>NC_138824.1:65305615-65619003 GCF_965183815.1 Platalea leucorodia
AAGCAATGGCAATGCTTGTATGCTTGAAGGTAAACATCCATACACACACCGGCTTAAGTCCTTCTTTTAAAGAGAATTTTTGAACAACCTCATTGATTAAATTGGTACAGGTCTATAGTTATGAGAATGGCACAAATTTTACCACATGAATTTTAAGAAGTCAATTGTTTTGTTAAAGTGGAAAAGTTGTTGCATTTCATTCCCTCACTCATTCATACTTCCAATCATTTAATCTTTTTGTTACTTTTTCTTTCTTCATTTATTTACAATGTTCCAGCAGTTTATATCAAATATAGCAGTTTAATTAATTTGTGGCCACACTAGAGCTTAACCTGGCTTTTATTAGCTGAATTTAAGCAATTAACTCCAAGCTAAACAGAAAGTACAAATGCATTCAAGCCAGTAAGGAAACATTTGCACACAAAGACATATGGGCTGAATTGTAAAGGTATAGTGTATAAACCTGTTCAGATAGATTGATCACATTCATCCAGCTGCACTTTGTGAGCAGCCACACCGGTTTCAGAAATTGCCATCCCCAACCATTTGTTCCCACGCTAGCACTGGAGGTTACATAGTGGAATAAAGTAATATATTTATGTGCACTCCAATCTAAGGCAAACTGAGACAGGTTATTTTAGCCAGTGCTAGTTGTGACTTGAGCTAAGCCAGTTGTCTTTGCCTGAAGCAGGGCAGGGAACATCCACTGAGCTCTTCTCCTGAGCTGCATTTCAGCTGGTGGTGACAAGCTGTTTGGGAGTGCTGATATGATCAACCATTTCAGCTGGCTCCAGAAAGGGCATCTGTCCATGCTCTCCTGCTTCCATTCCTTGACTATGTACCCTCTCTTCACTCAGTCCTCCTCCAGACCATAAAGCTGTCAGCCTAAGAGGGAAGCGAGGACAGTAAGCAGAGGAAGCTCTTGGTGGGACTGGGACTTGAGACAGAAGACAAAACGAACAGGGAACAGCTAGGACCAAAACCAATGTGTGAAGAAGGGGTTAGTTATGCAGCAGATGTTTGGGGAAATTATTCTTTGAACTTGGAAGAACTGAGAGGAAAAGTCATTTGGAAGGTCTTGAGCTTTTACGTACGGGTAGAAGTGCTAGAAACTGTCAGAAAAGGGATAGCTTTTATGGACAATGCGTCATTGAAAAGGATGACTACATGTCGCAGAAGCCACAAATAAACTATTGGCCAATCCCTGATTAAAGATACTCAACTGTCAGTCAAATACTTTCTTAATATGTTTGTCAGTGAGCACATGTCCTTCCTCAAGCTTAGGACAGTGCATCAAACATGAATGACACTTTTCAAAGGCCTTCAAGTAGCAGGATTCCTTTACAACATAGTCTGGCCAGGACAATTCATGGCAGCAGAAAATTACTGGATGTCATAAAATTGTGAGAAGTCTGCTTTGAAGGAGCCAGTGGGTTAGTAACAAATGACATTTCTTCCAAAAGATAGAGCTGGAAGATCATTTGAAGACTAGAATCCCCCATAGTTGGAAAAACTATCCTGGAAAAGACATAAGGGTTGTGATGGGCAGCTAATTAAACATGAACTCTCAGTCTACTACTGTGGTAAAGTACTAGTACAGCTCTTCAATTCATAAAAAACAGGAGTAGAAAGTAGGACTGCTGGGATTGCTTCTTGGATCCTCTGCTTGGTTGTCATGTCCTCAGTTCAAGAGCAAGGATAATAAATTAGAGGGAATTTAAAGAAGAACCACAAGAATGTTTAAAAAGTTGGAAACATGATTTAGAGCAAGAGAAATTCAACTTGTTTAACTGAAAAAAAAAAGAGAAGGTTAAGAGGTGACTTGATGGCAGTTTGAAAGTATAAACACAAGGAGCAAAAATATGCTCACGGAGGGCTCTTGTGAATAGAAAACAAACAAACAAGTGAAAGAACCAGGGTACAAAGTTAAAAGGTGACAAATAGAGTTTAGGAATGACATATTTGTCCTTGACAGTAAATGTAATTAGCCCCTCAAAAAATCTGTAGCTATGGTTGATTCTCCATTGCTGGTATTTTTACTTGAGACTCGACATTTTACGAAATACTATCCCTAACACCAAATAAAACTTACTCTACAAAGCCTACATCCTGTGTCATAACAGCTGACTGTAATAGCTTTTTCTGGCTTTACAATGTATAACGTTTCTAATCAGTGATAAATGAAGTGAAGCAAAGGAAAACTTTACAAAACCTGTTCTAGAAGGAAAAAGCAACTACATAACTTCTTTTTTTAGAAGTCTTTCATTGCCATCACTTGCCCTTGGCTTTTAAAGTTCACTTCTCTACCAACCACAGCCACTGGTATACTGAAGCACTGTTGCATAGTAAATGGTGCAAATGCAGGTTTTTCTTTCCAAAATCCAGCTTTAAGATAATACAATGGAAATAATGGTGCTTGTGCCTTTCCTGGATAATCTGCATTAAACAAGCTCCAGCCACTGCCAACACGGCAGCATAAAGGGAGAGAAGTGCAGCAAGCCCATGGTGCGTCAAGGGCACAAAGTCCCTATGAATGTTCCGGGTGATTTGTCCACTGGTTCTTACTCAGCAAAACCACTCTTCTGTAGTCCACCTTTACAGGAACCCTTGGCCTTCACTGTTCTTGGCAAATAAACACTAAAGGCAGCTGCCAAAGGGCGTGCCAGAAAGAATAGCAATGACTCGGGGAATTCTGCAAATTTTAAAAGCAAGAATGTACATCTCTAGCACATCCCACAGTCTTACAGAGGGAATTCCAAGCAGCATACCTTGCAGAGTTTGAAGCCCCACAGCTCAAAGGTAATGACTCTCTTCCATGCACATAAGGGGAAAACCAATGTATATCCTTGCTTTGAAAGGGATGCTTGCTGCTCCCCCTCTTTTCTGCGCAAAGATGAGACAAGGCAAAGGCAAGTCTGACCGCAGTCAGAAAGCAGACTGTGTGTTTTCTCTGCAAGACTCCACTCTAAATGCACCACGGCAGACCTTAAACTGTATGCACGGTCTCAGCATAATGGGTGGTGGCCTTGCTAAAACCATCAGCGTTACATTACTTCTTCAGTGTGTACACTGATTAATTGCAGTCAAATCCTTAGATGCATTAGGATCAAACTGGCTTCTGTATCAATCAAGAATGCCTCTGCTGTCTTCCTTTCTTTGACTATTACCATCTATTATGGCCTCAGGGAAGTGCAACCTGCCATCACATTTGTCCAGTGCAGGAGTGATGGGCTTTGCCCCAGCAGATTCCTTTAGGATTATATTTAACAATTTAATACTTCCAATGCTGCTAAGTGATTATTTTTCCCAAAATAAACATAGTTTAAGGAGATGGAGAATTATATGATCGGTCTGCTTTCCCACGAAAGCATGTTAGCATTTTTCCTTGGATTTTCTGTTATTGTCACACTAGAGTAGATGGTCTGTGAGAGAGAAAGTCCTTATTCTAGAAAAGATAACTAACATAAAAAGCAAAGGAAGTTATGGAAAAAATAGCAACAGCATTCATTAAGAAAAAATGCATCATTCCAAGCTTCTGTGAAACACACAGATGTAAGCATGCTACTCACTGCCCTCAGGCACTGAAGAACAATCTGTACAGCAAGTCCAATCTGTCTAGCAATCACTGCAAGTCCAAATATTAGGTATCTACTCCTGAAGACCTGCCTGCCTAGGCCTGGTGACATGTCCCGTAAGACCAAATCTTCAGCTCACCTTTAGCTGCATGTAAAACCAGCAGAATGACACAGAAGTGTATCAGGCTAAGGAGCTGCTACCTGTGGCAGATTTGGCTTTTTTTAAGATCTGTGTGGGGCCAAACACAGAGGAGGGATTTAGAAAAGAAAATTCCCTCCTGTTAGGCTCTTACACAACCTAAGTTTTCATGTCAAGAAAGCTAATACTTGTAGCGCTTACCTTTACCCATCTACATGTTTTATAAGTGCCAAATGTTATCATCCTCAGTTTAATTTACAGTTACTAATTCGCTTTACTTTTAGATTGTAGGAAGCAAGCAATCAACCTTCTCGTGGAAAAGAGAACTTTGAAAACTTGCTCGTGTTAATTCAGCAACTGGTAACATTCAGACATATTGGAAACACAGCTAATGTTCTTTCAAATAAGAATTTAGCAAATAGAGCATACAAGGTAGCAATAATATTTTACCTGTCAGACTTTTATTACAGGAACTGGGGCTTGGATGATGAGGAGAGAATACAGAAAACTAAAGGATAAAGGAAAGGAATAACAAATGGAGGCAAACAGGAGCAGGGGAAGAAAATAGATGGTTAGAGGAGAAAAATGTTTTGCAAGGATACAAAATGAAAGTAAGGTTAACAGCTAGTTAGTTAATAAAAGGGCAAGAATCCAAGTTCTGTAATGAAGAAGTGATGAACTGAGGCAGCAAGAGAAAGGATTAGAACGGACAAACTTTAATATAATGTAGTTAGGAAAGAAGACTGTAAAAAACTGTAAAGCATAAAACAGCAGCAGACAGAAGGGAATTAGAGGAGAGAGAAAAGATGAAAACTGAAAACAAAAAAAAATGAATGGCATATGTTCATTTACTAAGCAGTCCACTGAAGGACAGAGGACTGGACAATAAACAAAATACAGTTTGCCTTTCCTATTCTTCTGTTTTACTGGATGACAAGAAATGGTAAAGACAGAGTTGACATTAGGTGAGAAACAAATGGATAGTATGCTTCATAGCCTCAAAATGCTATCTATCCATTAAGCATTTTTTAGCCTGGATTCCTAAAAAGAGTAGCCTTATGCATTTTTGCTCATCCTTACTAGCTTTTGCCAAGTCCAGCCAAGAATGTCTCAGAGATATTAAATGCTTCTTGTTTCAGGAAAGCAGCCTCTACAAAGAGGCAAGAAATCCAAATCAATCCCTACCCACCAATGACAGAATATTGCAGTACACGCACAGATGTTCTCTCTTCTGCAACTAGTAAATAAACACCGCGCAGTTAATAAGCACAGATGCAGCACAGAATCACCCACAAGACATGCTGCCTCCTGTTCAGCTGGTAGCTGGAGGCAGAAGAGGGAACGGAGGAAACTGGTGATCTGTAGGAGGCTCATCAGGGACCTTAAAAAATCTGGGAAGTTGTGGGGCATTGTAAGAAATGCTGGAGAGAGGTGAAAATATAGTAAAAGTGAGTTAGGGAGAAGAACTGCAGCGTGGGGACATGGGGAAGGAGATCCCTTGAGGACCTGGGCAGGGGCTAAGGCTATTGTGGAGGGGAAGTCACAGGACACAGGGAGGAGAAGCGGAGTCCTTACGGCATGGTGCTGTAGGAATGTAGGATGTGAATCCACGGGAAGCCGGGCTTTCACCCATCCACTCCTCCTGAAACTATTTGTTTCCTCAGTACACAGTGACTTCACTAGTGTGCTGATAAAAACTATATAGAATGAAATGCTGTTAAATGCTTACAAGCACTTAGAACAGTGTTTGAGGGAATTGTTCATAAAGTATGAATTTGTAAAGGAAAACAAGCAGAAATGGTATCGCCTTTGAGGTAAAAAGACACTTTTCTAATCTTAGTTACGCTGGTATAAATCAGAAGTAATGCCAGGTTGGCCTGATGTGAGAAGTTTTATAATCATTGGCAAAAGATAAAACATGCTTATGCTGTGCAATGATGTCCACATTTTATTATTTTAGCTATATGTCAGGAATTCTGGATATTCATTTGTAAAGAATAGCTTCCACTAGCACTTTAAAAAAAAAGTAACCAGAAGGTCATCAACAAGGGAACTGAGAGAATAATATATCATGAATAATGTATTAAATTATTTCAGTCTTTATCTATTAATGAATTATCTTCAATCATCTTATAATTTTCTGGAATGTATTTGTAATTCAAAAGTACTCCCCATGCAATTTCTCCAAAAAATTATTCCTCTAAATTTTTCTTGGTCTTTTTGTGGATAGAAAGTAGCTGAAATTTGAATTCAATTAGTTTGTTTTTAATAGGACATACAGAGTAGGAGTTTCTGTTTCTGTTCCCTCACAAACACATTTCTAAGAATCATGTTAGCTATACGGCATTAAACTTTTAACTCTATTTTTTTTTAAACATTCCATTTCCACCAGTACCCTAATAAGATGTGCAAGTGTGCTAGGGCAGTCACTGAAATTCAACACCTAGGGTCTACTGCCTGTTCTTGGCACATTTTTTTTCTTCCTAAAAGAAAAACCTCTGCTATGGGTATTCACTCACCTCTTGAAGAATTTAAGCACTGGGAAGTCATAAAAATAATCTTTTCTTTCGGAACACATCGAATGGTAGTGGTGTAGTAGCTGACCAGACTTTTTTTCCCCTGTATCAGGCTATAAATAACTCCCAGTGACCTTAATGGGAATCTTTGGTTGTCCCTGTATGTTAAGAAAAAAACCACAAATTTTCATTCCTCTTTCCAGCACAGCAAATAATATCTTCTATCTTCCACTGACACTTTTTAGATATCATGAGTTGACTTTATCTTTACTTCTAATACTTTAAGTTATAATTGTGACAACCATACCTGCATTGGAATCCTGCAGTCATAATATGAGGGACTGAAAAAGAGATTATTTTTAATTTTCATGGCATAGTCACAGAACCAATCTATACTGACATGCCAAATAAAAACAACATAGCTGTATAGATACTTAGCTCACACAACTCCTTCCAGTGTGCAGAGATGTGCAGAGGTCCCTTCCATGTGAAGATCCAGCAGCCTTTTCTGAAATAACTAGGGGTGAAGGAGTCTTACTGATTTGGAAAATATTGGCAAAGGCTGGCTCATTTTGAAACTCAATTTGTCATCACTGATTGTGATAAGTGTCTGGCAAGTCTGTATTATCTGTCCAAACTCTATGAACCTCTAGAGACACACCTATTGCTGTGTCTTCAGCAATAACTTTTTGGCCCTTGGTTAATGGTGTCCAGCTGGCATCTATACACCTTTAATAATTTCTCAGGAATGAAAATACGTGTGCCTACCTGAGACACAGAGTAAATAACATTCAAAAAATTATGAATTCCCACATTCATGTCACGGCTGTGTTTTTTTAATGCCATTTAAAATAGGTTTCTAACAGGCAAAGTGTGACCATCTGCATCTCAAATTCACAGCACAAAATTACACCATTTCTATCAAGTTGAAAAGAGAAAAACAACTTCATGCCTTCTGAATAGCAGCGAGTCTGTCCGAGTCTTCTTCCAAGTTCCAAGCTCTTTTCTCTTGGTCACTCGCCTGTACATTTTGTTGGCACAGTCTTTGGTTTTTTCCTCATCCTTTAGCCGTACGCGATGCCACTAGCTACTCCGCCTAGGGCTCTGCCCAGCACCCAGTGGTGTGCGAGGGAGTTCATGAAGTCCATCGACAGACTTTGGATCAAGCTCTGACCGTAGTACTACAGCAGCTGCAGATCCTCTTCCGACTGCCCTTTCTGCTAACTTGATCCCCATGGAGAAAAGCCCTAGTGGGAGGACACAAACATCTGTAATCAATGCTGACATCTAAGCGCAGTCACTAAAATATTTTGGGTTTCTGGGCATCAGTTCTGGGAGGCAGCAGCTCACAGTGAAAACACAGTACTTTTTTTTTTTTCCTGGAAACATGAAGCATGCTTTAATCCAAGTACTATTTTCTTGTGAATAGAATCAAAGAATTTAGGAAAGTACTCAGGGACACAGAGTTTCCAGATTCGATTTTAATTAAAGGCTATAAATACTCATAAAGAGAGGCTGGCACTCAGCTTTAGGGATCAAGCTGAGTAATCCCCATTTGGAGCTTGTATTTATATGATCGTGTTAGATCTTGATAAGACACAGACTTATCCAAGGCAGAAACTTGCAAAATCTCCATCACATCAGAACAAAGCACATTCTGCCAGGCTTCTTAATACCAGAACAGGTCAGGCAGGCTTATCTCCAGACAGCTCCAATACCAACTGGAAACCCCCCCTGGGCTCCCAGAGGACAGCATTCTCCAGGGACGTCAAACAGGTGTGAAACCCTGCCTGGACCCACCTGTAGGGAGCACAAAACAGCCATCAGACAAAACCGAACACGCAATTCCTAATCTGGTTGCTGGAACTCAGTCAGTGATCACCGACGGTGAGCAAGGAGCAAATGCAACAGGACCAACAGAAAAAAAAAAAAAAAGGCGGACTGGTCCCTTAGCACTACTCACACAAATCCCTCCAAACGCGACCGAGGGGTGTGATGTGCAGCAGATAGGCTGTATCGCACAGACACAGGCATGCCTGCATGAATCAGAAAGACTGAATCCAGTGAGCAGAGTTTCAGCATGCGAGCCTTTCTGTGAGAGCAGAAAATATAAAGGGAGGGAGAGGAGCTAGTGATCATAAAACTTCCTGGCATCAGCTGACAGAGCAAGAGCAGACAGGACACATCTAATTTTAATCTTTCCTCCACGTGAGTGGTTTTTCCTTCCCCTCAAATACAGTGAAGATGCTTTCTCTGACTGTAAACTGTTCAGCAGGGACACCGCCTGACTTTGTAAAGGCGATTTATGCTCATCTGGCAAAGTTGCCAATCTGCATTTGCAGGCTCAGACAGTCTTTGCTGGCTAACAAATGGGGGGCAATGGTGAGGAAAGAGGGGGAGACTCTAGTCCATATAAAGACTGCCCTTTCCAATAGCACATCTTTGTCCAGGCAGGTCAGATCCTGAGCACCTCAGCCTCCTTTCCAGCTTTTGCAACTGCTCCTTTAGACCATTTTGGCTCTAGGCATCAAGCACTCGCCTGCACAGCCGCCGCACAGACCCTGTTTCAGCCAGTCTTCTCCAGAGGCTCCTTACTCCCATTGAGAATGACCTCCAAAACTCGACAGCCTTCCCCTGTCGTGGATTGCTTTAAAGATCACTTTTCCACAGAAGTGTACAAAACTACCACCGGATCTGTGTTTTTATATATATAACATATATATATATATAAAAAATTGTTAGCCTAACCCAAAATGTGCTCACTGGATTTGAAGTTAGAGGGGGAGAGAACTCCCGTTGCATTTTACCTTCACAATGGTGCTGGAATGGTTGAATAAAGTGTGGCCCCGCTGCCCATATGCCATTCAGCTTCTGTCTGTCTTTTTGTTTACACTGGGAATACAATAGGAACTATAGTCCTTCCAATGCATCATTTATAAGTGTATTCTACCTCTGAATGTACAGACAGAACTGGCTCTGTGAATGAGCTTTGTGAATATTGCCAAGACACTGTGCTTTGTTCAGCATTATTCTTCACAATAGATACCACACTTTGGAAGTAATTTTAAAAAGGGAATCAAAATAGTGGTACTTTTAGCCTTTGTTTCTTTTATACCACACTGCATTCTCTGTCTCTCACTCAGCTGCTTCTATTATACTGACAAATTAAATAAACCACTCCATTGCTAAAGAGGCTTGGGCGGGCTGGGCTTCGGTACACTGCCGCACTAGGAAGTTGAAATAAACATTTATGCCGGTTTTATTCTTAACAAATTTAAGCTAACTTTAGTCAAGCATCCTTTTTTTTTTTTTTTAAAGAATGAACGAACGAAAGAAAGAAAGAGGGAAAGGGGGAAAAAAAAGAAAGGAGTACTTCAAATTTTTGAGCCGATCTGCAGCACCAAGGGATCTGGCGTCTGAAGCAATGGAGTAATGAGAAGCCATGTGTCCAGGTAATGAGCCTGCTTTTTTAGTGCTCCACTATTTAGAAGCGCTGCAAGTTCATTCCTGCCGTGGGGCCTCTGGGAGTGGGACTTGGTGAGTTACGGGCAGAGTGGCGTGGTGCAGACAGGGTCCGCTGCAGAGGCTCGCTGCAAGCAGCTGGCAAACTTCTGCAGCAAACTTTCAACTCGATCCGGGAGTTTACCTCTCCCGCTGCAGGCATAGCTCTGTTTTGCAAGGCATCTTGTTTGCGTGCTGTTCAGCGTACAGGAATAGGGGCAGGTGGGGGAGTGCTGAGCAAAGCGTGCTGGGTGGCGAGGGCAGGTCTGGCTGCTTACAGGTATATATTTATAGATAGATGGATAGGTAGAAAAATATGTTGATTTGTATTTTGGCTATAGACTCATATTCCCGTTGCATCTGTAGCAAAGAGAGAAATAAGAAACTGAGGAGAGAGTGGCAACGTGACCTTTACTTGCGTCAAGGTGCTTTCTGACTTTTGCCTCTTTTCTTCAGCAGGCAGTGAACAGAGAGGAGAACTGGGGAGCAATTTGCGATGGTCTGCTCGTGTGTAGATTAGGCGTGGAAGGCCATCCTCCGCGTTGGCAAGCGCTGGTGCGGTGGCGGGGATGTACGCTGTTTATAAAGGCTTGTCCGTATAGCCCAGTATTCTCGAAAATACTGTCAAATGAACGGCGTTATTTCCCCCAACGAGCTGAGAGCCGGATCAGGTCCCAGAGCTGCTCCTGCGCTCCTGGGCTAGCGGCGTGGGAATAACGCCGTGCCTTTCCCCTCCTCGCCTGACAGAGCAGAGGGACTACGGGCAGCAGCCTGGCCGAGATAGGGAGGGAATTTTTCTTTTTTCTTTTTTTTTTGGTTTTTTTTTATGGGTTTGTGTGTGTTTCAGGGGATCTCGGAGGCGGCCAGCTTCCCCCTGAAATCGCCGCTCAGGGCTAGCCGTGGGTTTTGGAGACCTGAGCCTCCTCTCCCAGGCCGGGCCCCGGGGGCGGGGACGCCCCTCCGGCGGCCGGGCAGGCAGCGATCGGGGCTCATCTGTTCTTGCTAAAGGAAGACTTTAAAAAACAGAGAGGGAGAGAAACAAACAAACAAACAAAAAAACCCCCAACAACCCTCAGGTGAAATTTCCTTCTATTGTCTAGCAAAATTCCCTTTAACTCGTCCCCAGGGATATCCAGCCGCCTTGCGATTCCCCGCTCGTCTCTGTCAACGCCGGCGCCTGGGGGGGCTCCCTGGAGGAGGGAGTGGGGAAGCTGAAGGTCAGGGTTACCCACTGTGGCATGACTTTTAAGTTAAAGGGGTTTTTATTTCTCTTGTTGCCGTGTCAGGTTTAATTTGGTCCGCATTATTCTAAAAGGGTGGGCCTGCTCGTGACAGGAGGGGGTTAAATGGGATTACAAGCTTTAGAGGTTGTCAGCAGCCACCGCTGCCTGGGGATGTTAAATTGCGATTTAATGGTCAGCTTTATCTGTATGGTATCGGTGGAGATCTGCTGTTTTCAGCAACTTAATAGGCACTGTGTTTTCAGGAGGGGCCTTTTTGGCGGGGAAGGGGGGCCGGCGGGAAGAGCCGGCGGGGGGGGGGGGCGGGGGGAGCGGGGTCTCGGCGCCCCCGGGGCGGCGCGGGCAGCCGCTGCAGCGGGGCTCCGGCGAGGGAGCGGACGGGCCGCGCCCGCCGCCTCACGGGGCTCAACTTTCTAGAGGCGGCGGGGGGGAGCAGACAGCCGGCGAGGCCGGGCTGCCCGGACGGGGGCGGCGGGGAGCGCGGAAGGGCTGAGGGACGGCCGGGCGGGGAGGGGCGGCGGCCCGGAAACCAACCGCCAGACGATCGCCGCCGGGGCGGCGGGGGGGCCCGTCCGTGCGGGGTGTGCGTGTGCCGGCGGTGCTGCCAGCGGGGTGCACGACACGGCGAGGGCAGGCGGAGGGGCCTGGCCGGCAGGCACCGGTATTGTCTGCTCGCGAGTGAGGGGTCAGCCCGGAAAGTCCAGGATTAGTGGCTTTAATATCCCGTCGGAACGCTGACGGTAACGAGGCCCGGCCGCGCCCCGCCAGCGCCAGCGATTTCGGGGGAAGAGGTTGTGCTGCGCTGGCACGGCCGGGCCGGGCCCGCCGGCAGGGAGAGCGGCCGGCGGGCGGGGCCCGGCCGGGGGAAGCACACGGGCCTGGGTCGTTTTAAAGTGATTCTTGCTGGTTCCCAGACCCTCCCAGCTCCTCCTGCAGTAGCTCGGCCCCGCTGGCAGCGGTGGGCTGGTTTTGGGTTTTCCTCTCCCTCCGTTGGCGCTTGCGGGAGTTGCCCCTGCACTCGGGATTTCTGGCATTAAAAATAATAACAAAGAGGGAAGAGAGGCAAAATCATGATTAACCGCGTACGTGTTGCGTTATAGACTGATTTTCAAAGGGCGTTTCTTTAATTTGCAGGGCTGATAACTTTAAAACGGCAGACAGGAGGGGAAGGTGGGAAGAAAAGAAACCGCAGTGCAAACCAGCAGGATCGCAATAAATAGTAAACTCTGGCCCCAACGGGGTATTTTTTGAGCTGGTGGATGATATTAAAATACGGCTCCTAAGCGAGTAACAAAAAAGATGGGGGGAGGAGGGGTGGAGCGGGGAGGGAAAAAAAGGAGGAGGGGGGAGAGAAAGTTCCTGTGCACTTTGTTCAAGGTTCTGCACCTCTCTAAGCAGCTGTCACATCCGTACATTATGGTACATTGAATCTGAATGAGGCTCTCCACATCAAAACCTTGCATCCATTATGATATCATCTCCTGCTCTAAGCTGTAATGCTTATTAATTCTGCACCCATACTCTCCAAGCTTCAGCAAATGTATTCCATCAGCCTAGCATTTAATTTAATTAGTACAGCTGGGCTCTCATTCTCCTTTCTGTGTCAGAGGTATTGTCAGCACGTTCTGCTATAACACAATTACTGATTGCTTTTAGATAGGCAGAAATATGATTAGGGTATTGGGTGACTGTATCATAAGCCTTATTAGATTCATTTGAAATCTGGAGATAAATAGGAAACTTTTATTTGCAGTGTAATGAGATTATGCTTATTAGGCCAAGGCCTCACAACCTTTTGCAAAGAACATAGTGTATCTGTAGGATTATACTCTGGAACCACACCTTTTGCTCATAGCATCCAAGCAATTTCTCAGTAGCTTTGAGATTTAACTGTTGTAGCCCTGTGCACATTTTAGAATTGTTTTCTGGCTCAGTGGCTTTCTCCTCTGATAGACTGCACACACCTTCCACCATGTGTTTTATCCTGCTTAAACCCAGAAATCTGGGGAAGGTGTTTTGTTCAACGGGGGAAAGATGTTTGGGTGAACGGCAGCCATGTGTGGATGAGTAAACACGCTGATACATTGGACAGAGGAGTTGTTGCCAATGCCAGTCTTTTTATTTAAACTTTTTTCCCCTCAGTAGAAAGCTGCAAAAGCGTTTCAGGATCAGCAGCTTTCAGAAGCTAAAAAACATTGCTGTTCACATACTTCCGAGGTTGAATCTTGAGATGGAAATAATGAGTTAATTTTCTTGTGTAAAAAATGCTGGAAAGGTGGCACGTTTCATGTCACTTCCAGAGAGAGTGCATTTAAATCTTAATGTATACATCACAACCTTTTGTGTTATACTGTCCTGACAAAACACGTGGCATAGTGTTTGAGAAGCACGAGTTATGTTTTTAAAAGTTCATTTATTATAGGGATTCAGAATTTTGATCTGGTAATTTCCCTGTAACAATCAAAGGTACAAACAAGCTATCACTGACTTGACAGGTTATGGAAAGGAGTCCATCAGTTTTAACATTGGTGTCAAATTTAGGTTTCATTCTGTTTCTGTATAAGTTTTGCTACAAACTCCAGTGGGAGCAAGATTAGGCTCTTACTGGATCATTTTCCTTTGTGAGTGGTATTACCCAGCGTGGAAGCATTTCATAACTGAGTGTGGCAAGACCCTGAACCTAGTTTTGTATTCCTTGTTTCATCAGTTGCTCTACGGTTAAGATAGAAGAATTTGTCAGGGTGTTGGTATATCCAGCTAAGGATCGGACTCGGGGAGGAAAATGTGCATCGGTACTATCACGGTATTTTATTTTGCATTTGCCTAGCATTGAAAGCGTGTCTGCAAGGGCTGGCTTGTCTCTGTCATTAGCAAGCTCCAGGTTGCATAGTTTATCTCAAACATTTGTGATATTTTAAAATTGGTATGGGAATAAGCTTTGAAGAGGTCATGTGAAAGTTCTTAAAGATGACATTTCTCTATTTCTCATCTAGTTATAAGGGAGTGTCCAGACAGTAAGACTGTTGCCACAGCCCAGTGGAGTCCTTTGCCACAGTGGACTGAGCTTTGGGGTTCCCAGCCCTGCCTCCGCTAGTACTTCTGCAGGCGCGTCGTCGTGCAGTTCTGCGTGATTCTAGAACTGGGGAATCTCATGCTGTAGCTGTGCTTTTTACTTTCCTGGAGAGGAATACGGATCAGTTTGCAATGGCTACTGACTTGCCTCAGGAGCCGCAGTATGTATGCCTAAGCAACAACAGCAAAAAGTTATGCTACAGGAATACTTCTGTAATCGTGAGACCTCAGTGTTTTGGAAAAAGAGGGGCATCGCGCTCTGCATTGTAGGTACAGGCAAGCTCAGGCACAAAAGAGTGAATCGGCTCAAGTTACATATCTAGGAGCAGCTGCCTTGCTAGTGCTGAGCCTACTAAAAAGTCAAATGTTGAAAATCTGGTGTTTGTACTATACATAAGAAACTCTTTTATTGTTGTATAGCTTTATAAAGAGAGATGCCACTTTAAATCAGGTGTATTTTGGAAAGGAGGTGATTTCTCAGGTAGTTTTAGAGGAGAGAATATCTAGCTTCTTTCTGCCAACCAAAAAAAGATGAACAGCAGCCCTGTTTTATACTGGCTCCAAAAGCGGCAGAGATGACAAATGCCACAATTTTCCAGTATGTTGCTTCATCAAGAAAATATTTTAAAGTGTGGTGTAATTGCTGTATGTGAGAATGAACTGGTGGCCCTGTTCATTTGTCCCCTGTCACCATCATCCTGATTTGCAGTGAGCAACAGGGTTATTCACATGCTTAGATTACACACATGCTTCGGTGCTCTGCTGGATCAAGGCCTAATTGACACCCTAATTGACAGGCTCAGTTGAGAGACTGAAGACTAAATTGGGCTTGGAAGCTGAAACGTGATGTATGTTTTTACCCTCAGAGGTGGTTTGTCCAGGCTGTGCTTGAGATGTGTTACCAAATAATGTTGTTCCACCTTCTGCTGTAGCTTTTGTTGCCTTTCTTTTGTGGCTAGATAGAGGACTTCGGCTGCTGGGCAAAAAAAACAAATAAATATGTTAGTCCAAACTAATGACATGTTGAATGCTAAATTGAAACAAACAATTTTATCTTTGGTCTTTCTAAAAGAACAAGTTTGTTAAAAGAAATACTAACAGCCATTTATTCAAAACCAGTTGATTAAATGAAAGTGTAACTAATTGTTAGATGTTTGTTTCATGTAGACTCAAAGGTGGAATCACAACAGAAGTAATTAGGGTAATTATTAAGGTCTGTATTTAATTCAAACCCTCAGTGAATATTGCATATTCATTCAAGTGAGCTATATTTCCTATTTAAAAGATAGCAGTTTCTCAAAGCTTTCATTTACAGGTATGTTTTTGGTAGTGTCATTTTATATGGTATCATGTCATCTTGCTCTCTTTCTACTGTGACAGTGTTTGTTATTCATAATGATGGCAATCAAAGGGGAAATGTTACTGGTAATTTCTGTGTGCACTTCTGACCCCCAAATATTTGTAACAGTCATTTACCTAAGGCATTTGAGAATTTGAAGATAGGGACATTAGGATAAATTTACCTTGATCTCTCTACAGAATGTACTGTGTGCATTAAGATACTAAAGCTAGGCATTTTTATATACTCCTGAAGAAAATGCAGTGAGACATTATTTATAGAGTAACTGAAAAATTGAGGCAGTACTTGTACCCTTTTACTGACAATGAAGAAAAATCTATGTCGGTTTCCACATATGATTTTCTTTTTAAGACTGGTCTTTATAAAATGAAAAGAAATTCTACAGAAGATGTTTGGGAGCGTTTACTGTGGAGAGGTTCTCAAAGGGTTGTTTCAAACAGTGGACTGAAGATGAATTTGTATCAGAGCATTTCAGGAAAAAAAAAAAAAGGGCAAAAACTGCTTCATGGACCCAGTTCTTACATGTTACTAATCGTGCAGGACACAGAGTGGCAGGATGCCTTCCAATATTTGTTGCTGGCAGATGGCACACAGCATCTTTACAGGGCAGTTGGACTGGTGTGGTCTTCTCCTGGATGGATTTAATGCTTGGATTTAAATCCAGATTCTTGTCTCTGTAAAGCCAGGTGTTTCTCTTGAATTCCTAAAATTAGAAACTGTGTTGATCACACAGAAAACAATGTTGCTTGCTAAATTAGTGAGTACCATTTTTTACCTTGTGTTTCGATCCTGCTGTAACACTCGAACAGTATGCGCTGAGTGTGTGTATTTGATAGAAACAAACACAAATAGGATTAAAGGTATCTCAGCCAGATTCCTTAGACCATACCACTCAAATGATAAGCTACTAGAATATTGTTAGTGCCATTGTTTAAATAGATACATAACACACTAGGATTAAAAATAGCAATAACAACAGATTTGTATTGCCCTTTTCTAGTACTGTAAAAATGCAGTAGTGATGATAGTAATACCTAATTAACCTAATTTACTTGTACAACACTAGAAGCATAAGGCCCTAGTATGGAGCCAGCTATAATGGTCTGATGATGGTCTGCCTTTGTAAGGTACAAACAATTGGTGCACCATGGAGCTGACCAGCCAACTAAATGAGGAGAGAAAAGTTGATACAATCATAAAAAAAGGAGCGAACAGGAGTTATAGGTGGTAGCATTACAATTAGCGTAATTACAGCTCCGCAGTTGAAGTCATATGTGAATATTCGTTGTAGTTCACATTTTACCCCCTTGGACATAATTTTTTTTTTGGCACCAAATGAGATATGCCTTCTTGTCTGTGACCATTTATGTGCACATTGTTAAATGAGAAATAATGCAGGCTCATTACTGAACCACTAGGGACTATGGAGATAGCATGGGTGTCTGCTAGAAGACAGAAAACAAGCGGTTGCTCACTGATGAAACCTTTTGGCCACGACTGCACAAGCATTGTGCTCATGTGTTAGGACTCAGCATTTTGTTGTTTGTCCACATTCCCAGAAGCATAGCTAATTAGAGGAAAAAACAAAGCTTCCTGTCTGTCCCCCCTCCAACTGAGTTGGATAAGCCTTGCTCTCTCTGCAGTACTCTTCCATCCTCCTAGCAATGTCCTTCCTCTTTCAAGCTACAGGAGAGCCAGGTAGGACTGGCTCTGCTGACGTCGATAGAAGTTTTCTATCTAGACCCTGTTTCTTCCATCCCTCCTTCCGAAAAGAGTGCACCTTTTCCACATTTAAAATCACCAATGGCTTTATGAAAGGTGCTGTGAGAAGTTGCAATGCAGCAGAACTGAATCTCCGCATCACCATTTTGCAGTAGGACCGGGATCTTTATCATGCAGCTGTAGAGTGTGCATTTCCTAACCCAGTAGTGCCTTACTTTACAAATGTATGTACAACTGATTTTGGAAGAAAGGACTCACCTGCCTTATAAAAAAGCCAGACTTGGCCTTCTGTGCCCTATCACGGCACTGAATTGATATACTGTGTCACAGAGGTTTTACAGAGTTATCTATTAGATCCTTTTCTAATGGTAAAGGAGTTATTTGGTCAGGTCCATCATATAAAATGCCTTTGTCTTCAGGCACTTTTGACATGCATACACTTTAGAGTGGGCAGAGAAAACATGAAAACTTGCTTTGAGAAGGATGAAATTTTATAAAGTTACTGTTAACGCTTACTTGGCTTTGGTTTCCATTATGCACCAGCTCACACTCAGATGAAAGAACACATGAAGACCTCCCCCCCACCCCCAAGATCCTTGTCTAATTATTAGCTTCTCCACAGTGTTTTTGTTGGGATGGACTGTGCCATTAATATTCCTGTAAGCCCTCTGCGGGTTATGGCTTCGCATATTTGTACCCCTACAGATAGACTTTTTTCTTGTCCAATACATCCTATGCAGCAGCAACCTGAAAAATTACGTTGTTAGAGGTCATCGGTTGTGTTATACACATTTTCTGCTCTCTCTCTCCACCTCCATATTAAAAGGTATTCATTTTTTTTCTGTTGTCTGCCATGATTTTTTATGCTTACAGAACAGTATGGGGGGTGATGACGAACACTTCTCTTCCCTGCTACCTTCCTGTGTGCTATATGGAAAACAAACAGGAGGGTTAAGACGGTATTTCTCACTTTCCAGCAGCCGAGTCCTAGATTCCATTGCCGAGACTGAATATAACAGGGTACGTGATGAGTGTTTATTTCTTAGCATGCAGAGCTGCGATAACACGTGACACCTTGATTAAGGAATGCCACTAAATGCCAGGAGAGTTAGATTTTATTCCAATCTCTAACTTTCATTTTCCATTTAACCTGGATGAGAGTTCTGAAATGTGACTGTTGGTTTGTTTAGAAATCTTACCAATGCTTGAATGAGTCTGCTGGGATGAGTGTCCTGGTGAGTTCTGTTGCCAAGCTATCTGAGTGTAGCTGCTGCTTATGTTAGCCAGTGTTCATAAACCAATTCCCAAAACAAAATATAGTTTATTAAAGAAAAGATGGTTTTGTTGGTATAAATGTGTCTGTGTGTAGAAACAAAATCCGATTCCAATAAAAAATTTTAGTGTCTACTGTGTACCATAAAAATGTATGGTAGCATCCATCTTCTGAAAATGGGTAGTCTCTGTACGATGACCCAATGCGAGCTCCTGTGAACCTGGAGATCTCGCTTTGGAAAGTGTCAGATGTCTTAGATTCCTACCACTAAACCAATCTCTGTTTCATCAGCCTGTTCTGAGACTAAATGAATTGTTTTTAACATAGCATGCAAGTGTTGCATTTTAAGACTCTCTACGTTAGTATTGGTCAAAATTTCCCCAAATTTACGGTTTTCAAAAGTTTGCAATTAAAATTCCATTTTTATTACAAACCTTTTAAAACTTGTAATGACAAATACAATGATTTTGGCACACCTATGGATTGGAGCATTTTTATAATTGAAAAAATGGAACACGCTGGCATTTTTCAAAATAGGAAGGTAATACTTAGAAAATTTTCTGTGGCATATCTTTAACGTTTTTTATAATAATAACAATTATTGTTTAAGGTAGCTGATATTGTTTACCTATATTGTAGCCAATTTTTTAAAAACTTGATAGATGAAAATCAGATTAGAGAGAAAAGGTTGGAAGCTACAGGAAGTCAAATGGTGAGAATAATGATCAACATGATGTATAGAGATGTATGTGCGTAGGGCAGTATAGAACAGAGAAACACATACAGTAGAAACGTAAAGGTTTGTCAGCGAGAAGAAGAAAATTACACAGAGGTGGGAAAGGATGGAGTGGAAGCAAAAAGGGACAAAAAGGGTGTTTTGAAAAATGGTTGGGCAATAAAGGTATGATTGGGAGCTGAAGGGATAGAAGAAGGATACAGATCAGAAAACACTGTGCCTGGTGCATACCAAACAAGAAGAAAGAAACGAGAATCCAAATTTCATAGCTTGATTCTCAACCATGTTACATTCTATTATATCGTCATAACTCAGTCGTCTTCATGTCAGTCAACAGCGCCAGGAAACTTACTCACTGGAGCATCTGCTGCTTGTCTAGGAAGGGGAAGTCTTGGACTTGGCATCCCTTGGGGTCTTTTGACACATCTGTAATGCAGGGAACTGAAAGAGAGTTCTCACTGACATTTGCTTCAGTAGCTATCCCTGGTCATTGTGAAGAAGAAGCCCCAAAAGTCTGAGTTCTCCTGTGACTTCCCATTGAGACCAGACCTGAATCCTGCTTAGAGGAAGATGGGACAAGGAAGGGCCATTAAACCTGAGAATGAATTAGGCCATGTCTGTATTATCAGACTCTGAAGTGTTCTCAGGTTCTTGGGTTTCATCTGCATGGTGGCCATGTCCTGACTCCATCCTGAAGGACAACCAGGCATACACCAAACTTTATCTTTACCCTCTGCATCCACGTTTCCATTCAACTGGATGACAGTGGCCTTGTCTCGTTGGTAGGGGGCTGTGACTCCAGGGCTTATGTCAATAAGTATGTAAAATACAACCTTAGCAAAGAAAAAAAAGTCAGATCCTTACAACCTTAGGAATTGCTTTTTTGAGAAAGGAATGCTAAGTATTGGTGATTTCTAATAGTTGTATGATGTCTCTTAGGACATACTGCTGGTTTCACTGCCATCAGGCAATGAATTCAGCTTCTTACATGGATCTAAATGTCAACTAGTAATATAGCAGCAAGAGTTTGTGCATTTTTCAAGTTGATATGGACAAGATCCCAGTTTAATTAATTTATCTCAGTATCCTGTGACAAAAATTACAGTAGGATACCTGTTTTTCCCTGCTTCAAATATGATTTATCATAAGGCCATAGCAGGGTCTAGTGGTAAACAAAATGTAGTATTGACATTTTTAAAGTATTTTTGGTAAGACTTATTTGGTGGGGGAAAAAAAAAAAGGAGACTTTCTTTTAATTCAGACAGGATATATGTCATGCTGGCGACTTCAGGATGTGAGTGTCAGCATGGTATACGTCAAGATCCTCTTCGTCCTCGTTTCCGCTCTGTGTTGAGTGTGCAGTTCTTGAACAGAGCCAGTAATAGTGCTGTGTACGTTGGCTGGAGGTTGAGGATAAAGGGTTTCTCTTCTGTCCACAAAGCATCATCAGCGTGGAGATAGTGTTCCAGGTGTGTGCACCTAAAGAAATCCTGAACTCTAAATTATTTAGCACAGTAAAGATTTTTGCAACTAAACTTCAAATGCTGGTAAAGCCTAAGTGAGAGTGTAGAACTCTTACTTCCATTACAAAAGTAGGACTAAAATAATGGATAAAATGAATACGTTGAAAAAAAAGTGGTATTGAATCACTAAGATAACTTTTCCCATTTAAAGAACCTTTTTGCTAGTGAACAATTACCAAAATTATACATATTCTTTGGCATCTTATTCAATAACAACGTTGGAGGCACACAATGCTAATCAGATCTGTCCATTGCTACCTTTTCAAAAGATCGCAGGCATTCACATTCCATGGGATACTGGATCAAACATAATGCTGTGCAATTAACAATGAATAAAATGCTCCCATTACAATTCCCATGCAGCCTTAAATGCTTAGCAGTATTTTCTAAGGTAAGCAGAGACTCCTGGGACTGTGTACTGAGACCTTCTGAATAACATCAGCCATACAACCTCCTACAAATGTATGTGTGTGTATATATATATATATACACACACACACACACACACATATATCTTATGAAGTTACCCAATTTTGAATTTAAAACTCCAGGCTAACTGTTTCCTAAAGTGAAGTAGCGTGTATAGCATGATCACTGGGTCATATAGTGAATATGTAACTCAATTATTGATGATAATAATGATAGTAAATATTATGGTTTATTAGGTGTGCAGGCCTAACAGAAACACCACCACTCAGCCTCTACTCATGTTTGCCATTTTCAGTCCCCCAAAAGAGAAAACGTGAATTAAAACTGATGAGAAATGCATTCATTGGGGTATACGTCACACAGCTGCAATAGGGATAATTGGAAGCTTAAGCCCTAATCCTGCAAACACTTAAGCGGTGCTTAACTTCAGTGCATGCAGGTTGACTCAAATGCAATTACTCATTTTTTTTAAAGTGCACTTGCTAAAGCCTATGATAGAGAGAGGCAGAAATGAGGCTTTATTTAGCAACGAACTGCTGAAACTCTGCAAGGAAACAGACCTGTAGAATTGCAGTTGACTCCTACAACATTTTCACATAGCGCATGAGCATCTGTACACAGTATTCACTTCTCCAATATTCTTCAAGGGTGTGGAAATTATTACTGGAGTAATATATTTGTGCTCAGAAGAGAACAATATAAATAGAAAAATAGAAAGCACACAGCAAATAGCGGTGTGTTTAAGCTAATCTGTATGCGTGCACCTGTAGTATAGCGATTTGCCAGTGAAGAATGTGTTGGATGGATGTAGCTATCAGTGTTTGTGCCTGTCATGAACTCACTCACCCTCAGCAAGCTCTGAGTTTTTTAATGTTATGATATTATTTAATTTTATTCTTTTAATCTGAAAGAGCGGCCTGAGATCAGTAAGGGGATGGTTTTATCTTAGTCATCACCCCTTTCTTCATAAACATGCAGATGTTCAGCCTTCTAGTAACTCCAGTGATGATTTTTTGATGCATGAGGACAATGGAGTGAAGTAGTTTCACCTTAAACACTATTAAAACTGGTAGTCTGGTTATATTAATATCAGAAGGGCATATTGTTGCCTGTGCCTTTTTAGAAGTTGGGAAAACATCACAGTAGAGCTTGGAGTGAGGTTGCTTTTTTCTCCTTTTACTCTCTAGTGACAGAGTGTAACGTTGACAGGAATGTTGCTGGGCTTTTTTATAAAGATGTAGTTGAAGATATTTTTCTTAGCTCAACTCTGATCAACAGAATTGGCAGTTTCAAATATCCTCATTTTTCCTAGTAGGAAGCTCTTAACCAACATTGCCTCTTCCAGGAAAACACTGATATAATTTTTTTAAGCATTTATCCTCCATGTATGTAAAAGGTTTTCAGCAGTTTTTGTATGTAATGTCTGTAGAACATTTTAGTGGTTGAAAATTGTTCTGAATCAGTGAACATGTGGCTATCTCTGATAGAAAGCACAAATTTGATATCCTTTTGAAATACGAGGGAAATTATCTTGGGTTTGTTTTCTTTATTTCTGTACCTGGGAAACCAGAGGAAATGAGTATGTCAGGGTTAAGACGGATGCAGGGGAAGCTTGTTGATGGAGAGGTGGGTAGGCAGGCAAAGCAGTTTTGCCCAGCTTGTACCTCCAGACCTGGAGGTATTTCTGTGGTTCTGCATCTGGATGCGCCTTCTGGCTGTATCTCACTCGCTGGGGTAGGTGAGAAGGTGTCACGTTTGATGTGGGGTCACATATTTCTCCTGTTGATCTCAGGTGGCAAAGTGCGACATTGACGCTAATGTTACTGTTGGGGTTTTTTTTAAACAGGTATTTAGAGAAGATTTGTCTTAGCTCATATCAGTAGCTCATCCCCGTCACATCCTGGTTTTCACTGGAAGGAAGGACAGATATGCAGCTGGCTGGAAATCGCCACATGGTCTGGCCAGGCCTCTATCTGGATGACTTGAGGGCACCAGAACTGTATGGTATGGTGTGGAGCACATCCCAACAGCTAAACAAAGCCTGTGAGTGCACAAGTGAGACAGTGCTCTTTTTCTGTGTGTGGAGTCTCCACAGGGTGAGACAGTTTCACACACCTTGAAAAGAAAAAGCTTGGAGCATGCCCATAGAATGTACTAGACAAAGGCATCTCATTCATTATATACTGCCATCTACTTGGGATTCAGGCTACTAAGACTGTTTCTGAGGTACACACTAACTAGGGCAAAATACTGGCCTTTGTAGAGTAAGCAGTGTGAAAAAGCGGTCGCCATTCTCATCCTTTTGAAATTAAAATGATCAAGACTCTTGTGCTTTGCACTGGCTTCGGCAGTTCTATTGTGCACTATGAAAATACCTTCTTCAGACTTAGGCAGGTTTTTGCCGTACCCCTTCCTGCTCCCAAACCATTCAAGAGGACAGTTAAGAGCTCCGTGAACCATTTCCAGACCTGGGAGCTTTTCAGTGTACGTAGAGAGCTTTGTGGTCTGAAATAGAGGCAGTGCTTGACTTTGCAGTGTCATCTGCTAGGTGGTGTTTGAGGGCAGGCAGGCAAAGGGGCGCCGTCAGGAGCTCTCATCATCGGTGAGAAGTCTACAGGGCAGAGCTGGCAGGCACAGGTTCCCTCTGCTGCCAGTGGACAGAAACAGGCACACTTGTAGCACATGAGCTATCCAAATGGGTTTAAACATCCAGTCAGGTTTTGAATATCTCCAAGGATGGAGACTCCGCAGCCTCTCTGGGCTATCCACAAAGGATGAGCTGAATTGTGCCCTTAGAAGTACCTGTTCCCTCTGGTGAGTATAAAGGAAACCTAGATGATAATTCAGATGGAGGCATCTGATTTAGGCGTAATAAAGCCTGCCCCTGTTGATCACTTAAACGAAGATTTAGGCAGCATAGAGATGGCCTGAATTTGGCTCTCTTTCATCATATTCCTTTTCCTTGCCTTTACTTGTCCTTTATTTAGAGGTAATTTTAAGAATGTGTATAATACACTGCATTACTTTCCAGCCATGTGATGCAATATCAAAAATTGAATTAACCAGTCCAGGCTAGCCATTTTTACTCAAAACACGGAATAATTTTTTTAAAGTTGAAAATGGGTAACCTGCTTTTTCTTCTTTGCTACTCCATTGTTCTATACCACGCTAACAGGTTAATTATTTATGTCTAACTGCTGTTCCTTTTGAGGGAGACATTTTCCAGGCAACAAAAATATGTGTTTATTGTGTAGCATATGCACTGTAAGTTCAATATCATGCATATGGTGCCAGCCCAGCTGCACAGGGCACAGGACTTTTTCCCAGATGGTAGTAGCTCTCAGCGGAAGAGTCATGACAGCAAAGAGGATGCGGCTAGGAGTTAGAGGAATGGTAGCCCCAGTAAGCTGTCCTCTGCTGCATGGAATGGCTGGGTTTGTCCCCTTCTAGTGCACAGAGAAGATAAAAGTCTTCCTAGTGCAAGAGCTAAAAGATGTTTTTCTTCCGTAGGGTGTGGGCCTGTGTTTTGCCAAGTTGGAGTTGTCGGGTTACTTTCTTTCACTTGTCTGAGTCTGGCAGAAGTGCTTGCATTAAATGTTCTTCTAAAATGCAAGCATAAAGAGTTAATGTGAAGTACTGTTATATGCATACCCTTATTAATATACATATAGTTATGACATAGGATTATGCGTGTCAAAAATTGCGTAGGCATTTAATGTAATAGTAATATAGAGTGAAAGGCCCATAAATAGCTGATGTTGTTAGTGTACCTGGAAATCTGGTGCAGAGTTCCTCTATGACAGTATGTGTACAGGGATCCTTTGTTCAGCTTGTTTGTCTAAGATTGACATCTTTGTAAATATTGCATAGAGTAGTTTGAATTACTTGCTGTTTGGGTTTGTTTCTGTTGCATTATAAGTAGCTTCATGCTCCTTAAATGATCTTGGCATAGTTTCATGTGAGCTAAGATCTAATAGCTTTTGTCTTTTAGTTAGGGGCATAACTGTAGAATTTCTATCATGACAGTTCTGCACGTTAATGAAATAGATTTGTATCCAAATGGCTAGTAAAGGTTTTCTGAAAACTTCTAGGAATGTGTGATCAAAATGTTTGACACTGGTGTCACTAGAATGTGTGTGTGTTTGTGTGTATATACATACATATGTATATACATATGCACATACATGGTATATGAACACATAGATACATGTTTGTGAATATTCATGCATATAGTGACTTGCTGATCTAAAAATGTTCAAGATGACTTGAATATAGGGATTTTTGAATCCTGGAATTATATCTTGTAGTGAACAGGAAATATGATCACTCCTAATGGGAATTCTTTCCTTGATGAAATTGTATGTGAAGGAGTATATCTAATACTTTTTCAGGTCAAGGCAGACAAAGGTAGTACTGTTATAATTACTTCACTTTGTTTTCACTGAAAAGGGACACAAAAGGAGCAAGGATACTTGCCAAACTAATATTGGGAGTCTGTAGAAATTAAATCTGATTCAACCATGAGTGCATTATATATTTACCTGATGAGGGAAGGAAATTTTCACACTTGTTGCTCAAGTAGATACGTGAGTTTGGGATTTGTTTTCTTTCTTTTTTTTCTGTTTTTTACCTAGATTTTAATTTAGATGAAGAGGAATGGGAGTGTCTTTGTCGTGTCTGTGTAGTGTATTGATTTCAATGTTGTACTTTAAAGGGCTAATTTACCATGTGTATCTTATCTATATGAGTATGTCCTTCATGTCCAGTCTAATAAATGTTAAGTTCCTGGGTTTTTTTAGTGGGACCAAGGTGAATCAATTGTTTTTTATCCCCAGGGCATTCTTCTCTGCATCACAGAGTTGCCCTTTTACCTGTTCAGTGTAATTTAACCTGAGTCAGGAAATCAGTTGAATCTATGTCTGGAAAACAAGCAAATCTGAGAAATAAATGCTCCCCCCATCCCTGTCGGTTTAAGATTTTCCAGCACACTCATATTATCCAGTGTAATAAAGCTCCAAAAAGCAAAGTAAATAAGAGGATTCATTCTGTCTTCAGTCCTCAGGGACTGACTAGATTCTTTAAACCAGTTTGGTGAATGTCTGTCCAATGAAGTTGCCTTTTTTTCCTATCTGTCTCTGTTTGATAGTTCTCCAAATCTTATTTTGGTCTCCAGTTACACAAATCTTGATTAATTTGGGGTATGGAAAACAGTAGAGTAAATCCTGAGTTCTTCACTCTCCCGTGACCACACTCTTAAGCCTCAAAGTGCAGCATGGCCAACAAGCAGGCTGGTATCTCTGAACTTCTAGTTTCAGCCAAATACAGAGGAACCTTTGACTCTTATTCTTCATAAAAGACTTGTTTTTAGTATATGCCAGAAGTCTTTAGAAAAAATGTACTTGACAAGGTGATACTAGCCTTATTTCTAGACAAAACAGCTGCAAATCCTGATTGCTTTCCTTTTGACTTCAACCTAGTTGTGGTTACTCTTCCGAATTACCCATGCACAATGAAGCATGTATAAGCAAATGTGTCATCTTAAACTTTGAAAATCTTAACCATTGCTAATTTGTGGGGTTAGGAATGAGGAAGGGTTAACTATGGATTTCTTTGAATTTCAGTCAGGTTTGACATTCAAGTTTATGCTGATATTTGTAGCAGTAACAACAATAGCAATTGGAGTTCAACAGATTTCGTCCATAGGTGCCACATTTGCATTTCAAGGGTAGTGCATGGTGAATGCATTTTATATAGTCACTCCTCAATGAAAACAGCAGTGGTGGTGGCAGTATTAAAGTGGCTAGTAAGGATGCCTCTGCCCAGGCCACCACATAGCAACCACTATGTTTCTAAGGACAAATAGCTCTTGCCTGCCCTAAGCAACTGGATGAGAACATCAAAACATGCCTTGTGAGAGACCTCTAATACCCATTAGTGTTAGCAACTGTTACCTCAATCATGAATGACACAGTCCTAATTATTAAGGTAATTAGAAGTTATAACACTGGCAATATTAAAGGGAGAACTTCTAAAGCCCATTAACAATGTTACTTTAAGTGATCTGGCTGTGAACTGTTCAAATCTCTAATTACATTATACGTCTGTCTTAAAGGGTGATGTAATTAAGTGATGGGAGAGGGAATGAATATATAGTGACTACTGTGCTATACTTTGTAAGTACTATTTTCACAGAAACCAGGCTCAGTAATATCATTATGTCATTCAGGGGTGGGTTTTTTTGCTCAACTGTATACCACATGTAGCTAAAAAATACTTATCCTCAGAATATATAAAAATGATATATCATGGTTTAGTATAATGATATTATCAAAATTAGGTCGGATTGGCTACATTATTCATGCACGACAAAGCCATCAGTGACATATTCATGCCACTTCAAACAGCACCACACTTTCACGCCACCCTTTGCCAGCATAAGTGGGTAAATACCAGTAGCCTCTGTGTCCTACATGGAGGAAAGCTATTTTAAATATTTTAAAAGAAAATACATAAAATGTTACAAAAATGAGTCAAATTTGTCAAAAGTTAACAACAGTTATGCTTGACTAAGAGGACAGACTTCTGCAGTTCGGCTTTTAGGTGTTCACATCATGAATTTTTATTGAGGACTGGAGAACAGAGGAAGCTTAGCACCAGCCCCTTCTTTTCAGATTGGAAAGAAAGGTGGAAGAAAATGGGGATGTAGTGAAAAACAGAGTTGGATGGATGGAGGACACTGTAATTATCCAGTGGTCTTTGGCGAGTTATCAAAATTGCTTTTCATTAAGTACAAAAAGTAGAAGGGAGCAGGTTATCACTTTCCCATATTCAGTAAAATGTTGATTATCTCAGCAAAGAGGAAAAAAATAAAGTAATTCTCTCTTTCCAGTTCTTTTTATTCAGAAATAGGCTATTTTTTCTAAGCATGAAACCTCCAAGTTCTAAAAGACAGTGGGATCCAGATGCTGGAGTTTGATTTTATGGTTCTTTTGCATCAGCCTTTGCCAAAACCTCACCATTTGTATGTGTATGCAGCCAGAGTAGCGAGGTTTGTTGTCCAATTAGGTGGCTGCATTTAAAAAATATTTCTGCTAGATTCAGTGGAAGTAGAAAAGGTCCATATGCAACAAAGCAAATTAAAATCTAAACTCTTTTTTCTGCTCATCTTTTCACATTCCATGTCCCATCATGAGCTTGATACTCTATTTTTCATATTTTTAGAGATGATTAGTGGATGGACCGTATACCCTTCCTCCAAATTCTATGGGGTGGCTGAAGTGAGGAGAATTTGTATTGCATACTCAGGGAAGCATTGCAAGGTCTGTCCCTCGCTTTGGTGTGTGGGGACATTGACCCACATTCAGCCCTGTGCGAACGCTCCCCTGCATGCAAAGGCACATAGAATCACAGAATCATAGAACAGTTTGGGTTGGAAGGGACATTTAAAGGTCATCTAGTCCAACCCCCTGCCATGGGCAGGGACATCTTTCATCAAGTCAGGTTGCTCAAAGCCCCATCCAACCTGGCCTTGAACACTTCCAGGGATGGGGCATCCACAACTTCTCTGGGCAACCTGTTCCAGTGCCTCGCCGCCCTCATTGTAAACAATTTTTTCCTTATGTCCAATCTAAAACTACCCTCTTTGGGTTTAAAACAGTTGCCCCTTGTCCTGTCACTTCAGGCCGTGGTAAAAAGTCTCTCTCAGTCTTTCTTATAAGCCCCCTTTATATATTGAAAGGACACAATAAGGTCTCCCTGGAGCCTCCTCTGGGCTGAACACCACCAACTCTCAGCCTTTATTCATAGGAGAGGTGTTCCAGCCCTCTGACCGTTTTCATGTCCCTCCTCTGGACCCACTCCAACAGGTCCATGTCTGTCTTGTACTGGGGGTCCCGGAGCTGGACGCAGCACTCCAGGTGGGGTCCCACCAGAGCAGAGCAGAGGGGGACAATCACCTCCCTTGACCTGCTGGCCACGCTGCTTTTGATGCAGCCCAGGATATGACTGGCTTTCTGGGCTGCATGCGCACATTGATCGCTCAAGTCCAATTTTTCATCTGATGCCATCATTTACTTCAGAGCTCCTGTCTGTATAAGCATTACTTGAGAATAAGACCTTCCTGTTCCTACACTGACAGTTTTCGAAGCAAGGCAAGTTCCTTGATGAACACCCAGCTATATCTTTCAGTACACACCATGGTGTGCCCCAGGTTCTTAAATGTTTGAACATATCTACAGGCCACTGTCAACAGCCATTGCATACTCCTGCTGAGTGGAAACGCCACATCCCCCAGTATGAAACTGGTTCTTGCCAGAGCACACAGCCAGACCGAGAGCCAGGAAGTACTGCTCAATGCATTAGCGTAGGTACAATTTTGATCTCTTACACCCTGGCTGTCGAGCTGAGGAGAGGCCTAAATTTTGGAGACACAGAACTGGAAAGAATTTGTTGGAGATTACGGCTGGGACAGGCCATCACTGAGTGAGGGAAGTTCCTTCATCACCTTTTCTCTTCCAGTGTGGGTCTTCCACCTGCTCCACTAAGTTGTGGCTGATGACTGATCGGTTTGGGGATGAGCGGAGGGATGCCAGGCTGCTTCTCTTTGTCCAGTTTGTGTGCAATGTGGGAGCTGAGTGGGGGGCATGCTAGCTGAGGAAGTTCTTCCCTGTGAATCCAGGTGCTGAGGTCAGCTGCACTCCTGGGTAAGAAAGACATTAGTTGTTTTTGTAAAAACAACTTAGACGGAGTGAAAAACTGCTAACTTGCTGCTGAACAGAGGATCTCTTACATCTGTCCAAATAGTGTTGCTGGGTGCACATACTCCATCAATGCAAGATGCTGTACATGAATACCTGTTGAGAGAAAAGGACTTAAGAAATCATTGATACTGAGCTGGAAATGGGAGAGAAGGAAAAGGGAACCAAGGAGAGAGGTCAAAAGACGTAAAAAAGAGTTAAACATGGGTTAGCAGTGGAAGAATGAAGTCCAGAGATGAAAAGGAGAGAATGGTCAGCCTGCAGTTTTGTAGGTCTTTCTAGTGCTTTTCATTACAGAAGCTCTTCCCTTGCTGTATGGTTGATTTGTTAATCAAGACAGGCAGCGTGTCACCAGAGCTCTGTTCTGAGAGGAGCATGGCATTAGCAGAAACAGGTCCTGATATTTGTTTGAAGGACAGTGATCCTGAAGAGTCTGACAAGTGTCGGTCAATCTGCCCCAAAAAATTACAACCAGTGATATATGTGATGTGTGTATGTGATTGGGGGGTTCTTTTTCTGGGTGCCAGTAATCAGCAAGTTAAATTTGTAGCTAAACTTATAATTGAAGGAGCTGGACATGCCACTTCATTTCCCCTTTTTCTTTACCTTGTACAAAAGCAGATTTTAAAACCTTTTTAACAAGAGAAAAGAAGATACTTTCTTTTGTCGAAGCAGAAAAAAAAAGGGGACAGAGTTTTGCTGTTTAAAAAAAAGGCCACTGCTAGGCCATGCATGGGAAATGTGTAGCTTAATGGGGATCGGGTTCCTCAGAAAACTGACAGTGTGAAAATGAAGAATTAAAGTGAACTTTTAAGCTAATCTTAGCTTTCACTCTTGCCCTAGCAAAAGAGCTGATGTGCACAGAGGCCCTGGTTGGAAATTATCCCTTGTCAGGAAAGCACTCAAGCACTTGCTTGAATGTGTTCCTGAATGGCAATATAGACTATACACAAGGATAAACTGTACGTTCATAAATGGTATTTATAACATTGCTCTTGATTGCCACTTTATGAAATCACTGGTGTTGCCAGGGTGCAGAAAAAGATAGAATACGATCCAGTGAGCTTGTTTCTTGCTTTGAGGCAGTAAGGAGAAATGTTTACGGTTGTATTACATGGTAGGTCCTGCTTCACATGCTAACAGTTTTCTCAAAGCTTTGGAACAGGCATTTGAGAACATGTGATTGAAAAACAGTTCCACAATTTGGGAATACTGTTTAAGTCAGCTCTCTGTCAGGGTAAAAAGTCGTCAGTGCATCCATTCCTGGCTTAGTCCCTGTAAGGTGACATATTAATGCAGGTCATCACTTGAACTAATACCTCTCTCTTGTCAAGGTGCTTGATGCTGAGCTCCATTGGCCAGACAATTTCTGGCAGAAGCATGGGTCAAAGGTTAAAGGCTGGGCACGTGTTCATCCCCCCGGATCTGAGAGCTGAGTATGAGACATACAACTTCATTCTGCAAAGAAAGAAATATTCTCCTCTCAGACACAAAGAACAATTTGAAAGCAGAGAGTTATATTCCTAACGTAGCAAAAAGAAAGCAGCAGAGTAAGAAGGAAATTTATCTTCTTTGGGGACTTTAACAAGTAATCAATACCTTAGTCGGGATCTAGCTAGAGTTGGGTGTAGAGCCCAGTCAATAGCAAGAGCAAGGCAAGTCAAAGTCAGGCAATGGAAAAGTAAAGATATACAAGGCAAGTATCTAGGCAAGAACGGGGATCAGAAGCCAAGCCAAAGGACAGGAAACTGGATACGGTTGTACCAAGCCGAAGGGCAAAACAAGAGGAAGGTCAGAGGCAAAGGTCAGAAAGGCAGGGCATTACAATGCGAAGCAGAGCATGGGAAGGGGAGCAAGACACGAGAGGAGCCAAAGGCAGAACGAGCAGTTAGGGTGTGATTATTCCTTTGACACCCGGGGCAAAGGACCAGCCAAGGTCAGCTGGGTGTGTTTATGGGGTCTTTAGGGGGCAGCAAAGGCTGAAAAAGAGGGGCCTGGCAGGTCCCTCTGGCTGTAGCTGCAGTTGAAAGGTTCAATCAGGAAATTGGTCCTCTCTGCTTTCCAGTACTCAGTCAAACAGAAGACTTAAAACACTTCACCCTGGAAGCAGATGTTTTTAAACAACTGTTCTGAGACAAGCAAGAAAAGGGCTGAAAAAAACACTCTGCCTATGTGCCTGATTTACTCAGCTGCACGTGTGGAGATGTGGATATTGAAATAAGCAGGGTCCTGACCTTGGTCCCCAGACTTCACAGAACATTGCACTCGGAGACATTTGTGTCACTAGTAACTATATCCTAATTATTTCTATGGAAATACACTACAACCGTAGGTATAAAAGAGAGAAAATGGGGTGAGATACCTCACTGTGGTTGGTTTGAGGATTATGAAAGTAGGTTTTTAAGGTTACAGGAAAGGAGATACCTTCAGCAGAGGGTACAACGATGCATAGGAAGGCATATATTCATGAAGTCTATCCAAATTTTTCCATATTTTAGAATACGTTTTGAAAGAAAAGTCACACCAAGAAGTTACATTACAGCAATATTGTGATGATGCTTAAATTGTATTTAAATTGATGCTTAAAGTCTGGAAATGATATGGTGATGGAATTTTTTCTAGGGAAAGGGACAGCTAGGCTCCCAGATCACACTAAAAGTCAAAGACAGTCAGGCCTTTCATTCTCAGTTGTGTCTTAATCCTCATTGTCTTTCCTGATCCTGAGGGGCTGATCCTGAGAGGGGCTCCACATGACCTTACAATTTAAGTCTTCCTTACCTTCCATACACGTTAGAGTACAGTCCCTAATTTCACGATTGCTTACCTGTTCTCAAATTCCACAACATAAACAATGGTGTTTCTATGAACACCTTTAATAATAGATTGAAATGCTTGAGCATTCTCTTCTCTCTTGTGCATAGAAGTGGAGAGAAATATGAACATTACAACTGATGTGTTTTTTTTTTTTAATTGGGGTTTCTTGAAGATGCTCAGAACATTGTATTACAAGGGGTTCAAAATGCTCTACTAAAATGAAATATGCGCAACACAGGTGGTGTTGATCGTGCAACTAATCAAGAGTTGTGTAATAAACTGAAGTCATACCTCTCTTTGGTTTGGAGAACAGGGGGGGAAGGTGGCAGATGAATGAAGTTCCACCACAAAGGTGATAGGTAATGCAGAACTGTTGTTCATCAAATCCCACGGTAGGATAAGTAGAAGTTACTCAGTAAAAATAGTAGGAGTGTGGTTTAAAAGGAAGAGACAGTTCTTTTTGCCCACTGGATAGTGGACTTCCAGAACTTGCTGCCACAAGAGGTTGTGGAGGCAGACCTTAAGAGGGTCTTCAAAACAAGAGTCAGAAAAATTCACGGACAGCAAATCCATAATGAGGGATAAAAGGACTAGACAGGGAGGTGCCCTCTAAAACCCCTAGTATAACTATTTGTGTGCTAGGGGAGTACAAAAGAAATGGACTGCAAATAATGACTAGGCTCACATGCTGTCCCTGAATGACACCTCCTTTTGACGTTGAGATGAAATACTGGGCTAGATGGGCAACTGGTACAACCCAGTAGCTTCTCATGTTCCCGTGCATTTAACTGCTTGTTTCTTTGGGTGACCTTACCAACGTGCTATCTGCTAATCCATTCCTTTTGAAGCAGCTTCAGCAGCTCTTTTCCACCATACACTAAGGATTTCTCTGCTCACTGGCCACAGGGTATCTCTTGTCATGAAACAGTTGATTGGACATAGGTGATGAGGTGGCTATTTGACTAAGCTCATCTGGGAAGATGGAGTGTACATCAAGACTAAATCCTGCTCTGTACAAATTAAGTGTGAACAGCTTGTCAGAGAGATAAAGAGATGGAGAGAAAAAGACCATTTAGACTCAACCTTGGGATAACTACATGATTTTATTCTGTCACCAAGGGTCTTCATTATCCTTTGTAACTATGTGGTCAAGTCTGGATTTTGTAAAAAAAAAAAATTTGTTTCTACATTAGCCAGCCTTGTGGTAAGGGTAATGTACAGACTAACTGGTACATAACAGTGCATAACATTCCTAGAGGTGAGGTGGTTACAAAAGCTGAGATGCTGGAGCATTTCTGAAGTTCCCGGCAATGGGGGACCATGTGGTTGCACAGGCTGGCTTGAGCACTGGTGCTACCAGTGTCTGTGTAAAAGAGGCACCTTCCTGCAAACATGTTTAGACAAATAAACTCCCTTAGCAATAGTAGGATACAGGAACAGTGACTTGGTGGGATTTCGAACAGCAGCATGCAAAATCAGTGCAAAGATCTGAATTCTTAATGTTGTACTTAACTGACTGCTTTGTCCCAGTTCAAATTTTCTCATGTTTTTCATCATTCAGAGTGATCCATATCATCACTTTGGTCATACATTCCTGGTTGGGAATTATTTGACATTGGTTAACTACAAGAATTCAGTTACAGGTCTTCTCTAAGTTGAACAAAGTCTGTAGGAGTGAGCAGGGAATGCAACTCACTGCAGATGGTGCTTGAGTGGGAATCTGAGACTCTTAATCCTCGTTTTTCTACTGGTCTGGCAAGTCACTTCACTGCCAGCCTCAGTCCTGCTTGTTTTCTCCAGACAAGAAGAGGGAGATCATAAGACAGAAAGTGTGACTAGATGTTGCCATTTATTCTTTGGAGTTTTCCTGAGGCCCTTTTCTAATTGAGAATTCAAGTTCCTGTGTTCAGGTACATGGTTTGTGCGCCATGTTTCTGTCTCCTGATAAGAAGAGGGAAGGATTTAGGAAGAGGTGAACTGCCGCTTACTGAGAACTCACTTCTAGTGAATATTCTGCAATATATATTTAAATAGTCCTGTTTGGTGAATATTCTTACCAATAAACTTAATTATTTGCGCATTTTTAGAAGAAAAAGTATATAAGCCTAAAAACATATCAAAGAGAAGATCACTTAAAACATGAATATTTGTGGGCATCTTCTTTAGATATGGTGTTTAGTTTTCATTATTATCCCATTCCTGGCAAGCATACAAAGTTTGGGACTGCAAACTTGGAAATGAGAAAAGCTTTCTGTTAAAGCAGTGTCTGTAGGACAGAGCCCATGGTCTGGTGTACTTTCCAGGCATATGTGTGCTGATGGACCAGTCTGCACAGTGTATTGTGGCCAGTTTCATCTAGTGAGTCAGAATCTTTTATTTATGTAACGCTGACTCCCATTTTTTGATTTATGTAACTCCAGCTCCCATTTTTTTATTAAACAGGGTTCTGTGGTATCCAGCACAATATAATCTGTTTCTTAGAGCCACAGTAAAAGCAACTTGAACCACTTCATGTAGATGTTGTCCTTGTATGTTTTATTTTATTAGAATTTTAGATAAGTTTAATATTAAACATTTATCAGAAGACTATTCAGTTTACATAAAAAGTATATCCTCTTTCTAAGACCTCCATTCACCTGAAGAGTTCTGATAACATGTATAAACCACTCAAGTTCCATTTTTGTTTGGTTATTGCAATATCAGATCCTCAGTTGAACCAAACCTGCTTCTGCATTATCCCATATTAAATTTTTAAGCTTCCAGCTTAATATTGTTCCTTCTTACTATTCATCAAGTAGACAACTGAAAAAGTGTTCCCGTTTGTATTGTGATTTATATGCACTTTAAATACTTCAATCCATTTTCTCTTAAAGTTTCCTGAAATACTAAGTTGAAAGCCAATTGAAATTCACTCACTGAAGGCACTGTGTTGAACTGCCTCAGCTTTCTCTCTAAACCATGTGTTGCTTTGCTTTTAAATCACTGCACCAAACTTTGTTAGGGCTCGTCTGTGAGTGCTACACACAATAAACTGGCAAAGCCCAGAAAAGTAAGGAAAGTAAATTCGGATCATCTGGTGGAGCTCAGCAATTTCTCTTCTTGCTCGGAGATCACCTTACCGTTCCCCTTGCTACCGTGCATTACATGTGGTAGCCCTGGCTCTGGCCTTCTGTCACTCTTTTTGCACACACTCCCTTACCATGTCAGGTTCTTTGTTGTTTTTTTTTTTTTTTTTTGCCTATAATTAGTAGTTGCAGACATTTTCTGTAGTCATTGGTTGTGCTGCGAAAGTGTAATTTGGTGAAGGGGCATTTGCACAAAGGAGAAAATGGAAGGCTGATTTCAGTGGTAGGGGGCCGAGTGATTATGAGGCAGAAAGAGTTTATGTCAGTTCCCAAGCAGTGTAAGGTCTACCGACAAAAAAAAAAAGACTTTTATTCCAGAATAGTGTCTGTGCAGGAACACCGAGAGTTACACAAGCAGTAGCTGCTGCAGCATTATAATTATACTGCCATAGTTCTGCCAGTTAATTTCCTCACATGGACAAACCCTCAATTTTTTACTTGCAAGGTCTCACCAAGAATTCTTATTCTGGATTACCTTCACGAATTCCTGGCCTCTTTTTAAAAAATGTATTGCTTTTTAAAACTTCAGTTGTTAGAAGAGCTGTGAAGTCTCTCCCGGACATCACAATGTCTTTGAAGCACTGTGCAGATTTTATAATGTCCGGGAAATACTCTCTGGGCTGCATTTTGTCATTGAAATGCTGTGCAGATGTTACAAACCCTCGAGATGGATGGATGGACCTGACAGCATTAATAAGAATAATAACAAGTCCCCTTTGCAAAAATGACTGTGGCTGCTAATTGCTCTTTAGGCATTAGGCCCGTTAAAGTTGCAGAGCAAGGGGTATGCAACAGCAAAGTGAAGGTGTAAGTTAAGAATGGGAGTCTGAAGGCTGAAACGATGCTTGGATAGCCAGACTGGCAGTTCCTCGGAAAAAAACAACTTTATGACCTGTGTAAGGAGCATTGCTTTAATGCCTTCCTCAGCCCAAAGCCGGGGAAGGGAAGGAGTGGGAGAGCACCACATTACCACTTTCTTATCTACACAGAGGTCTGCTGTTCTTCCGGGCAGAGCAGCAATACATGCTGCACCCACGAAGGGGTAAGCTGTTTCTCATGCAAACCACTGGCTAAGAGACTGGCAATATTGATGTAGTTACCCAAATAAGTAAGTTTGACTTAGGTAGTGGTAGGCTATGACTGGAATTACTGGAAGAGGACACCTTTCTAGGAGCGTATGCAAACTTTTTAATGAATCTCTGCATTCGTTTATGCTGTACAGCTGGGGCATCCTCATCTCCTTGTTACTGCTAGACTTTTTGTTCACTTGAATATTTAAATAGTGTGAGTGTATTATTCTATTAGTGTAAGAAAGACAGAACATGACCTTGCTAAAAGCATACTTAATTTGAAATATATAATTAACTATGGAAGAAAATTGTTAAAAACCTGGACCCAGAAGGGAAAGCCAGGAAGTTCTATAGTCAACATCCTAAATAAACTAGAGTAAATGCCCATATAACCCTGTCAGTACAACTGTACAAGGTTTTTTCACACTATTCTCAGGAGAGTTCACAAGCAACAAAGTGCCTCCCTTTTTTCTGCTTTACTGAATTTCGTTACATTCCAAGGACAAATGTGCATTTGCTCCAACATAAAGCTCTGATGTGTTCTCCTGTTACATTAGGACCCTATTTTCAAATGGGAACAGCCTTTACATTGGAGACAACCAGCCTGAGAGCCTTCAGGGATCTTCACTGTAAGACAGCGAGTTCTCAGGCTCTTTCAGGCACCTCGCCTACCAGCTGCTAGCATCAGGTGTCTCTGCAAATGGAAGCCGTATTTGGGATTTTAGATTTATTTTTCAGAAGTACTTAGTTTTATAAAAAAGACTCTCACTGCTTCAGCCAGCCCCCTTGGTAAGCAAAGATTATTCTAGGTAAAATTCAGAACAATTTAAGTTATTTTGTAATTTGTCTGTCACAAAATAGAAGCTGGGAATTTGGCAGAGGGAAATATAGTTTTCCATTATAAATTTGTAGATAACTGCAGTTGCTCACTGCCTTGGAGAAGCAGACCACAGAACATCCTGGAGTTGTTCCCTGTTTGATCAACATCCACTCTATTTAAAATTGCCAGTCTTGGACAACCTGTCACAGTCCCTTGGCAAATAGGATATCCTCATCTGCTTCGCCTCATTGAAAGGAGGAGATAAAAAAGGACTTAGTTTTGTGTTTTGTAGACCTGCTAAAAGTACTGGTTTTTTCTGTCTTTAACAGTAGTGTTGGGAGGGAGGTTGGTTTTCTTTCTTATGGTTTTAGGAGGGGAGACAGGGTTGCATAAATAGCACAAATAGGAAACTACTTATTTTTTAAGTTCTGGTTTCAGACCCACAACTCATTGATTTAGTAGGAGTTGTAATGCCAGAGCTAAAGCTCGAGTTTGATAGTTTGCATTTATTTTACTTGCAGTCAATGTTCCAGATAAAGACTTCTGGGAAGACAAAAAAATCCCACAGTGTGGTGTAAAGCTGACAAAACAAGAGAAAATGAGAGGAGAATAATATCAGAGCTCATAGGCCTCCCGTTCTAACAGCTCTGCTCCTAACGCTTTCTTCCTTCATTTAAGCTTCCAGTAAAGTCTCCCTGTGTTTACCTCTAATTTAAGAAACTGTCCCTTAATCCCATCCCTTCCTATTCTCTGTCATCCTCTTGTTACTTCCTTCCTCTTATCTTTTAAAAGCTTGCTCACTCGCTCTCCACCCCCACCCTGGCTTATTTCTTCCATATTAATAATAATCTTAGTACTGAGCACTTATATCGCTCTCTACATGTTCAAAGTGCTGTACAAACCTTAGCTAATTAATCCTCACAACACACTCCCCTCCCTCTGTAAGATAGGTAAGTATTATTATCTCAGTTTTACAGATGGGGAAATTGTCGCAATGACTCAGTGGCAGAGACACAAGCACAGTAACCTTGTTCTTGCAACCTCTATTTTGAAAATACCTTCTCCAACCCTGCTTGCCTCTATAAATACATTCCCATCTCCTTTGTCTCCTAAATCGTCAAGACAAATCCACTGCCTACTCCTGCCGCCACAGCTCCCTTAATTGTTGCCATCTCTTTCGCTCCCTCAAACACCTCCTGCAGGAGCTTTGCCAATGTATTGCTCCTCTGGCTCTTTGAATACCTTCCTCTTGCATCTGCAGTTTTCATCTCACTTCCACCAGGCAAGATGAAAGTAACCCCTTGCCAGCCTCACTGGTTCGTGGCTCTTCTTTCTTTCTCCTTGCCTGGGTTTCTGTCCCTGGATCGCATCAAACTCAAGGCGTAGGTGGCTGACACAAGGCTGCGCATTAGGGATCTGGATCAAGATGGCCTGAATTCCCTTCACGTCATTTCCTAGTAGCCTGGCATTTCTGAAGGCATCCTGTACCAGCAGGAAAACAGGAGGTGTAGGTTTGTCGGTAGAATTTATGCCCTCTCTATACGTGCAGCTCTGAATCGGGCCACAGTGCTCCTGCTCAGGACCGTGTGTTGGTGCAGGTGCAATCCACTGCTTTGCATTTTCTGTTGGTGAGCTGCTACTCACCCCACAGGCTGGGGCACTGCTTGGTCATTGAAGATGCCGACCTGTCCCACCTGACAGCTTTGTGTGCCCTGAACCACCTTCCTAGGATCTGGCATTTTGATGCTTAAATAATTTTCTTAAAGTAGATGCCCTGAATGTGGCCCTGAGAGCAAGTGGATTGACAAAGGCTATTCTTAAATTTAGGAACAAAGTGTCCACAGTTATAAGTAAGCACATCCAGGATTGACCTGCCTCTGTGGTTCCCTGATGTGACGCTTTCTTGTTCCTGTACATTGTAAATGGGTCACCCTTGCTGTCATGTCCCTGTGATCACAGAGTATGTGAGTCACTTGAAACACTGGATCCAGCTACTAATTACTCAGATACTGTCATTGATTTGCTCTCTCCAGAGTGGTGCTCTTGGTCTTATCTGACCAATGAGTAATGACAGATTCTGACAGTGTGGCTAACTGAGGATCTTGCTTAGCTGCAACTGTAAGTTTTGTCAGTCTCTTCTTTCAGACCAATTAATTAGACATGATTATATGAATTTGCTTTTTAAAAGACTCTGCCATAATGTCATGCCCTGTCAGGAACAGTCTGTTTAATGGATCAGTGCTCATTTTGTCATTTTCTGTTCTGTCATATGACACGGTATCATACCTCTGCAGGTGAGCTATCAGTCTCTATGATGCTGTACTAAGGATTTTTTTTAAGATGCCTACAAAGACTTGTTTTGATGAGACTCCACATCAAGTTCTTACTCATGCTTATACTAATGAGAGGCTAACCACAACAAACTGAACACAAAGGCACATCTCTTTTTTCATCTTGCATATGCATCAGTGTTACAGAGGCCAGAGACTTGGACGAAGATGTTGCTGGCTTCTTGCAGCTAAGTTTTGCTGACCTATACCCACTTGTACTGCTGCCTTCTTCATTATTCTATGTCAGTTTAGTTTATACATGTGCTATCAGTCCATTACTTTGTCATGCATTGGGCCCTCACCTTTTGTGAAGAGTGAGCAAGGGGACTGGCCTACCGCAGCAATGTTCTTCAGGAGTCTCATCTTGGTGTCAAATGTAATTTGCTCAGTGTTTGGCTTGATGCCCACAGTTGAGGTGATGGGACCAATGTGCACCTGAATGGCCTGCTTCTGCGTTTATTCAGGTTTAACAAGGTCTCTGTTAAGCCAGGTTTCGGGGGCACAAAATGTGGTGTCACTGCATTATTCTGTGTAACTGTTTATTCTCAAAAACCCATGAAACTTTGGATACCCCCTTCCTACGTTGTTCCCTCCTCCTTCTGCGTAAAATGAACGCTAGAGGGTGTAACCCACAAACCTCTCAGCTCTCCCGGGGCTATTCACTGTGGTTAGGATTGGCATTGCTTTTGGACACGAGTGGTCGTATCAGTTCACCACCTGTGCACTTTTGTGGGTGCTTGCCCTGGTGCTCTGCTTCCTCCTCAGCAGCAGCACCCTCTGCACAGAGACCTCCGTGCCTCACTGTACCTCGCAGGCCAAGTGACCTTGAATACTAGCTCTAACTTCATCTCTCGTCCTCTTTCCCCCACCCTAGCCTATTTTCTGACTCTAACTCTTCTCAATAAAAATGGAAACCAGCTGCTTGGGCTAACAAGTAGCCGGGTTGTTTGCTTGAGGGGTGGGGGGCTGTTTTTCCTAAGGACCACAGGTTATTCATTGGCCTTAGAGCCTCTTAAACCTGCAGCTGGAAGTCTCTGCATTATTTCCTGAGAGCTGGGGCAATCGTTTGTGGCTCTGGGAGGTTGTTCTGCCCAGTGGTGAGTGCAGAGATCCTTGGTCTTTTCTAAGCCTGCTTCTGACCTCAACATTCAATATATTCATTGTGCTCTTTGACTACTCTGTGGAAAACCTTAATATGAAAAGAGCAATCAGGAATCAAACGAACTCAGCACAAGGCACGGGGAGAGAGAGTGCTACAAGCGTTTGAACACCGGCTCTGGCACCAACCCCCACGCCTTCAGCCACTTCAATTGATTTTTTTTTTTTTTTTGCCTTTCTTTCCTACCTACCAGAGAATAATGAACGGGGCTGTGGCATTAGCCCGTATGTATGTGCTTACTCATACGTATTTGCTGTGAGTATAGTTACTGCTGTCTGCTAGAGTGGATCCAGGGCCTTCTAGACGCTCATTCAGCTAGGCGGCTGTCAAAACCTGTTGGAAAACAATGACTGGGTGAAACCTGTTCATTGCTGGGTTTTTTTCAATTGTGTTTTCACAGGGAATTATATGCCGTGTTTCACTGAAAAGCTTTGTTCTCTAAAGTAGAGTTTTGATGGGAAATTTTAATAATCTCTAAAATTTTTCCCTTTTCCCATTTCCAATGGGTATTTTCCTATTATGAAATTCCTTTCTTATTTCAATCTTCTAAATTCAAATGCTGTTTATTTTTCCTATGAAAAGTGTCAGTTTAAGCAAAACCCACATTTAAGGGAATCTTATTTAAATTTCAAACATTTCTACGCTCCTTTCTAGTTATATCTTTAAAATGATATCGAGTTCTATCAGGCCCCCACATAAACAGTTTCAGCAGGAAGAACTGGCTCTTTAAAAATATTTAGTTATGTTTTTGAAGATGCTTCAAGCTTGCTGACCCCATCAAAGCCCACAGCTTCCTTTTGGAGCAGGCCTTGAATGAGGGTACCACACAGCCCTCCGTACAGCCTCAGCAAGGTGTCTTGCTGAAGGTCCAAGGTGCTGCTTCAGGGAAGTATACCGGCAGGTGCTTCATGTTAAAGTTAGGTCTGTCAGAGTTAAGATGGAGGCTTTAAGCTGTCTAGCTCATGTGCCGACAGCAGCACTGGCTGCAAGCGCTCAGGACTGTGCTTTTCACTTGGATGATTACCCTGTATTGCCAACCCTGTTACTAGATCTTCTGTGCTCTCGGGGCCGGTTTGTTGTGTTTGTGTGTGCTGCAGTCAGACTTCTGCCTTCCTGTAATCATGCTCTCGACACCCACTGTCCCGCTTCGGCAGCTGGGCGTCCGGGCCAGCCGAACTGCCAGCTGCCCGGTGCGGCAGTCCTGACACGCAGCACTTGCTCCCAGAGCGATGCTCGGAGCGTTCCTCGGCACGATTTCCTCGCACGCAGTGTGGCCACAGCCATGAAGACCCATCAGATTTTTTCCAAGCCATGTTCATTAATTATTAAGTACTTTGCTGGAGCAGAGCTAGGTGTTTAATAAAATCCAATATGAAATGACAAGGAGAATCACATGCTTTCCGGGCTACTGTAGACTACCTGCATTCAAAGAATAATGACAGTAACTGCATCTCCTTATTCCACCCGTATTCTGCCAGGGTGTCTAAAAGTGCCACGTGTGTTGCTGGTGTTTATACTGATTTCTCATCCCCAGTATTTACCTCGCAAAGTACTGAATATTTCATTCCAAAAAGTTGCAGTGGTAGAGGATTTTGGTCTTTGCCAGCTTCTTGTATAGCAGAAATAATTTCTTACGTAATTGGCTAGCAAAGTAGAAAGTCTCTACAATTTTTAAAGAGTAGAGTTTCTCCAAAAAGTTATCTGCTATGACCGAAACATTAACATTTCATTTAGAGAATTTGTTAGCCTGAGTAAGCTGCCTTTCAGTCTACAAATTCATGTTTAAATAGCAAACAAATGAAAAAAAACAGTCTAGAGAGGTCAGTGCTTTGTATCTAATGTGCTTTTGCAGTTTACTTTTGTTCTGGTAAGCAGATGCTTTGAAAACTGTTCAGCTGCAGTTCAGACAAAGGTCAATATCATACAAGTCAATATATCATACAAAGCTTGAAATCAATATCCTACGAAAGGAGGCTCAGCACCTTCTGCCTAAAAAAGTGTCTAAAATAGAACTTACTTCTCAGACTCAAGCTGTCCTGCGGGATTTCCTTCTTCATGTTCCCGCTGGAGGAGCCCATCACGATATTGCAGTAATTGTTAATCTTTTAACCGCCTATCCATGTACTGAATTTTGTGATTTAAGTGAGCGTATTGATAACCAGCCTTTGCTTTTTTGCACATAAATGTTAGGGTGCCAGGCTTATATTTTCCACATAAAAGATCAGCAACTTTATTACCCGCAAAAGGTGGTTATTAGGGTCTAAGACTAGAATTCATCATAGTAAGTATGGTTATTTACTTTATACATTTATGCAGTATATCAGCCACAGCTTTGACGGTGCTCTGCAATTTTTTTTTCACACGAAGGCATTCAAATCCAAGAAATATATTCATACCTGCTGTCAACAAGTGCAACTCCCTTGGAAAGCTCTGAGCCAATTTCAGCAGTGACGTGAACGGCAGCATAAATTTTAGGTCTAAATTGGTCAGAAAATATGTGAAAGTGGGCATAATTTACGTGCTGAGGACTGAAAGAGGAAAAGTAGCTAGCAAAAAAGAGTGCAATTAAGTGGGGGGGTGGGAATAGAGGATCTACTGGCATGAGTGTAGTGCATCGAGTTTGGTTCTGAATTCAGACAACTACAAGCAAATGTAAATGTTACACTTAATGCAACTAGCTATTTATAGTGGAGTGAACACACTTTCTCTACCTGTTATACTCATTGCTATGCTAAAGGATGGACTAGAGTATGTCATGCCTACGTTGGCAGACATACCTGTATGTATGTGCTCAATATATGTTTCCCAGTTCCCTAGTGGGTTCTACAGGATGATCGCAAATACACAAACTCTTTATGGAAGGGAAATCTTCAGAAATAAAAAAAAATTATCTTGATCACCTTGAATATGTTTCGGGGGTCTTTTTCTTAAAGCAGCCTTTCCTGTCTTCCAGGCAGCTGTGGTAGAACATGGAAGGTGAGGAGTATTTGTCACAGAAGCATCACTTCTTTGGTACCTGCTGAAAGGAGATGGCTAAGAACTGTGTAATGAAATGAAGGCAGTATTCAGGCTGCCAGCGGGAACTGCTCAGCTTGGGTGCTGCCATGCTTCCAGGCAGCCCCTGGCCCAGCAGGTTGATTCAGTGCATCTGAGGTAGACATCTCAATTCTAAATGCAATGGATGGGGAAAGGTGGTCACCTCTGAAATCATTCAAAGCGGCTAGGACCCTATCTCTCTCCACTGCCTGAGCAGGTCACTGAAACTCCCACCTACCAATCACCTGGGAAACCTCTCAGTTTAGATCTGAACAAGTGTTGAACCTCAGTCACCTTCATCCACTTGAAATCCAGAGCACTGAGTCCTCTCTTGAGAGCAAGCAGCTAATGATGGAGGAGGAAGAGGCAGCAGCCACTTCAGAATAACTTCATTGTTTGAACACTCTTACAAGAAGTGGGAAACATGGATTTTAAGCCTTTCTCAGACTGAAGGGGTTTGAACCGCAATTCCCTTTTCCTCGGAGCTTATCCTACCCATCAAGCTAGAGAAGTTCTTCATTCTGCTCACTATAGGAGGCCATGGAGCAGAGAGAGAATAGGTAAGAGGGAGCTTGATTTTGCAGCCCATTGGTGAGGGCAGGCATGAGAGAGTCCTGAGGCTTGGTCCCAGCTGTCACTGCTGTTAAAGTATTCTTTCCTGTTAATTTTTAATACAGGCACTCATACAGTCAAGCAGCCATGGTTGACAGACTGTAGAGGCTGTAGTGTTTAATTCTGCCTGAATTTGTATTAAGCACCAAAAATGTGTGAACCAGATACTGCCCTGAGCCCTGAACTTATCACACAAAATGATAAGCATCTAGCTGAGACTGTAGCAGCATAGTTGCCTAATTAGGAGCAGAGTTGTTCAAGGCCTTCTGCAAAGGTAATTGAGGGAGAAAGGAAACCTTTGGAGCAAAAGTGAGCCCATTCTTCCTCTGAATCACATTCTGGAAGTGCCTGTTCTTCTCTGTTGATTACGAAGGGAGCCTAGGATGACAATGTTCCCCAAATAAGCCTCTCAGTTGAATTTAGCATGCCCAAATCACAGGAATATCATTTCTTTCTCCAGTTGTTTTGCAGTTTATTGCTGTTAGTTTCCTTTACATCTGCCTCAGAGTGGTGTGGATCTCTGGAGAAGGATACAGCAGAATCATCTAGATGCAACCTAAGAGCAGACTGCGACTTAGAACCAGCCTTTTAAGGTGACATGTAGGAGGTTTTTAACCTTCCTTCTGCCCCAAGGAGCTTGTGCACAGCAAAGCCCTCACTCTTTCATGAAACCAGTGTACCAAGAACAGATCCCATTGGAAAGATACACTGCATAGTCAGTCTTGAAATGTAGTGTCAGTCAGCTAATCTATCTGCTTTTATATCATTAAATGCATCTCATCCATCAAAGCGTTGTGCAATTTCAAAGTGTAAAGTCATGCTCTTTTTTTCAACCTGAGAACATTTTCATTATTCCAAACAGTGGCTCTCCTAAAAGGCGAGAAGTCCTGGAAAGGTAGTGACAAGGTACGCAACACTGCTGGACTGCCGGTGTAGCTTGTGCAGTAGTCTTTAGTGGAGAACCGCAGAAATCCCTTTTGAGGTTCTGTCTTACTTGCTTTCAATATTTTATGACCAAAAAGAAGCAAACTTCATATTATTAATGTGCTTATTTAAGAAAGGTTGCCAATACGAGAGAGGAAGAAATTCATTGCTGTGACAGTGTAAACTGGCATAGTACCATTTAGCCAAATACATAGAGGAAAGCTGCCCTCAACTGCAGTTATTTCAAAGGTGTATCTGTATTACAGACTGGGCCCTGTGGATAATTCTGGACTATAAGGTCTTCTTGTGGCATCTTCCTATATGCTTCCAAAAGCCCTTGTTTCTGGCTGGGGCTATCAAACTATTACTGTTGTAATAGTAATGACAGCAAAACCAAAATTAGGCCACTATAGATTATTTTCATTTTTTCTGAGATGTGCCTTTTAGGAGCTTGGAGTGGAGGAACAACATTTTGTAACTGTAATCCAGAATATATACAACTAGACACTGTCCCAAACAGAAGACTTTACTGAATCATACAGATGTCTTCAGTCCTCACCGCTGGTGTAATTGGCCTGTTCTTCCACCAGTGGAGCTGAAAGGAAACTCTGACTATGTAGGGGTATTTTTCTTTTTCCTAAATAACAGAGCAAATAACAGTTGTAGGGGAAATGGTGGTTGATGGTGAAGACCATACTAAATTGGGATTAGCCAGCTTCAGCAAACACAGACAGTGAGAAGGCTTGCCATTTTTGTTTGGGAGAGGCTTCAGTAATAATGTCACAGAAATGGCTCATCAACCTTTATATCTCTCTGGGCAGTGTTTTTCACCTTTCTCATTCAAAGGCTCTGTTAACCTGTTAGTGAGAACCGAATAAAGATCATGTAGCTTGAGTTCTCTGATGGTCTCCACGTATTCATCACCATCTTTCGTGACCATAATGATCCTATCATCTGGAGTAAGCTGTGCGTAACCTAACTATGAAAGAGGTGTTATCAGTGGCCCAGGGAAACTTCTGGAGAAGCTGGTTATCACACAGCTACTGTCTCCCTTCAGGCAGTCTGCCATATACAGACAATTTTACTGCAGTCTGAACACAAAATTTGAGGCTTTATTCATCTTTTATACCTTTGGGATTTAGGAGTTGTGCTTTCAACAAATTTTCCTAGGATGATATATAGCTCTGTAACATTCAGATGAGATGACTGATGGTGTATCTTCCCAAAACCATTCACAGGGCTTGAAAGTGAACCATTCTTTTTGCTGATCAGTTCAAGAGCCACGGCAGTGGTGTTTACCTGCTCATTTCACTGTATCAGTTGACTTTGCTCCAAAAACAAGTAGCACTGATTGGAGAGGAAAGTACTAGGGAAGAAGCAAGGATGTACTTATTTAATCTATAACACAGATTCCTCTTGTTATGGATAAAGAAAACACAGACTCTCTCTTTGATTTTCCTTAAACCGCCTCCCTCTTCTATGTTACCTTTAAAACCCTTCAAAACTATGACGGTAAAAAACTGAGGCCAGTGTGTTCCCTCCTGTACTATCTAATTTAAATGTGAGTTTGAACAATTATTCACATTAATAACTTCAGGTTAAATCTACCAGTCTTGCCAGAAAGCTCAAACAGAGAAGCAGCAAAGGCACCAGCTGAACGCTATTCTAAATGGGAAACTTCCCCCAAGGGCACAGCTTTCCCCTTGTTTGAGATCTCTTCCATGCTGGTAGGGATGATTTTGCCTATGGATTCTGGCAGCTTCCCTTCTCATCATTTTGTTGTGCCAGTGTGTTATGGGAATGTTTAATTTCATTCAGCAGTTCTTGTTTCCTGTTACAAATTTTCAGAGTATTTCACCAGCATTAGGTAGTAATTATCACATCACCTTCTGTCTGGAGAGCTGAAAAGATTACATTTTAACTGATAGGATCAAGTCAGGAAGAGACTCTTTCTCTCTCTAAAACGAGCTATTCCAAAAAAGTATACTGAAGTTATCAATAATTTAATTATCTGTGTGCTAATTCAGTCTGTGGTTTCATCTTTATTATTATTGCTGTTACTGATGTTATTAATCACTAGGGTTGCTTTCTGCTGCTTTCTTTACTGTACTTAGGTGTCTTACCTCTTGCATCTCTATGAATAAGCTTTGCTCTCCCAATCCCATAAAACTCAGTGTCTCTGCCTACGCTACCCTAAGCTGTCCTGGGATACCCGTAAGCATACCGCATGGGGCCTCCTGCCAGCTTTCCATCCATACGGCTGCTCCACGCGTAGCCCGGGGACGCCAGCGGGACCGTGCCTGGCCGGCTGCGCTCGGGCAGGGAGGGTGCTGCGCAGCACTGAGAGCTTGCCCCGCTGCGCCGAAGGCTGCGCTTGCAGGTTCAGAAATCAGAGCACGGCTAGGGTTATGCCGGCAGCCTCAGGATCCCCGTGAAGGCAGTAAAATCCTAAAGCCACTGATGTGCTCGTTGGTGTCACCATTTAATCCAGCGTCCGTCTGCTGATGTAAAAGCCAGGGTGGCTTCCACACAGCGGTTCCGAAGGCAGAGGTCTGTACTCAGGCAGGATCTGCCACGTGATCCTTCCTATGCGGAAATTCTGGCTTATTATAATCTATGGACTTTTTTCAGGCGCGAGGTCACTCCCACACCTCTTCTGTCACAGCCTGTTCTCTCCGTATGGCTATGTGCGTGACAAACAATGTCCCGTTGTTATGTGACTCCACCGTGCTTCAGTAATGCAGATTATAGGTTCTCCTCCAATGCCTGGCAACCTGGTTTTTGTTTTTAGGCCTCCTGTAATGGTGCAGAGACATTTACAGGAATTTCATCTTTATCTACGTACCAGTGTTTATTTAGCTCCTTTATTTTATACTGTTATTTTTATACAACCTTCCCCCTATGATCTTACCCATATCGCTTGCATTTTCGTCGTCGTATGAGCTTTAGAGAGTTACTTTTGTATTCCTCGATCTATCTGTAACTGTTATAGCTTTTATCCTTGAGTGTTACCAATTCTAAAAAGTGCAGTTACCTTTGAATCTCCAACAGATGTCTTAATAGGACCTCAGTGCTTCTCAGCACGTGTTTCTTCCCACTCCTGGTTTAAGTAAACACCCATAATAATTAGTTTTCCAGGCCAGTAATCTGGCTTCATTTCAGTTAGGCAAAAATCTGCCCTGCTGTACAGGTGTTCTCTTTTAAAGAGGAGCCCAAATACTTTACAAATATAGTTATTTTCTTTTTCTACCACTTTCCCCCCTAAAGTGGGGACCCTGACACCTCCTGTCCTTGCCATCCCATTTATATGGTCCTATCCAAAGAACTGTCAGAGAAGACTACCTGGAGGCCTGCAGCATCAGTGTTTGAGAATATGACCATAACTCCTAGATTTCTGCCTTTCTCTCTCTCATTAGTATCAATCTATACCTAAGAGCACAAGACACCTGCTCTGTCTACAAATCTAGACATTAAATGAGATCCGTGAGCTGCACAGCATAAGTAAAACAGAGGTACTGATTTTTCTACATGACTGAAATCACTATTGCAAAAACTCATTTGTACCAGGACACTTTCTTGGAAAGTCCTCTTTGAGACAGAAGGCACATTTGCTTTCTTCTACCTGTCCAGTGAAGTGGGCTTGTTTCATGTGTACGTTTATGGTCCTCTTTCACTATGAAAGAAAGGGGATCTTTAGGATCAGCAAATTGAGAGCCCTCGTTTTGCACACACTGCCTCATATAGCACCCTTGTTGACCTTTTACAAAGTCAAGGCTGACAGACCATGTGGGAATGGTGAAGATTCAGTAGATTAAACAGTAAATTTGACATATCAAGAAGAGATACAAACCAGTCATTTTTACACGGAAGGCTTTTTTTAAAGGTTCTTTGGCCCAAACAGAGTGTCAAATCAGTTCAAATTTCTTAGACTTGATTGGAAGAATTTCAATGCCCACATCAAGAGCTCAATATTTCCCAGCCTGCTTAAATTTGCAACAGTATTGTAACCATTCTGTGGCATTAGATCATGCAACAGCATTAGTGTATGATAAAGGTAACAGATTAACTGAGTTAGACAATAAATGAGCTAGATGAAAAATGGTTCAAGAGCTGGGCTTCAAGCTTCCCAAAAGTCTCCTAGGTATCTTCTACCATGACATATAGTTAAGATATCATAATACAAATGAGACATAGCCCAAAACTGAATCTACTCCATGTACTTAAGCAGAAGCAAAGAAGGGGGAACTTTACTTATATAAACTGACATGACTGTCAGCATACAAAAGTATGACATTCATAAGCATTTGTTCACTGCAGAAAATAAAAAAATAAGAAGTATTCATGCCCCAAAATAGCTCTGGAGAATATATTGATAGAAAAAAAAAAGTAAGAGTTGGGTTTTACTGCATGCTGGAGATCAAAGTCTCATGAATGTTTGTGGTTTGATGGGGTGCTTTCTGTAATTGATATGCCATTACAGAGCATTAGGGATTTACATTAGCAAGAAGCATGCAGAAAAGAAAGAGGTACTGAAGGGAGGAGGATGAGATATGTCGTTCAGCTGAAGAGAGACCGAGCCTTCTATTTTGTACTTGCAAAAGAGCCTTTTTAAATTTATGATCACAGAATAAATAAATACATTAATATATATATACACACTTGCACTTTCAGCTAGCTGTTTGCTGATGGCCATAGCCCAGGAAACAGGCTGGTCCCCAGAATTGACTTGTGAGTGCAAAACATGAACATTTCAAATGTCCAAGTAGCTGAATATCACAGTGGAAAAATATTTTGATAATAATGCAGATTACAAAGCACAGCATTACAGTGCATTCCCCAAATGAAACGGAGAAGTGCAATAAAACCAGCAGGACGTGTACACTTCTAAATAAACACCTACAAAACCTAACTTAAAACCAGCTGAAGGTGTTTGGGAGTCTGTGAAGCAGATATCTCTTCAAGGAAGCCTGTCACCAGCCCTAGCTACAGGTAATGGCTTCATCTGGGTGTATATTTTTGAGTCAACAATAAAAGCAAATCTAAGGCTTCTTAGAGATAAAGATGTGTGGTCCTGCTCTGTTTGCTTCATGCATCACTAAGCAATGTAAGAGCATATTGGTCCCTGAGGATTTCTCCTTTCAAGACTACTTTGATGTATACTGCCAGTTTAGTAGTTCATACAGCAGGTTTGATCTAGGTGCAAGTCACATGACTTCAGCCTTCTTAAAGTTAAGTGTGTAATCCTGGTTAGAGTGAGGAGAGACAACTATCTGCAAATGGTGGTTCATCCCACCTGGTATCGTGTCCTGGTTTTGGCTGGGATAGTGTTCATATAGGTGACTCTCTAGTCTCACTGTTCGGAGAAGACTATCTCATGCTGACAATTAGAGGGACTCTCTGGATGACAGGCTTAGATTAGGGACCATTGATAGGTGTCAGTGCATGAGTGCTGCCTACGACATAAGATGTGAGTGAGGTGTTTCTGAGCACTTGCCATTCCCAGCAGGTGATTCAGAGTAATCTCTTAGAGCAGCAGGTCATTGGGCCATAGTCTGCCTTCACCTTTACAAGTGGCTGGGCTGCTCTCAGGGTGCTTTGACTGGCAGAAGAAATGGACCCAAAGAAGGAAAGGAACTTGGTCTTCTTGGATATTGTATTATTTGAAGCTTTGGTTTCTGTTTCTCCTCTCAGCAAAGTCAAGTGATGGAAGAAATCTTCCGAAGAGTTAAGCAATACACTAAGTAGCAGCAGCAAGCACTGCTGCAACTTAAAAAGGACAGGGGAGTCTGAACAATTTTCAGTTGAAAATTTATTATGTACGTGCTGCAGGGAAAGAGAAAGTGTATTCTACCAGTGTGGTTGAGGTTTTGGTATTAGCCACTGGAAGAATTTTACTTTAGCCCTAAGAACTGAGTATTATTCCGGCATACACAGGGTTGGTTGTTAGTTTTTGTTTCTCATCACAATTGATAACTGAATTAAAAGGGGGGGGGCAAAATTTCAGGGGGGGGGAGAAAACTAATTTTTAATTGTATTCACAAGAGAAAATTACCAACCCTACTTGAACACCAATAGACTTTCCCACCTGACTCAAGATATCCCTTGCTTCCTCCAAATACCTTGTAAGCCTTGCCCACAATGGGAAGAGATATTGCACTCAGTTTGGAGAAATAGTCAGCTGTTAGATGAATTAATTTTAAAGTAAACATAAGGAAATTAGTTATTCTTTAATAGCCTTGGCAAGAGCAAACTGAGTAGGAGAAGGAGGCAGATCATGAAACAAGAGTCCTCTTTCTAACTTTGGGACCACAGTATATACCCTGTATATATCCTACAAAACCAAGGACTGGCGCAATTGCTAAGTTTATGTAGTGTCACTGGACGCTCTTGAAGTTCCCCGCTAATGACCTGGTGTGGCAGCAGCTGGCAGGTATCGAAGGCTGTTACTCCTCGCTCTTCCCTTCTTCCACCTACGCTGCTGCTGGTTTTCCAGCATCAGAGATTCCTTTGGTGGGATTTACGTCATCTAATTTTAGATGTCCACATCTGATCTTGTTACCTCCAGGTCTCTTCATATCCAGTGAAGAAAAATAGGCGTAGTTCTAGAGATCTATGGTTTAGACACATATTTTAGGAAGAAACCAGTCATGCTCTTGAAAAAAACTCTTTCTTTCCACTGACTTTACAGAGAGTTCAGATCATCAGCTCAGATGATACAGACTTTGAGAACATAGACTTTTGGCAAGGTGCATCCCGCTCAGTTTGTCTGTATATATTTTCAATCACAGAACCATCTGCAACTCAGTTCTGGTTATCTGAAAATAAGAAAATTGTATGTCATTTTTCAGCCTCTTCAGTGCAGGTCATCCAAATGGCCGTTCTTTGGCAGCTGTTTCACTTCCCAGCATTGCTTGCAGGGCTACTGTTAAATTAAGCTCAGCTGCTTCCTTTTCTCTTCATTGACCTTCTAGCAATTACCCTGTTCTCTTTATTACACCTTATTTTAATGTCAACAGTTTTATGCCAGAGCTCAATCATTTGGATGCTCGAATGACTTCACAGAAGACTAAGAATGAGAAAAACGTCCCTTTAATATATTTAGATGGAAATTATAGTAGATAATTAACTTTAAAACACATTTGTATAAGTGAGATTTACTGAGTCCATACAGCCAAACCAAACACAATTAAAGTTATTCCATTCATTACTTGGACTGTGTTTTTTATTTTCTGTGTTCTCTAAGATGTGCCATTAATTCTTATAAGATAACTTCTCAGCTTTTATTTCCAAGCCAGGCTGGCAGAAAAAAGGCGTTCAGTGTGAGGGACTCTGAGTTCCTAAGGATTCTCCACGTACACCCATGTCTGTAGGAAATACCTGGTTTCACTAGGAGATGCAGAGCTTAACACATACATAAACTGTCTTCGGGAGTGGAGAGAGAGATGGAAGAAGTAGAGATGGAGGTTAAGAATGGCCATATTTTGAATAAGACTCTTTTCTCTGTGCTAGATATCAAGCATCCCAGATTAGCCACTTCTGGCTGCTTGGAAGACTCACAAACTTTTTGTTATCACAGGGACTTCAGAGAAGTACAGTGAAAAGAGCCTTATCATTTATTTCAGTGTCTTTACTCTAAATAAATATCATTGAAATCATTAACAAGCACAGTAGTCCCCATAATTAATCTAATATCCTTGCATGCATCTGTATTTTTTCTGGTATTTGTTGGACGTAGATGGAATTAAGGGGAATCTTTATAAATTTCTGCATGGAGTTTGCCTGAAATAAAGTACCCAAGCAGAAATGCATAAAGACCAAAAAAAAAAAAAAAAAAAGTCTAAAAAACTTCTCAGGTACTAATAGTATATGACACTATCTCTAGTACTGGTTTTCAGCTTCTCCTCAAGGGAACATTAACTTAATCCTAGATGTATTCTAATATACTCCACATCATCCACTCATAGAGTTGTTTTCTCCCATTGGACTCCTTTGCATCCAGCAGGAGCTCTGTGAAAGAAAGGACTGGTGAATCAGGACCATAAAATCCAGTTTAGGATTTGGGTGATATCTTTTTTTCGGAGATGTCTATCTCAGGTCCTGTCCACAAACATTTGTTTGGGCTTAAGTTCTGTTTCTCTCTGCCACCAGCCAGACCTGCCACCAGCTATCCGTGGCCATTTTCTTTTAAAAACATATGTTCCCATCTCACTGAAATCCATACATTCCATCATCCAGTCAAATACTACAATAAACAGAAATATGTATCCTTCCTTTAAAAAGACATTATTAAAATGCACAGAAAGCTACACAATAGGTGTTCTAGACTTTTGTAATAAAATATATTCCAGGAGAGATAAAATCCAGCATAATTAGTTTTTTGTGGGGCTTGGGGTTTTTTTTAGAGAGAACAATTAAGCTGAGATAGTAAAACTCTCAAAATCTTGTGTAATCACTTAGAATTTTTTTTTCCATAACATATGTTCATTTCTAATCTAAGTTTTCAAAACATTTAAAAATTATGTTTATGTAAATTTTTATTTGTCCAAGCAAATGTACAGAAGTTCTCTGCCAATAATGCTCATGCCCCTGCTGTGCAACTGGCAAGTTGCTTTTCACGTATGAAGAAACAGTTACACATCTTAAACTATACATCTTAATGTGGTAAAGCACACACTTAAAGCACTGCCCTTTTACATGGACACCAGACAAAATGTTCTTTACACATTAAGACTCCAATAAGGAAGCAGGAGTGAGATGCCAGCTCTGTAGCTGGTATCTCATAACCTTGATGAAAACAGCAGGGCTGTGTGGAGGGGAAAAAAAAAAAAAAAGAAACACAATAAAAAATGATACCAGTAGGTATGCAGGGTAGAACTTGATTGTCTGTGACTCCAAAAGTCTTAACTGATGAGAGTTTAATTTGTATTTTTGCATGCAGATAGGTGAGTAACTTGTTAGCCACCATGATTAATAGAACTGGAGAGCTTGTTGCTTTGTGGCAAATAGCAGTCCAATGCAGCGGCACCAGTGGCTGGGAGAAGGAGAGGTCCCACAGCCCTTGCTGTACCTGGGGACCCGGCACTGCGGACAGGCGGGCTGCAGGCTCAACAGCTGCCCTCCCGTCCCCTCTCATTGATCCACCTCTGGTGGACACCTGGCCAGCACAGCCCATTGCACAGAAAGAGTTAGCTGCAGACAGCCGTTCGGAGAATTCCCAGATCTTTGATTTACTGTGATCAATTGCATGATTAGGCTGGATGTTGTGGAGAGCGGTGATTATCTAATAGGGGCACTATGATCTCTGTTACAAAGAAACTCTGCTGGGGAGGAAAAACTCATGTGAGACATCAATATGCATTTATACAAAATACCTCGGGACATCTGTGCAACCAACAGGCTGCAAGTTAATAGAGCTTTTTCTCTGTTAAGTCAGTGGAAGGACACATGCTTGCATTACATCTGTGTCAGAAAGTGAATCTTGGTGTTAGCGGTGTTCTTTCAGCTAATGCATTTAGCCACACTAAGGTACGAACTTAATCACTGAGCTATTTGGGAGGTATCAAGCACAGACATTAAATGGGATTATGCAACAGCCGTCTGCTCTTGCTAATTAAAATGTGGAAAACAGCCAGTATCAAATTATTTTGTTTAGACAATTCGTGGCTGCTTTAGGTAGTTCAGCATGTACTGCAGCAGTTTCACTATTTGGTAAGACTTTGAAGATTTCACAATGACCCATGTCATTCTAATATATAGACTTTAAGTACAGCCAATGTCATTGTGCCCAAGAAGAAACTTAATTTTTTATTGAATTAGTGTTTTTAATAAATAATTGTCATTTTATTTATGTATTTTGGAAAAAATATTCTAAGGCCTGCATTCTATAAATTATGTTCACCAATAGCTTCAGCTACCGGTTTCATCTACATTTCAACTAAATTATGTGCCACCAGTGCTTTTAGAAAACTCGTCTTTAGTTTAAAAAAAAACATATTCGAGCTACATTTTTGCTTTTAAATGAGTCCTATAAGTTTTGCTTTCTAACAGTCCCTTATTCCAACTAAATTTGCTTTTGCAAGACTGAGTTGTAGGAATGAGTTGTGCTGATGTGCTTAGCATATGTCCAGAAAAACAGTCATTCAAACCTGTAGCCTCTTCCCTGTGACCCACCAGTTTGCCCCAGGGAGGGAGCTGTAGTCTGGATGTACTGTTTGGGCAGTTCGTGTCCTGTAGCCTTCTTTCCCAAGGGACCCAGCACAACCCCCGCCCCAACAACATGACCAAAAGTGCATCCCTTGCATCGACAACACGGTATGGGGACCACCTTCCTTCATGTATTTTGTTGAACATTCCCCCACCACCTTGGGTGAGTGCGGCCGTATCCCTTGTTGTAGGGTGCGCACGCTCAGCAGCACACCCAACAGCCACAAGTCTGGATGGTTTAGATCAGGGAACCCTCTGGCATACGTGCCACAGCTCTTTGCCGATGCATCCAGTGAAAAATGATGGTGTGTGTCTCGGTCTACCTCCATCATGGAGCTAGTTACAGGTCTGGGCTGTCTCTCCAGAGCAAAGGGCTGGGAAAGCACACCTATGTCCTACAGTGTGATACAGCTCATGTGGCCCACTGGAGCCAAAAGGTTGGGCACCACTTTATTATCGCTTGAAAGCTCAGTATGTGCCATCTCTCGGAGCCTTGTCAGATAAGTGAAACCCCAAAAGAACCCTGGTGCAAAACCACATGTGACCATGGGTAGGGTTATGGTGACTACTGTAGTGACTTCGGTGGCCAGCGTAGGAGATCTGGCAGATCTGTTCTTCTCACGGTCGTTTTGTTGCGCCCCAAGTTCCTTGTTCCTCTGAAGAAACCATGCATTGCATTTAGTTTTCTCCCAGGTGTACCGCCCTGTGTCCACCTCAGCATTCAAACAAGGTGGTTGGTGTATTCATTAGACACATCGCTGAAATGATCAGCAGGAGCACAGCTTAAAAAATGGCATCTATATTGCCACTGTTATGATTTAGGGTCAATGCCTGCTACAGATCAAGGAAACTCAGGCTCCTGCTAGACTTATATCTGCCGTACCATGGTTTTGCATCCTCTTCACATTTGGACAGTTATCATTAGCAACCCAAGTATTGAAAACTTTTAAAATGAAATCTTGGATTTCACTGCACAGGTCTGTGGCAGAGTCAATTCAGTGACAAATCTGCAGCCCCTGCAAAGGAGTAAAAGGAAGCTGGAGTTCTTCAAACTTCAGACTTAGAAAAAAGTATGGTTTGAATAACCCTTCTAACAAAACAAGCTGGGTTTTAACCAACATGGATTCAGTAGAGAGTCTTAAAATCAATGAGCAGAAAGCTTTAATAACTTCCCCAACCACTGTTTTCCTCCTTGCATGAAAATGACTCATTAAAAGGACACATCAAATTGCTCTCCATGTCTGTGAAAGCGAACACCAACACAATTGGAGAATTTGCTAAACTGTTACATTGAATGCGATATATAACAAGAGGGCTAGGAAGCTGCTGCATTAACATGTGGGAGATGTTAAGAGAAAAACACAAATGTCGATGTAAGAATGGGGAGGAAATTTGAAATTGCAATTATGCTGTAGATTTTTTTAAACAAACGTTGCAGTTTGTAAAACAGAAAGAAGCCTAGTTTGGTAGTTCGTGCTCCCAATTTTCAATATAATTTTAATGTAAGTATACAGAATGTTTGGTTTCATGCTTTAGGTTTGTTTAGGTTTTATTGTAGTATTTTTGCCCTCCGTCCTACACAGAGCACTCATGACATTCGTCTGTCATCTCAGCTGTTGTGGGAAACAGAACCACATTTTTAGGCCCACATATTGATGCAAAGTGAGGCTTTATGTTTATATTCAGTGATTATAGACTGTTAAATATAGAGATTTCTTAGCGAAGAAGTCCTTTAAATGGAGTGTCATATTAATCACAGAAAATAACTTCTACCCATCCTTCTGTAGGCAAATCCCTAAAAGAGCCAGGAGTGAGAAAACTGGGCTGTAAAAAGAAGAAAAAAAACCTGCCTCACTCTCACAAAATCGCAGAGTCCCAATATCACTATGGTCCTTTTTGGCTGGAAAGGGAAGTCCCGCCGTGCCTGGGTTTGGGGCATGGGTAGGAGCGTGACAAGCACATCCAGGAATACCATTACTTGACAGCCCAGTGCTGTCAGAGAATGCACATCAAACTGCGTGCACGGTGCCTCTCTGTCCTTTAAAAAACTGCCATCTAAATCACCTAGCAGTGGGTCAGGCTGACGTTTCACTTTCTCAAGCCCGAAATATGTTTCCCCTTCAAGCATGCAGAACTGATACAAAATACAGCACTACGTTTTTGAAAGAGCCACAAAGTACTCGTATTGCTCCACAAACTAAAAGGATGAGCATCCTCTAGGGTCCGCTCCACAGGCTGCAGAGGGAGACTTCTCCAGTCCTCCTCCTTGCCACCTACCCTCTTGGGGACTTTTGTGTCAGGCCTTTGGTCAGGGAAAGGTGGGTGAGCTCCCAAGGACCTGAAGATAGCTGGAATCAATAGGAAGTCGTGCAAGGGTCTCTCCTCTTGAGAGCATTGAAAGAGCATATTTATGGACATTATTTCACACTCCATTAGAAAGATGTAAACCTTGTGAAACTCAGTGCAGTTATTCCTTATTAATATGTCTAGCTGAAGGCAGCATTTGAATCAATGTTTTAGCAGAAAAGGCTGTTTACTCTGATAATTAAGGAGAGTCGAACAGTTAGCCTATCAATAAGAGCTGTGCCCGTCAATTCAATAGATCTCATTTTCATAAGGAATTCAGGTGGAAGACTCTGCATGCTATTCAGTTTCAGAAAAGAATCTAGTAATACTGCATTTAAAAAAAAAAAAATTGTTTGAAGCAAATATTTCATTAATTTGACCTATCTGTGATAACATTTTTCATGACACAATAATACCAGTGAATTTTACTACTTGCCGAGGGAGGCGTGTTGCTATCAGAACGCGTCTTGAATGTGTTCAGCTAGTTCAGCTCAAAGGAAACAATGGAGCTTATAGACATGGTAGGCTACCATTCAAATTGGCAAGGTTCCCGTTACAAATATTCCTTCCTTTGAATATCTCTTGCCATCCAAGTCCTACATGATGCATATAATTTAAGCGTTCTCCTTAATGAATCACAAATGAAGAGCAATGTCTACAAGGGAATTTCAGGGGAGGTGGGGGTCGTACCCTGCGTTACACTTGGCGAGCATCTCCAGGGGAGGCAGTGGGAGCAGAGGCCCTGATCCAGAGACTCTTGGTGGGAATATGGCCACAGCAAGCTTTGGATCTAGCCCGGAGAGTACACAGCACCTCTCCAGAGGTGTTCAGCTGCTAGCAGGGTAAAGCCTCAGCTAAGCGTATATAAAACTAGTGGCCTTTATACGTTTTTTGACAATTAAGGGTAGTCCTGCAGAGCTTGACAAGCTGAGCTTTGTCTGATTAAAGAGCATGGGATGGGACCCTAAATTACTGAAAATAAAATGTGTATTGTTATATATTGCCACTATATGTTTTCTACAGTTTGTATATGAGAAAGTATGATTAAAAGTCGATGAGAGACTGTTTATAAATTTTGATTGCTTCATAATTTTAACTCTGAGCAACATTTTTATCATAATTATAGGCTTTCTTAAAGCATTTATGCAGATTGTTTTATTCAAAAGGGGTTTATTCCATATAAACTCCACTCTTTTATCTCTCCATAAAATCAGTGTGTGAATTCCCAGCAACCACAACTCCACTAGGCAGTCATCACATTAGTAGCAGAGATATTTTCAAACAAGGCAACATTCCTCACATCTTCTGAACATTATTTCCCGCTTTCCCATCCCAGTGAGTGTCGTGGTGGTAAACAGTAATAATAATCCTTAGCACATTTGTTACCTCTTTATCTCTCTGTAAAAGTATTAGCAAGTTTATACTCATAATTCCTCTGTGATGTTCCTGTGTATTATGGTAGCCAGTGGAGGCTTGGGGAGATGAAGTCAGATATCTCAAATCTTCAGCTCGAGGAGACTTAAATCTAGGGATTTAGATGCAGAGCTTCACTTCATTTCAGTGAGAATTTTCTGTCTAAATATTCTGGATCCCTACAAATATTGAAGTCTAAAGGCCTTACCCAAGGACCTCAGGCTGTTTCTTAATCGTGGTTAACATTCAGCTGATTGCGTGGTGTGAACTGCTTTTGTGGTCTGCAGCAGGGAATGAGTCCATGGCTCCCAGTTCAGATTGGTTCATGTCCATATCGCCTATAAGGAGAGGGCTCCAGAGCAAACCGTCTTCTGTCCTTCCTCCAGGTTTCCTCACAAAGGATATGAGACATCCATCCCAGCCAAAAGCCCAGGATTTCTCCAGTGGGGACAATCAGGGCATCAGGACACTTGGATGAAGCTTCAGGCAACAAATTGACAGCATAGCTGGACCTAATGTAACAGAAAAGCAATTTAACCCACTGGCTGAATCAGTGGCAGTCCTGATAATAACAACTGAGGAGCCCAGCAAAAGTGAATCATCTTCACTGGAAGAGGAGCTGAAAGGGTCGAATAGTTTCATAGCAGTCACTGTCTCAGCAAGCTATGCCTCTGTATGGTCTTCTCATCCCAATGACCCGAGAAGACACTTCTTCAGCACTGGAACATCTATAGAGTTAATACAACAAAATATATACCCTCTATTTGCATATACAGCTAGGGCATCAAATGGGCAATGTGCTGTCACCTCCCCCAGGAAATACAAATATGTAATGTTAAATGTATATAAAATATGTGCAAACATTTGTGCCATCGCGGTAAAAGTTAGACCTTTTGGTACATGTGCTTGGATGCCCAGAAATAAGCTGACTTCGTAAAGTCGTAACATGTTCTAGTGGGCTCAGGACAGTGATGACAGTGTCTAAATGCTTCATTCATCAATGAGGAGTGTTAGTTTTCCTCAGCCTCTTTGATCAGCCACCAGGCCTGATGCTAAGCCATGCTCCATTTTACAGCACTACCTTCAAGTTTAATGATTTCCTCAAACGACTGGATCACGTTGCAGTGGGATGACCTGATCCCCACCCTGTCCTTTCTACTCACAAACCACTTGAAAAACTGATTTGCACCTCAGTCTTGGAATGTATATTCTGCACTTGAATGGTTCAGACTTCAGACCCTATTCAAAGGGGAGGCAAACCTAAGACCTAAAAAACCCCACTAAGAAAACAATTCAATGACTATCATCTGCTGCTCTAAAACGAAATGAGAGAATCAACACAAGCAGTGTAAATACTGAGTTCTGTGCAGCAATGCAATTAGATTTCACCTGTTGATTTTTATAGCTTGCAGCCTTCATGTTACAGGTCTTGTAGCTTCCCTCTGATTTCCCTCCAGTGTGGATCAGGTATAAGTCCACTGCAGTCACAGGAACCAAGCCCACGGAAGACACAATTTTAGCAATCCTTGTGTTTCCTATCTACAGCACAAGCCCCATATAGTCCTTAAACAGTAAAATCATAGTCATCTTTATTTCCATTTCCCGTGTCATTTTGCAGTCATTTTCCAGCTCTATCATCTGAATTTGTGCCGTAATATTTCCACCCTGAAAACATACTAATATTAATGCTTGAAGTATGGGAATAAATACAAGTTGAGTGCCTGTATTTCTGATGACACTGCAGCTAGAGAGGGTGCAGATCTGTATTTCAGAGCAATTTTAGGACAGTCAGGTTGTCACTGGACTTAATTTCAGGACTTAATATAACTGCCACATTTGAGAAAAACTATTTATCTATGTCAATTATGGTTTTACTTCTGAGGTTCAGAACTCTTTCATGGCAGCATGCTGTAAAAGGAACAGCTGTGTCTGTGTTGGAAAGCAATAACATACTTGTACAAGTATACTGGTAAAAAAAGCAGTCACATTGGAAGTAACAGAATGTCCATTTTTGGGTGGCAAGAGGCGTTTTTTATTATCTCTCAAGGATATCAATAAATATTTTTTCCAGATTTGTTGGTCAGTTTCTTGTTTGAAAATGAGGGTCATGGTTTTGCCATAGCCTTTCTTTGCCGGCCAATGGGCTGGGTAATAGCTACAGGCGGTTTTCTGCGTGAGGGAATTGAATAAAGACTCTCCCCGGCTCCGCTCTGGAGCCAGGGACCGGCCGCAGAGCCAGCCTGTGTATTTTAACAACCTGCTGCACACCGAAGTTGCAGCTGCGATTGACTTACAACAACTCGGAGGCAGCTGTTCCAGCATAAAACCTGATTCCTTCTTCGCCGATTTGACCCGGCGCTAGGCTGTAGTCGGCGTTGTCAAGGCATGGAAGAAAGCTGACCCCGGGGCTGCTGCTTGGGACCCGCGGCGTCCCCAGGAACCCCCGCCTGCAGCGCTCTGGGCACCGCTGCGCTTTTCTTTACCTTTTTGTTGTTGTTTTTCCCAAATCTGGGCTTTCTGACCCAAAAGAGGCAGCACCTTCCAGGTCAGTGCTAAAGCAGTGTGCCTGCTGTGCTGACCCAAGAGCCCCAGCAAGGGCTGGGGGCGGCTCTGAGCCCCTCTCCGGGAGCCCGGGGGTGCTGCCTGCGGCCCCGCCGCCCAGGCGGCGGGGGGCACCTCCCAGCCGCCCCCGGCGGGGGGCTGCGGGCTCGCCCTGCTCCCCCTGGCTTCTGGACGCCTGAGGCAGGGTTAGCGGGCGTCCCAGGCATTCGTTGTCGTTCCGCAAAGGCACGGGTTGAAAGCCCCCCGCGAAACCGCAAGCAAAAAAAAAAAACCGCGAGGAGGAAAACAAGCAGCAGAGATTTGGGGGGTGGCGGGGGGAGAGTTCAGATCAAATGGGACTTCAAGACAGCAGACAGCAGTAACTGCATATGATCAATAATCATTCCGTCTGCATTCCTCTACTCGTTTAGCATCAGCTAGGACCGTGCAAATATTGCCACTGAGTACTCGACGAGGAAATCAGCTGAGCGTGTGTTTAAACGACGGTTAATTATTAATACGAACAATTCTTTTCAATTAAATGTTTCATTTAATCCCCTCATGTCGACTTGTTTAGGAAGCTACATGTTCAGCTTCCAAAACGATAATGTGGGTGCAGACTTATTCTAGGGAATTTGATACCATCCATATAATATCATTCGTGCGATGAATTATCATCTTTTCTCTTCTTGCTTCGTTCTAGCCAGCTGAGGCAACGAACAATTCTTGGTATAAATATTTATGGCGGTTTTTAAATGTTCAAAGGCAATTTGTCAGGGGGGGTCCCTCGAAGCACAGGGGAAAATCTCACCTCGGGGAAGAGACGAGTCTTGGAAATGTGAGTTCAAAAAGAAAAGCAGCTCGTATTTCGAATAGTAACTTCAGAAGGAATTAACCGTGACTAATATTTTTCCCTGCTACCGCTCCTACCCTCGCTGGCCGTGTCACCCCCCTCGGCAGCGGCTCTGGCCGCCTCCTCGCCCGGCCCCTGCCTCACCCTGCGCCGGCTGCGGCTCTGCAGCTGCCGGCTCGCCGCCGCCGTGCTCCCGGCCCCCGCCGCCCTCTCCGAAACCGAGCCCCTCGGGTCCCGCTGCAGGGAACAGTCCCTGCAAACTCGGACCCTGACAAGCCCTTCTTGCCTTCCTTCCTCCTCTCCTCTCCTCTCCTCTCCTCTCCTCTCCTCTCCTCTCCTCTCCTCTCCTCTCCTCTCCTCTCCTCTCCTCTCCTCTCCTCTCCTCTCCTCTCCTCTCCTCTCCTCTCCTCTCCTTCCTCTCCTTTCCTTTCCTTTCCTTTCCTTTCCTTTCCTTTCCTTTCCTTTCCTTTCCTTTCCTTTCCTTTCCTTTCCTTTCCTTTCCTTTCCTTTCCTTTCCTTTCCTTTCCTTTCCTTTCCTTTCCTTTCCTTTCCCTTTCCTCCTTCCTTCCTTCCTTCCTTCCTTCCTTCCTCCTTTCTTTTCCTTCCTTTGCTTCCTTCCTTCCTTCCTCCTTTCCTTCCTTCCTTCCTTCCTTCCCTCCCTCCCCTCCCTCTCTTCCTTCCTTCCTTCCTTCCTTCCTTCCTTCTTCCTTCCTTCCTTCCTTCCTTCCTTCCTTCCTTCCTCCTTTCCTTTCCTTCCTTTCCTTCCTTCCTTCCTTTCCTTCTTTCCTTTCCTTCCTTCCTTCCTCCTTTCCTTCCTTTCCTTCCTTCCTTCCTTCCTTCCTTCCTTCCTTCCTTCCTTCCTTCCTTCCTTCCTTCCTTCCTTTCCTTCCTTCCTTCCTTCCTTCCTTCCTTCCTTCCTTCCTTCCTTCCTTCCTTCCTTCCTTTCCTTCCTTTCCTTTCCTTCTTTCCTTTCCTTCCTTCTTTCCTTTCCTTCCTTCCTTCCTCCTTTCCTTCCTTCCTTCCTTCCTTCCTTCCTTCCTTCCTTCCTTCCTTCCTTCCTTCCAGCACTTCAGATTTGGAAGAGCGACAGCGAGTTGAGGAAATGAAGAGCCCCGGTTTTTTTCAGTATATACGGCAATCAGCCCCTTTTCAATGAGCCATCATATTTGTCCTTAATTTCGACTTTCCCAAGCACTGTTCTCATATTCCACTGTTTGAAATGTAGGAAGATTTAGCATAATTTGGAGGTCAGATTTCTAAATAAGCCTGCTTTAAATAACAAGCCCACACGGGAGATTGTCAGTATCTCTATTTTGTATACAGTTTACACACTGGCACCGCTTTTTAAAACCCTATATGTGGGTTAAAACTCAATTTTACAACCCCCATTTATATGAGATGTAGGTTTGACATCTGTTTGCCAGAGTGTTTTGCACTTAGCCTAACACACCCACTATTAAATGACAAAATTGTGGCAGGCTGTCAAAGCCAGCTGACTGACAGCTGCTCTACTTTACAAAAAAGCCCCATTCAAATATTTGCAGGGTTTGAAGCTTTCTGTAACGCTGTCGCCATTCTCCCCGTTATTTAGCATGTAAAATATAAGTCAAAGTTTTAAAGCTGCTTTCCAAAATGTTGCCATTTTTCCATATAAAAGAGCGAGCGGTGGTTGCTGGCGGGGATCCAGCGCCAAACGCATTGGATGGGTATTTCGCTGGGTCCCCGCGTTCCTCCTATCTGCACAAACCCGATAAAACTGTCATTTAGCAGCGTTTCTTAATATTGCAGCTAATTAGAGCCGGCGTGTTATTGAAGTGAGAGCAAAAATCCACTTAAAAGAGAGGGGAGGAAAAAAAAAAAAAAAGGGGGCCACACACACACACATACACCCCCCCACCCCCCCCAGTAAAATGTTTCTGCGCAGGCAGAGGAGCGCACCGGGGCGCGGCGCGCAGCGAGACCCCCGGGAACGGGACGGGCTCCGGGGAAGGGGCACCGAGGGCACCCCCGCACCCCCGCGGCCGTGCCCCCTCCTGCCCCCACCCCCGGGGGTCCCTCCGGGTTATTCGCCAGCCCAGGGCAGCTCCGGAGGGGACGGCGCCGATGGAGGACGAGCGCTGCGCCTCGGCCGAGGTCGCTCCCGCTCCCAGCCCCGCTGGTGAGGGCGCAGGGTTTCATTCGGGTCGCTAACACCCGCCCGGCCCTTCCCCTCTTCCCCCCGCAAGCGCGAACACAAGTCTACATGGCAACGGTGGTTTAAACTTAAAAGCCAATTGCTTTTTATTCCAAGATGTCTAATGATTGTATGTGACTGAGCAACGCAAAATAGCTGGCGAGGTAACAACCTCTGCATGTTAAGAAGTCTTTGCAGCAATCGCTGCGGTTTATTTTGAACGTCGGGTGCCTTTGCGAGACGAGCAGGGCTCTAGCTGTCAAGCGAATCGGAGGTTAATGTTGGGGGGGGGGGTGTATTTATTAATTTTTTTTTTTTTAATGAGGACTAGGTCCGTCCCCCCCTAAAAGAAGAAGGCACTGCGGCGATCGGAAGGCGCCCCAGTGCCCGTTCCGGGCGCCCTGGCCCCGGCGGGGCCGGTCCCCCCGCAGGGGAAAGAAAGGCAGCCACGACCCGCCCGGCCGGCAGCGCCGGCAGCCGGCAGCAAGCGTCCCCTTCTGCCCCCCCCCCCCCCCCGCCGCACACCTCCCTGCCTGCCCCCGGCACCCACGGGCAGGCAGGCACCCTCCCGCAGCCGGAGCGGAACAGAAAACGGGTTACTCTTCAGCTTTACCTGGAAATCTTTAGCTGATTTGTGTCCATTTTAATAACCTCTATCGACTGCCTTTCCTAGAGCGGCTGTCATGTTGATGGAAAGGGACTGGAAAAGAGTATTAAGGGGAGGGGAAGAAAAAAAAAACGCAGGAAGAAAACTAGCGGCGCTCTCTAGGAGAGGGGAGGTGATGGCAGTGAGCGGTACAGGGCGGAGAAGGTGCGGACCCTCCGCAGCGATCCCGGGCGGAGGGGGGAGGCTGACAAAGCCCGGCTCCGTCCCGGGGAGAGCGAGGGGAGGCAGGGGGAGAGGGGGAGCAGCGGGCGGGGGGGGTGTCTGAGCCTCCCTGGGAAATCCAAGTTTATTGTCAACAAAGGCGGGTCGGGCCGGGCTGGGAGCCTCCGCGGACCCGAGCTGCGGGGACCGGCGGGGCGCGGCGCGGGGGGCGGCAGCGGCGCCCCGGGGCGGCCGGGGAGAGGGCCGGGCGGAGGCGGGGGGGCCGCCGCGGCCTCCGCGCCGCACAGGTGCGGGCAGCGGCACCTGGGGGTGGCTCTTCCCTTGCCGGAGGCATCTCCCCCGGAGAGAGGGGCAGGGGAGAGTGGCCCAGCGGGAGCGGGGAGGGAGGAAGGCAAGGCTAGAGGAGAAAGTGCGTGTGAGAGAGGGAAAGGGGAAGAGAAAGAGGAGGAAGGCTCCGGGCTCCACCTCCCCGCTCGGCGCGGCGCTCCAGCTGCTCTCAAACCAACTGCTCAATTCTATTCACTGCCGCGACGGAACAAAAAAGTGGCTATTTATTAGAATACTTGTTTGGTATTGTTCGGTGCCACACAAAAGGCGTTTCATTATGTTGGGGTGGGGAGAAAAGCCCCTCTCCTTTTTTTTTCCCCTTTCCTTTTTTTTTTTCTTTTCTCTCCAGAGCGAAACAATAACTTGAAATTGTCTTTAAAGTCTTTTCTATCAATAATAAATTTCATTTTCTTCTCTCTCTCCCGCTCTCCCTCTCTCCCCCTCTCCCGTGCAGGGTGTGTGTGTGCGTGTGTGCGTGTGTGTGTGCGTGTGTGTGTGTGTGTGTGTGCGAGGGAGAGAGAGAGCGAGCGAGCGAGCGAGCGAGCGGGGCTGGCGAGTGTGCGTGTGCCGCCGGGCACTCGTGGCTCGGGCACAGCCGCCTGGGAGCTGCGGCTGGGCGAGGGGCGAGGAGGAGCGCTCGCCGGCCCCGCCGCCCTCGGCCGGGTCGCGCTGCCCTGCGCCCGCCCGGGCACGGTCGGAGGAAGGTGTGAGCTAGGCTAGAGGAGAGGAAAAAACAACCAGATAATACTCATACCAATAATAATAAGGCTGCCCCTTGAGCTCATTTGTTGGGAGGAGGCTGGAGCTGGAAGAGCAACTGTAAGTGTGCCTCTAACTTTTGAGGGGGTCTTCACCCCGTCTCGGGAAGGGAGGAGGGGAAGCCGGCGAGGGGAGGGCTTCCGAGTTACTTCTGCCGCAAGGAGGGAAGAGCCGCCCGCAGTCACTGGGTTATCGGCTGTGACACGGGTGGGGGGGCCGGGGGAGCACAGTGTTTCGGGCTGCCCCCCTCCGCCTGCCCGGGGAAGACGCCTCGCGGGGTTTCGAGGCGGGGGAGGGAAGCGGCGGCCGGGCCGGGGCTGCGGGCGGGCCGGGGCGGGGAGGGCGCCGGGGGCGGCGGCGCTCTCGCCCCGGTTCCACGATCAAAAATTAACATGTCGGTGCGCGGGTGCCATTTAGTGAAAGGTGTTTTGGGCAAAGAATCAATTTCGCTGTGACTGACCGGCGGGCTTGGCTGTATTACTGCTGCCAAAAAAGGGAAATCAATAGGCAGAGCAGCCCTCCGCTATTACAACTAATGCCTGCTTAATCTCTGCCCCTCGGAGCGAGCATTCACATGGGCTCTTAGCATTGCTAATGCGGCCGGGCTGAGCCCGGCTCCATCTTCCCAGGGAACGGGGGATCCCCGGATCCGGTCCCCGGTGAAGGTGACAGCTGCCGGGACCTTCCGACGGGGCGGCTGTCCCGGCCTCTCCAGGTCGAGTCCCGGCGAAAAGAAACTCCCGGGGGTTAGGGCTACCTGGGGCGGTCCGACCCGGGGTCTTACCCTCCCTCCCCAGCTCCAGGGTGGCTGTACAGCTTCCCCCTGTTGCCGTAAAGTACGGGGATGCTTAAAAGGTGAAACGGGTTTTTTCCTTTCTTATTTGCCGGTGGGGTTTGGGGTCGATCAACAGGCAATGGAGCAAGGCTGTGCATCTATCGATCAGGGAGGGGACGGGTTTTGGCTGAATCTCTTTTCAGAAACAGGTGTTTAAACATGATAGCGGCTCCAGTCAATTAACCCATTAAAAACCCGTTTTATCGCATTGATTCCCGCAGGCTGCCATAAAAGGTTGTGGTTTGAAAGCCTCTTTGTTAAGGGGGGGTGTGTGTGTATATGGATGGATGGATGGATGGATGGACGGACGCGGGGGAGGGTGGGGGTGCAAATTATCCCCAAATGTACGGTATCGAGCAGGCGAGTAAGATGCCAAACTACCGTTTCTTGTTTGCCTTCCCACCCAGGCAGGCTGCCCCGGCATCTCAGCCCCGGCTGCTCCCGGGCCCGGCTCCGCGGAGGGGCAGAGCGGCGGCTGCGGGCCCCAGGCGCCGCCGCCACCCCCTGCCCGCCGCCGGCCGCCCGCCTGCGCAGCCCCCTGGCAAACGTGGAGACATCCCCCTCGGGAAAGGGGGCTCCCGTGGCGGGGGGCGGGACGGGACGGACACACGGACACCCGCCCGGGGAGGAGGGGTCGGGCCGGGGGTGCGGGCCGCCGCCCTGCAGCGGCGGCGGGCCGGGGCGGGCCGGGGGCGCAGCTGAACGGTAGCCCTAGAAAGTTGCAAGCGCTGTTTTTCCCTAAACAGGGCAGTCTGTGAACGGCCTGTCGTCCCGTGTGTCTCCCTCCCCCCCCCCAACACCTTTATCAGGTTTGCCAGTGATAGCGCTATAAAATATTTATTTGCTAAAGGCGTCAGTAGCCCTCTTATTATCCCGCCTTACGGTGACTACCAGGGAATCCGGCTAAGGGGGATGTGAAGCATCAGTCAGTGACCTGGTGAAAAACAGATCTGTGAAAATCACCCCTTTTCCAAAAGGCAAATAAGCACCGGATCCCGGCTGCGGCCAAGTTACCGGTATCTCCGGTTGGTGGGAGGGAAGCGGGGTTTTTCTCCTGGCCTCGCTGGGGTTCGTTGTCCGCCTGCCCGTGGCCGGGGGCTGCACTGGATGGAGCAAGAGGACCACGTCTTTCCCCTGGGCACCTTCAATTTCCAGACTAGTGGCCTGAGCTTATTTAGATGTTTGTAGTTTTCCCCTTGTTTGCTGTTTTCTGAAGTAAGGGCTGGATGCGACTGAAAAGGTTTGAAATCGTGTCAACGTGATGTTTTAATCTCATTGAAAAGTGTATTAAAGGAGAAGATGTAATTTGTGTGGGATGTTTCGATGAAAGGAGAGATTGGAGTGGATGATACTTTTGCTCTCCTGTGAACCTCATGTCATGTTTATATTGAAGCCTGTGTAGCTAATCTAATTTGCAATAACAGGATGGCCTGCAAGAAAGGAGCTTCCATACGATTTCATTTCTTTCTTTCCTCGTTTATTTTTTACACAAATTCATTCTGACTTGCCCTGAATGATGCCTCCGCAATCCGGGGGTAACTGGCCAGGATGCAAACCAGACATATCTCCTTTATGGGGTTCTAAACCCCACTTCTCCCAGCGGTGCGCCACTGACATAAAGGGCCAGGTTGCCCTGCTGCAGATGGGATCCCGCACTTCGGCTTGTGAAGCTCTTTTTTTTTTCGTGGCTGACATTTCAGCAGCGCAATTTTAAAGACTGACTTCGTAATAGCTCCCGCCTCGCGCCAGTCCGACGAGGGCTCCGTCCCCCCAGCCCTTCTTTTTCCTTTACAAGTTCGCCGTTGCAAAACTGTACTTTCAAAATATTTTCCTTATGGTAGAAAGTAAATTGCCGGGTAGACATTTGGTTGTCTACAGGGGCTCTCGATTAACATCTCTTGTAAAAAATAAAAGGTCTGGCCGTCCCTTTGGATGGAAAACCCAAACCCTAGAAAAAAAAAAGACAGTGCAAACCCTTGTCTCCCGCGAGATGTTTTTGCCGGCCGGTTAGGACATATTCCCGGCGTGTGCCTTAGTAATAATAATAATAAAAAAAAATATAAAAATCTGAACAGACTTGAAAATTACAACTTTTGTGTAATGTAAAAAGGTGTATTCAGCCTGTTAATTACAGGGGGTTGTGTCATTGGAATGTTATCAATGACCCGTTTAATTTTCCTGTAATTACTGACAAAATAAGACCAGGGTAGATCACAATACAGAATATTCCTCTTTCGCAGCAATATTGTGCTGGAAGTCGAGCTAATACGTAACATCAACAAACATTTTAGAAAATGCTCCTGCTAGCAAAACTTCGTTAAGAGCCGATTCTGCTTGCTCCACCGACTCGTCACTCCCACCGGGCTGAAGGATCGGGCCCGCTCCCGGGCGAGGGGGCAGTCGGTATGTCCTGCGAGGGGAGGGGGAGGACGGACATCTCTCCTTAGGCGGGGGCTGACCGTCCTCGCCGCTCCCCCTGCAGTGTCGGCCCCGGGAGCCGGGCTGGGAGGCGACACCCCCCGGGCCCCCCCGGGCCCCCCGCCAGCCGGGACCCGCCGTCGCCTTGGGGCGGCCGCCGGCTGCAGGGGAGATCAAACGTGCGGGAGATCGATACCGCTTCTTTTAGGCGCAACGAAAATATAAAGCCCATTCTCAAAGCCAGTAAAAACTAGAAAGGAAGGAGCGAAAACAAAAAGGCTGGGATATACAAACTCTTCGGAAAAGGGCGATTTATCGATACTGGGGGGTGGGGGGGCGATGCGAATTCCTTTAGAAAAATGGCTCCAGCCGTCCTTTTATCTGACACAATAAATAAATAGGTGGAAGTACCCACACGGAGCAGCCGGCTGCCCTCCGGACGCTTTGATTTTCCCCGGGGCAGGCGGCCCTGGGCGCACCCCCGCCCTCCGCGCCGCGCCCCCGCCCCAGCGCCCGCTCCCCGCGGGGCGGGCGGCTGCCGGCAGCCGCGCCCCGCCGCCGGCCCGGGGTGCGGAGGGCACCTGCCTGCTCTCGCTGGGACTTCGGAAACCTTGCGGCCCCGTCTCCTGCCCACCCTCGGTGTTTCCCCGCCGTGTCCCCCGCCTTTGCCCCGAGGCACCCCCGCAGCCGCCCGGGCTGCCCTTTCCCCGCGTGTTTCCAGCGCGGCGGTGGGCGACCCGTCGGCTGAGGGGGAAATACAGGGAAAAGGGCCTTGGAGGCGAGCCGCTCCGGGGAGCCGCAGCGAAGTCCCACAGCGGGGCCGCCGCTCGGGTCGCGCTGGTGTCGCGACAGGCCGGGCTGGCCGGGAGCGGCGGCCGGGAGCGGGGCGCGCCGGGGCGGCGGCAGGACAGCCCTTACCCTCCTCACGCTTCCCGTTGGTTGGCACGGCTCTCCTGGGCGAAGGGGGGAGACATTTCTCGTCAGGGAATTTTAGCCCTTTCCTCTCCCCCCCCCCCGCCTTTCCTTTTTCCCCCCTTCCCTTTCATTCATAAACCTGGTGGCTATAGACGCAGCTTGAATATTGACGTCTCTTCCCCCAACTGCTCCTCCGTTAACCCAATTACAGAATTCATCAAGAACTGTGTTGAATTATCTCTTTCCATACAGTATCAGCATTAGCCTAATTAAAAGCTATAATGTCTGATATAATGATTAAATCGTTAGCTCTGCTGTAGGGAAGCAATATTTTGTTTTCCCTTCAATTAGAAGCTGATTGAGGTTTTCAGAGCAGGTCAGCTGTGAAATTTGAATTATATGTGTGAGTACCGTTCACAGGGTGAGCCCCTACTCGAAAGCTCCAGAGATTCTCCAAACGCTTTTACCCAGCAAGCTGGGAAAAGACAACAAAACACACAGAGAGCCTGTAGCTGATTTGGGACCGGGGCTGCAGGATCCCCGGGAACTGTTGTTAGCGCCGGAAAAGAAAGCGGGACTTTATTCAGGCGCCCTTTTTCCTCCGTCCCATCCCGGCTGGGTAGCAGTTCGTCTTGAAAACTGTGATCCCCGAGGCGCCAAGCCACCGAGGCAGGCCGGGGCTTCCCCTCCCTCCCTCGCCGGCCCTCCCTGCTCCCTCCCGGGTGCTCGCTCTGGCCCAGGTAACGACGCCCCCGGAGCGAGGGAGCGGTTTGCATTTCGCGCTGGCCCGCGGGTTTTGCAGTAAAGTGCCAGAGGAGCCGCAAACGATCCCCCCCCCCCCGCCCCGCGTTTCAGACGGGGCTGGCGAGGGATCAGCCAGCGTCTCCCCCGAGCATCTCCCCACGGCGTCTCCCCGGCGCGGGCTGCCGCTCGCCGGCCCCGGCCCGGGGCGACAGCGAGGGAGGCGCGGCGGCAGCCAGCAGACGGCGATCGCCGCCTTGCTCCGGGGCGCCCGGCTCGGCCCCGCCGCCCCCTCCTCGCCCTCGGGGCCGGGCACGGCGGGGGCACGGCGGGCGCAGCGCCGGCCGGGCCGGCGGCGGGCGACCCCCGCCCCGAGGGGGCGGCCCTCCCGCCACAACCGGTAGCCGGGTGGGGGGCACCTGCCCCCTCCGTGGGCCCGGGGGGCGGCCAGGGCTGCTGCCGCCGGACCTTTAACCCTCCCCGGGCCCGGCTCCCTCCCCGCTTCCTTGCAGCGTTCACCCACGCACACACCGCTCCCCACCAACCCCCCCGCCGGGCCCCCCCCATCCCCGCCACCACCCGACTCCCGGCCGTTTGCGGCTCCACGTTCCTCCGTGGGAAGTCCACGGACCTCTTCTCTCTGGGCGCAGCCCCGCCTGCACCACCCCGGCCCCCGCAGAGCACTCCTGGCTTGTCGCCTCTTGTCAAACGGCACTCGCAAAAGCGCTTGACCTCGTCCCTGTCCCGCGAGTCGGGACCTGCACCACCTTTACCACGGAAGAAAAGCCCCTGTCTGCCTCCCGAGCTGCTTTTTACCCCCCCCCCCCTTCCCCGGTCGATATACACCCCCCGACCGCCGGGGAGCGAGGTGCGCGTGGGGCAGAGGCAAGGGGGCTCAGGCCAACAGCATCTTCTTGCCGTCCGCTCCCTGTCCGCCTTTATCCACCCTAAAGGACTGTGTTCATGGCGATTTGGCTGCTTTTAGTGGAGGGAAGAGGGTCTTGGTGTTTATTTGCCGGGGGGGGGAAGGAGGGGGAAGCCCCACACCGAGAGAAAATCCGGGAGGGGGGCAGCCCCCGGGGGCTGGGGGTGAGCGGCTGCCCCCTGCAGCAGGGAAGGGCAGGGTCAGCCTCGGCCACGGTGTCCCTGCATGGAGGGGGAGGGAGGCGGGGGTGTACCCCCGATTCCCAGGGGTGAGCGTGTGTTCCCACGGGGGCCGCTGGCTCACAAGGTGCGCGGGACTCGTACGGAAAAGGTTGCCCCTGTCCGATTCGTCCCATTTATTTGTCAGGAGGCCTTTGGGTACCTTTATATCAAATTTCAGGGAAAAAATACCACTAGGGCTTTGGGTGGATAATGTGCGAGCCGTGTCATTTATCTCGCGGTTTTTACTCCTAATATCTTCGTTTGGCCATCCAAGTGGAAATGCGCCTTTCTGCAGTAACCTTCTCTCCCCTCCCCCGCCTCTCCTACCCCCACCAATTATATTTTTAATACATCATTTAGCAATCACAGCGGCCTCGCTTGTTTTGCCCCTGCAAATGTGGCAACCCATCAGCTCAGGAAAATATCAGCCAGAGCAGCGCAGGCCCAATCCTGCACCACACCCCCCACCCCCCAGGTCTTTGCACACTTAGGGCTGACTAGAAGGGAACAGAGCCCCCCCCCAAAAGCATCCCTGCCGGCCCACCGAGCCAAAAGCAACGCTCTGGCTGAGCTCAAAGGGCCCTGAAGCAGGCCGAGCTTTCAGCCATGAGAAATGAAGAGAGAGGAGCTTTCCTCTCCTTGGCAAACCCAGATTATCGTGATGAGATCACTATTTCATGACGAGTGGTTGAAAATTGAAAAAAAAAAAAGTCTAATCCTAGCCCAGCGCCTAAGGCTGGTGCTTTGTGCATGGTGCACGCTCCTCCTGCAGAAAACTTCTGGCGGTAATAACAGTAATTGGGGGAGCTGCAGTGTGATTCCAGCCCTTGGATGGCCACTAGGGTCAGGAAAATTAACACTCAGGGATGGGGAAAAGAGCAGGAATGCCGTGTATCCCTTTTCTCCACCTGGCGAAAGACGATGGGGGTGGAGATTTATGTGCGTGGGCATTTGTGCGACGGAGCGGCCATTCCTATGGCTGCAATTAAAGATTACAGCGTGAATTTTAGTGCAGACCATTTTCTCCCCTCTGTGAAATAACTATAATCTATCTCGCGGGACAGCCAGGGCACAAAGACAGTCTTTTAATATTTTCAGGGAAAATGAAATCATGCGACTGTACTTACTTTATACAAATATAACATGTTTCCGTGTACCTTCATTAGTCTCAGATGCTTTTAACTCCCCTAGGACTAAGTGCATAACGACCGCCTCCAGCCTCCGCCTTGCGCCCAGGCCTAGGCAGGGGAGCAGTTTTAGCGCTGGGGAGAGCCGTCTGCCCCCGCCCGCCCAGGGAGCTCCGGGGAAAGCTCCAGGAGGGCTGAAGCCCTGGGAAAGGCGGGTTGGGGCACCGCGGCGCTGGCCAGGAGGGCTGGGGCGCCTCAGCCTCCCCAAACGCCGCTCTGCCGCCGTCTAAGTTTCGGGCGGCCCGCGGCGCAAGGCCTCCCTCCAGCGATGCCCGGCGGGGAGGGGGTGGCCGGGGTCCGTCCGTCCGTCCGTCCGTCCGTCCCGACGGGGCCGGAGGGCGGGGCGGGGCGCGCCGTGACCCCGCCGCCCCCCCCCCGCCTCTCCCCGGGCGCGGCGCGCCCCGCCGGACGTCACTGCTCCGCGCGCGCCATGCAAATCGCCGCCCGCCGGCGCGCCCCCATTGGCCGCCGCCAGGCGATTTAAGGCGGGCCCGGCGCGCGCCGCATGGCTGCAGCGCCGCGCGCCCGGCGGCTCCTCCTCTGCCGCCCCGTCCCGTCCCGTCCCGCCCGGGCCGCGGGAGGGAGACCCCCGCCCGCGAATGAGCCGGCCCCGGCTGCCGGGCCGGGCGCCTGCTTCGGTTGGGTTCCTTCCCCCACCCGCCCACCCCTTCCCTCCCCCCTCCCCCGATCCTCCTCCCGCTTTTTTTTTTTTTTTTTTTTTTGTAGTTAACGTTTAAATACTTTTTTTTTTTTTTTGCCTCCTTTTTGCGTGGCGGTGGGTTCTCCTCTCTCTTCTGCTCCGTTCACCTGCGATCAGCGGATGCAAGTCACACACGCTCCCTCCCTCCCCTCCTCCCTCCCTCCCTCCCTCTCTCTCTCTCTCTCTCCAAGTTAGCAAAGAACAAAAAAAAAAAACATAGCTCCGTTAAGGATAAGAGCGGGAGCGGAGGGGTGTGCGCGCGTGTGCCGGGGAGCGCCGGGAGCGGAGGACACCGCCGACGGCTCCGCACACTCCTCCCTCCGCGCCCAGTGAAGCAGCAAGTTTGCCGTGCACCTGTTTGAGCCGCTCGAATCCCCGTCGCCGCCGAGCCCCGGGAGCGATTTGCCAAAGGGAGAAAGTTTTCCGCCGGCGGGGTCGCCGATCGCTCTCCTCGCGGCTTTCTCCTCCTCCTCCTCCTCCTCCTCCTCCTGTTTTTTTTTTTTCGCACGGCGGTCGCTACCTAGATACAAACGGGTTTTGCCTCGCTCGCTCCCCGTCCTCCCGGGCTCCTCTATGTTTGATTCTTTTTTCACGCCTGGCGCCGGTGGAAAATAAAAAAGCTACTTGAATGTACAGCATGATGATGGAGACGGACTTGCACTCCCCCGGCGGAGCCCAGGCCCCCACGAACCTCTCGGGGCAGACCGGAGCGGGAGGCGGCGGCGGCGGCGGCGGCGGCGGCGGCGGCGGCGGCGGGGGGAACAAAGCGAACCAGGACCGGGTCAAGAGACCCATGAACGCCTTCATGGTGTGGTCGCGGGGCCAGCGGCGGAAGATGGCCCAGGAGAACCCCAAAATGCACAACTCGGAGATCAGCAAGCGCCTGGGGGCCGAGTGGAAAGTCATGTCGGAGGCCGAGAAGAGACCGTTCATCGACGAGGCGAAGCGGCTGCGGGCGCTGCACATGAAGGAGCACCCGGATTATAAATACCGGCCCCGGCGGAAGACCAAGACCCTGCTCAAGAAGGACAAGTACTCGCTGGCCGGGGGGCTGCTGAGCGCCGGCTCGGCCGGGGGAGGCCCGGCCGGCGTCGGCGTGGGCATGGGCGTCGGCGTCAGCCCCGGCGGCGTCGGGCAGCGGCTGGAGAGCCCCGGCGGCACGGCCAGCGGCGGCTACGCGCACATGAATGGCTGGGCCAACGGCGCCTACCCGGGCTCGGTGGCGGCGGCGGCGGCGGCGGCGGCGATGATGCAGGAGGCGCAGCTCGCCTACAGCCAGCACCCGGGCAGCGGGGGGCACCCGCACCACCCGCACCCCCACCACCCGCACCACCCGCACAACCCGCAGCCCATGCACCGCTACGACATGGGCGCCCTGCAGTACAGCCCCATCTCCAACTCGCAGGGCTACATGAGCGCCTCGCCCTCGGGCTACGGCGCCCTGCCCTACGGCTCCCAGCCCCACCAGAACTCGGCGGCGGCGGCGGCGGCGGCGGCGGCGGCGGCGGCCGCCTCCTCGGGGGCGCTGGGCGCCCTGGGCTCGCTGGTGAAGTCGGAGCCCAGCGTGAGCCCGCCCGTCACCTCGCACTCGCGGGCCCCCTGCCCCGGGGACCTGCGGGAGATGATCAGCATGTACTTACCGGCCGGGGAAGGCGGGGATCCGGCGGCCGCCGCCGCCCAGAGCCGGCTCCACTCCCTGCCCCAGCACTACCAGAGCGCCAGCACGGGGGTGAACGGCACCGTCCCCTTGACGCACATCTGAGCCCCCGCCGGCCGCCGGCCCCGGCCCCGGGAGCGGCGGAGGCGGGCGAGGGCGCGGGCCCCGGCCCCGGCTCCGCCACCGGCCCCGGCCCCGGCCCGGCCCCGGGCCGCCCCGCAGGACTGCGCGCCCGCCGCCGCCGCCCGCTCAGCCCCCGGCCCCGGCCCCGGCCCCGCGCCGCTCCAGCCCCGCTCCCGCCTTCCCCCCTCTTATTTTTGCCTCTTGCTCCCCTTCCCGCCCGCCCTCCCCCGCCTCTCTTTTTTTTTTTTTTGCCCCCCTTTTCTTTCTTCCTTCCTTTTTGTACAGAAATGTTTTGATGTTCTTGTAATAATAATAATAAATAATAATAATAATAACGAGAGAGAAAAAAGGTAACGGTTGCTTTACTTACCTTTTTTTTTTTAGAAGGACTAGTTTATGAAACTAGTTTTAGACTGAACTTCTGTGTTTTATCGAGACTTTTTGTACAGTATTTATCATTCACCCAAGAGACATAGAGCGTTTATTTGCAAAAGAGGAGAGAGAGAGAGAGAGAAAGGGAAAAAAAAAAAAAAAAAACAAAGACGGCGAAAAGACAAAAAATATCAATAATAACCACACAAAGTTGTAGGCGATGCCAACTTTTATACCGCGCGGAACCGCTACGATTTCGGTCACGGATCGCTTCTTGCGAAGGCTTTTTATTGCCTAATTAACTCCGAGTTGATGGGGAAACAGTTCTCATTTATTACTCATGTACTAAGGCAAATCCAAAACAACACTTAAAAGTTTTTTGTAGATGTTGTCGCGTTTTTGGGTTTTTTGTTTGTTTGTTTGTTTTTTAATTTGTTTGTTTATTTATAAAACTTTTTTTTTTCTTTTGGAGGCTGCAATGGTTTTTTTCTGGGTTTTGTAAAACTTTATTGTATCTGGATTTTTTTTGTTTGTTTTCTCTTTGGTTTTGTTTTCTTTTTGTATCATTTCTTGTAAATGCATTGTGAAATAATTTTTATTTAGGCGTTATTACGAGGGAGTTCAGATTGTGTATATAGTTTACTAAAAAGCCTTTCTGCTAAACAGAAATCCTAAGGATGCGTTCAATTTTGAGTTAAATAAATTTCGAAGCGGAAAAAGTCACCTGTTTTTTTTTTTTTTTTTAAAAAAAAAGAAACAAAATCCAACAAAACAAAACCAACAGCAATCCTAACCGGAGAACCCGGTAGCGTTTACCGTGGTGTGCCTGGAAATGCAGCAGGCAAACCCAGGCGGCGGGGAGGAGGTTTTAGCCCGGAGCGGCAGACAGAACGAAGTGCAATCCCGCCTTGAATGTCGATGTCTCCTAATCCGTATCAATCCGGAGGGATGAAGGTAGCTTTATTTTACTGCTCGTGCCGTATTGCGAGGGCAGGCGACTGAACCGAATGACTCTTCCGAGCCGTGGACGTTCATTTGGCGCGTTTTACGGCCGGGATGGCGGTGCGGAGCTTGCCCGGGGCCGTAACTGTGCCCCCCCGGGCTGCCCGCCCCTGCCCGCCCGCCGCCGGCCCGGGGGGCACCGGCCGCCCCGGGGGACGCCAAGGCAGCGGCGGGCCCGCCGCTTCCCCTCTGATTAACGCCACGAAAAGCGAAAGCGCTTCGGTCCGAGCCTCCCGAAAAAGAAAAGCGCCCTCTAAACCCCGAGCCCGAAAAGCGGCCCCGTCCCTGCCGAGCATCCCGGGGGGCCAGCGGGGAGCGGCGGGGCCGCGGGCTCCCGCCCCGCGCAGACTGGGGCGGCCCGTTTCGGCCACTGGTGCGGAAGCTGTCGGGCAAAACGACGCGTGTCTGTCGTTGCAGAATGTTGTTCAAGGCTTTGAAATTTAATTCAATTTTTTTTTTTTCCCCCCTAGCTGTTGATCGGTACCTTTCGATATGCTGGAATTAAAAGTTTGCTGTAAACTTCGTCTGGTAGTAATAACAGCATTAAGCATTGCATTTAAATATCATACTGTAGCAAATAATTTTTTAAATTGGTCGTAACTGCTTGAACACAAGGAAAAAAAGAAAACAAAAAACTTTTAACTTCCAGGGCGGGAATGCCGGTGGCATCAGGCTGCAGGGCTTTCTGAACCGTCTTGTGGCACTGGCGAACGAGTACTTCACCCCTCCAGGAGCAGGGAAGCGTTAGCTGGTTAATGAGGAGCGGTTTCGGTCCGTGTTAGAGATTGCACTTTACCTGTGATGCTGACATGTCAGTTGACATATATAACTCTTCGCAGTCATTTTGATGATTTTGTTTCAATCACTCATTCGTTAAAGCGGACGCAAAATTTTCATGGAAGCTGTCTATTGATTTAAAACCAAAATCCCCCCCCACCCCTTTTTTTTTTTTTTTAAACTATTTGAGCCTTTATTAAAGCGAGGTGTGTGCGGGTTCAGAGAGACAGCAGGCTGATTTTGGAAGTGCTCAGCATACAAACAGCGCACACGGAAAGCCAACAACCTGTGAAAAACCTTCTGTGGCGTTGGTTACCTCCAGCCAAGCACCGTCCTATATGTAATTTAAAATATATATCATGGGTATATTTCAAGGTACGCCTTGAAATATAAGCTGAGTACCTGTTGAACTGTTTCTTGAAACGCATTATCCATCGTGTATACGTACTCATACATATCTATACACACTATAGATAGCATCATGACCGAAGAGAAATGTATGGGGGGGGGTGGTGGTGTACGTGTGCACAAGCAGACGCATATGCAACCTTGTTACGTGCCTTTTCTTTAAGGGTCAGAGCTGTTGAGAACCCCATTTACCGACGGCGCGGAAGAGCAAAATCCCGGCGAGACGATGCTGTGCGGCTGAGGGCGGCCGGGGAGCGGGCGGCTCGGGGCCGCCAAGGGAGAAAAGCAAATAAACATCTGTGCGCGTCCGAACCGCAGAAATACTAGGGGAAGTGCTTAGACGAGAAATATTACTGCTCTCTAAATGAGCTCCTTTTAACGAGTCTTCCCTCCTCCCCTCACAGTTTAGCGGCTCAATGGCGTTATGCCTAGAATAATAGGAATACCTGCACTTTCAACACAAGGGGATTAAACAGACCCAATCTCGGCTATATTCAATATTCTCAGCCCGCCTTTCACAGAAATACAATCCCCTCTGCTAATGTCCAACCTCCCCCCCCCCCCCCCCCCCCCAACACCATAAGGGTAGAATTTTTTGCTGTTCGTGGTTTACTGGCTTGGCGGTTTAGTTTGAGTTAAACTTCACGTTTGGGTATACAAACAAAAGTTAGAACAACTTTGCTAGGCAGACGAGTTGGGTTTAGGTACAGTAAAATAATTCGGTCTTCGGGCTTTTTGCTGTGCGGGTTATATATAAGAGAATAATTGAAAATGCACAACTAAGAATAGGTTTAAGCGATTTACGGTTTAAGTACATTACAGCTAAAATTGTATGAAATGTTCCTCCTATAACATGATTGACAGAGCTATTAAAGTCACCTATGTGGAAGAATTAAAAAAAAAAAAAAAAAAAAGGCAGCTCTCTCCTTTTCAGTAAAGGGAAGGAAGATCCAGGAGTAAGGCGAAGGGGAGTGGGGCGGCGGTGCCCTCTCGGCGGAGGGAGGCTGCGTGTAGCGTGAGGGGCTCGGGCTCAGGCCCCCGCGGCCCCCCCCCCCCCGGTGAGGGCTCAGCCGGCGGGTCCCTCTGCCCCGGGGCGGGAGGGGGGCGGCGGAGGAGCCCGGAGGACAGGAGGCACAGTGCGATAACAGGTTTGATCCGCTCCAAACTTCGAGCCAAAACGCCAACTTGGCCTGAACTCCACAGCTCTTTCCCCAACGATTCTCCCTCTTTTATTTTCCTTTTAAATTTTTTTTTTTCTTTTTTCTCTCCTTCCCCACCTCTCTCCTTTTGCCGTGCGTGGCTCGCTGAGCTCGTAGGGGTGGCGCTTGGCCCCGGGGAAAAGCCTTTCCCTCCAGCTCCACTCCTCCGCGCCTTCAACCGGAGTCACACCGCAGCGAGCCCGGGGGGGGCCCCGATGGGAGCAACGGAGCGGGCGAGGGGGGACACACATGAAATTGCCCGTGAAGATAAAAAGAGGGACGGCTCTAGAAATCCGCGCGGGGGGCCGGGAGGAGGCAGCCCCGACGCGCTCGGGGGGCGCCACAGCGGGGCGAGAAGCCCCCCGAGATGCCCCTCGTCGGGGCGGGGGAGTGCGGGGAGGGTCCTCCCTCCCAGCTGCGCCGCGTGCGGGCAGCATCAGGCCGGGGGCACCTGAACGCCTGACGCGGTTACAGCTTTTTGTTACCATGCGTAAACTCCCACGGAAGAGGAAAAAAAAAAAAAAAACAAACCAGCCACAAAACACCACCCCACACTGCCGACAACCGAGCCGAATTGCTAATCTGAGCGCTGCTGCAGAGTAAAACGCAGCTAAAACACGCGAGCTGGCGGCTGCCCGTGGGTCTGACGCGCTGGCCGGAGGGGATGCGCTCCCGGGCCGGGCGCCGACCCTCTCCCGCGCCCCGGGGCGCCCCCGCCTTTCCCGGGGGCTCCCCGCCCCCCCCCCCCCCGGCCCTTTTCTGCCCCGTCCCCCCCGCACACTTTCTGCCCGGCCCCGGCTCTCCCCTGCCCTCCCCCGCTCAGCAACACGTGGGGAAGCGCCGGGAAGGGGCAGCCCCGTGGGGGCGGGCAGCGTCAGAGCGTTTCTGTCTGTCCGTGTGTCCGTGTGAGTGTGCAGGGGGCTGATCTTGCGGGAAGACCCCTCCCCGCTAAGCAAGCCTCCCGGGGCCGTGGAGCAGTGGGCCTGCGGGGTGTTGTTCACGGGGTGTGCGTGGGGGTCTGCGAGCTGCAGCCCCACGAAGTGAGGTGCCCCCGGTGCCGTCAGAGGGGCTGCAGATGAATGATGCAAGAGGAAGACGGGAGTGAAAGGAGGGGGGGGGAGGGAGGGAGAGCACGGGGGGGAGGAGGGGGGCCGGTGTTTGGAGAGCGAGGGATTAGCGAGGAGAGTCCTGACCCCGGGATCAACGGCCAGTCAAACCCGTTTACAATCACCCAGCGGAACACCGACGGCTCCCGCTGCAAGCCAGCGGCCGGCCGGGCAGCCAGCGAAACCAGAGCCCCCCGCGGGGCGGGAGCCTGCTGGGGGAGGCCCCGGCCCGGCTCCGGGGAGACGCCGCAGCCTTTGGGGGGCGGGGGGGGCTGGAAAGGGAGGTCCCGGCGGGAGGGCAGGGGCTGCAGCGGGGGGCGGGGGGGAGATGCTGCGGGGCGCCCCGTCCCTCGGCCGCAGCCTCCTGGCCCCTCACCGACGAGCAGGGGGGAAGGGAAAGGAAGGGAAAGGGGGGATCCCGGCGTGAGAGGCGGGGGGGCCGGGGCGGGCAGGCCGAGAGAGCTGGGAAAAACAAGCGCGTTGCTGTCAGCAGGGAAAGGCCGCTCTTGAACTCCACGCGGGACCCCGCCGGGCTGGGCCCGGGGCCTCGGGCGCCACCAAAGCCCGGCTCCAGTCAGGCGTTCAGCGGGCGCAGGCCGCCCTCCCGGGCCGGAGGCCATCTGCTGCACGGCCACCGGGGGCGGGGGTGGGAGGGAGGGGAGCCGCCCCCGGCGGGCCGCCGAGCGGGGCCGGCAGCGGCGGGCCGGCGCCTCGGCCGCCGCTCCACGCCCCGCGGGGCACCGGCGCCGCCGCTCCGCCGTGCGGCTCACGGCCCACGCACGCAGGCACCGCACGTCCTCCCCGCCCAGGGGGAGCTGAGGCAGCGGGGCCCGGCCCGCCCGGAGACACGGCCCCCGGGGGGGGGCGGCAGGCAGGGACTGGGAGGTACGGGTCGGGATGAAGCGAGTCTGCGTGGGTTCGTGCTGAGGTTAGGGGTGGACGCTGCTTCCCGGGGGGAAACTGAGGGCTGGGGCAAGTGGTTTCAGACGACTGAGGGGGAGCGGAGCGGGACAGCGAAGCGCTTGGCTTGGCTGAAAAGTCCCTTGTGGGGAGGCAAGGGCAAAAGAGAGGCAGAGGAGACGGAACAGAAAACGTGGCAGGGCACGGTCTTGCAGAGCTCCGAGCCGGGCACAGAGGGGAGGGCTGGGGTAAAGGGGGGCGGCTGCAGCGAGGGGCGTGGGGGAGCGGTGGGAGCCGAGCCCCGCTGCCCCGGCGGCGGGAGGGAAAGCAGGGATTATGCATATGGGGCAGGCAGGGCCTTGCCTGCCTGCCTGCCTGCCTGCATGGCTGCCTGCTGGCTCCGGCCCCACCGCCCTTCTGCGGAGTAATGGCAGGAGGAGCCGTGAGACGGGGGCGGCCCCGAAGGGGAGGGCGGCTGGCAAAGGAGCCGAGGTCCCGGGCACCGGGTATGCAGGTGCAGATGTAACGGGAGGCTTTCGTTAGCAGAGGTTGAAGGGAAAGCCCGTTGACTCTTACATGCAGTGAGCCATTCTGCTGTTGGGGGAAACTTTGTGAAAGTGAGGATTAGCAACCCAAAGTTTGGAGACTCTCGAGGAGCTTTGCTGTAACAGTGGTGCGGTGTACGGAGCCTGCATACACCGCATGCCTGAGATGGTAAGGGGTGCTAGCAGGTGGCCTGGAAGTCCTTCCTAGTCCTCATGCCTAAAAGGGGGACACCCTTAGCGGCGCCTGTGTAGGATATGCCAGAAGTCAGTAAGAGCTGGCTGAGCTGAGTTGCACCACTGTATGTGCTGTCAAAAAGTCTGGAGGTACCAAAGGGAAAAGGCCAGAGAAAACCCCGTCCTTTAAACCGCCCAGAGCTGGTGCGGAGTGAGGAGCAGCAGCCTAGGGAAAGCACGCTGGTCCCTGGCTTTGGGGTGGAATCAGTGGGGCTTTGCGACAAAGAACCCCCTGAGTCCCCTTTACAAAGCCTTGGGGTGCCCCCGTGCAGTTGCATGCCTGTCTTTCCTGGACGGTGTAATTCCCTGAAGGGAGGAACCTTCAGAAAGGTCTCGTTTCAAGAAAGTCATTCAAGTGCTTTAGCATGGCCTGTCAGGACGGGTTTGGGGGCAATATGCTTCATGCTCGGTAAAATCCCATTGTCCACGCTTTCAGCCTGGGCACCTCTCATTGATTTGGGGAAGACGTGTGCCACAGTTAACTGCGGCTCTCGGATAGAGGGACTATCCTTCAGAAACCTTCAAAAAAAAAGAAGGGGGGGGGACAATGAAACCGAGGAGAAGGAGGAGAGCATCTGGCGGTGGTCAAACAATTGGGCAAGTGCTAGAGGGCGAGCTGGGCTCCGAGGAGTGGGAAAACGTGGCTTCAGCCTGGGGCAGGCCAGCGTGGGCTGAGGAAGTGCAGCTGACACGGGGGGAAGGACCGGGGTCTGCGAAGTGTGCGTTTAGGAAAAGAATAGCTTTCACCGGGAGGAGGTGAAATATAGTTTACCAAGGCGTAAAACTCTCCATAGCAACTAGGATCTAGCGGTGAACAAAGGCGCCATACATTTTGGGCGGTATAATTTATCCACGGGGGGGGGTGTGGGGTGTGTGAGGGTGCGGGAGGGGTGCAGGGGGAGTAGGGAGACGTTTATTTCCTTCCCAAATATTGTCTCGCACAAATTTCAGAAGTACCGAATTCAGCTCACTTATTTACTCCTATACAGAAAAAGCCTATAGGAAGATTGTCTTGCTAAAACTGTTGGGGAGTGGATAGTTCAATCCTAATCAGATTAGCAGAATGAGGTGACAGGCTCTCCAGGCTTGGAGCTGCAAACGCAAGCTGCCCAAGGCGGGAGGAGAGACCTAAAACTCCAGGCACAGGAGTTCAAAACGAAGTATCGACACGAAAACGCAATTCCGACCCGGTGCGGAAAGCTGGGGGCTCCGAAACCATCCACGGTGCCTCCGGGTTACACACACCCCAGGCATGGGCTCCCCCTCCTGCCTTACACACAGCTTAATGTCTTTATCTTTCGGAAAAATCTTGAGTAATGACTTGATCAAGTGATCGGATTAGCTTTCCACATTACCTTTGGTTTTACCTGTACGTAGCAGAAGACAGAAAGGGGGCTTTGCTTTGGTTTAGGGTTTGTTTGCGGTTTTTTTCATTACCTGTGCTGTCGTGCCGTATCAGTCCTACCTTCCTCTAAACTGCTTTTCAGCCACAGGGCAGGTGAGGGCTGCGTGTTTCCCCCCTCGATGTTAGAATGTAGAAAATAGTGCGAAAAACAAGGTGCTTGTACACTCGAGTCGCTGGGAACTCGTTTATTTCCTACCTTGAAGGACAGTGGGAAAGAAAACTAGGTGGGAAAACGCCTTTTCAAATACACAGCTGTAGGGGAGATGAAGCCTGCATGTTTCAGGATGGAGAGGTCCGGAGGAGAACTGTGATTCAGATTCCAGAAAATAGCTCAGGAAGGTTAAAATTTGCAAAAAAACCCCAAAACAAAAACCAAAACAAAACCAAAACAAAACCAAAACCAAACCAAACTAAACAACCAACCAACCAAACAAAAAACCCAAGAAATGAAGAGCAGAGCAAGGGAAGCGTGGAGTTTAGCCTACCAAACTTCTCAGCGGTCCGTCTTGAACCGCCGTGAGGGCGAAGAGGACGGGATACGGGCAGGCAGCACATTTTCCAAATGGGCGCTTCCCATGCTCTGGTGTCACATCATTACTTACGTGTCTTGCGGAATAGCCGAAAGAACGACGGAATGAGAGCAGAACACGAATTTCTCCCCCCAAAAGCACTTAATCTTTTAATGTTCCCCTCAGTTTCTAACTTTCTAGCAAGGCTGAGGAAGTTTCTGCTAGCCCTCCATCCAAAAGGTCCATTTAGCAGACCAACTTTTGGGCCATTACATAGGGAGAAATAGTCTCCTAATCCTTTGGCTTTGACTAGGCAGCTGCAGGGAAAAGCCATGCATGATTTTCCCGAATATAACAACATCTTCTCAGTTCTAGGAGTCGCAGACCACAACTCCCTAGATAAATGGGACAATCTCATCATGATAAACGTGCCGCAGATGCAGATATTTAAGATAAGGAAAGCAATGAAACAGCGTTATTGCAGAGGAGATCCTTGGGTGACCAAGTGAGCTATTCGGAACAATTTGGTAGGAGCTTGCTATTTAGTTGTATTATTGAGGGGGTAGTTCCAGGTAGATAAACTAAATGTGTTCATGCATCTCAGACATGTTTTAAATGTTTCGTCATAGCTAAATCATGTGTTCATGTATTCACAGTTACAATGGGTTCCTATTTAGGCGGCTGTATTTATCATCTATCTTAGAGCAGCCTGAGATGCTGAATAGGAGAAGATGCTACAGTTGATAGGTAAACTTATTCTCATGAAAAAGGCCAAACTCGGAATCCCTTGTTCAAAACACGGTCTCTGCTCCTCGGGATATTCTTACTGACCTCCTTTAACCAGCAAAAGCTAATACACATTAAAAAAAAAAAAAAGTCATTCATCTTTAATAAAAATCTGCCAGTGTGTGGATAGCAACTGCTTCATAAATACATGTCATGGCGTCATTTACTTGGGAACATCCCATCATAGTTTCCTGACATTTGCTGGAGAATGCAAATCTCTCTCCATACGCACACGGTTGCGCACCAGATTCGGATACCGGCGAGGCGAGGTGCCCTGTGCTACCTTTTAGTTTTAATATCACCAGCCCATTGCCTAACAGGTAGGGAACTTGCTTCAGACATGAAAATCGAATGACGGACAGAAGCATGGAGGCGGAAAATCAGAGCTAAAATTCACAGAGGATCGGGTTGGGCTTTTGTGGTACGAGACATAATAACAAAAATTTGAAGAAAGGGCAGAAAGCGTATTACAGAAGCTCTGTTCCTATTCTGTGAAACAGCTGGGCAACATCTGGAACGGAGCCTTTTCCCTCATCGGACATCATACAGCAAGCAATCGGAACGGTGAAATGTTACTTTAAAAAAAGAACAAACAAACTCTTGGAGTTTTCGGTGGAAGACGACTGCCTTTTTCCTACGAGCACGGAGAAAAACTGTTCGGCGTGGGAGGCGGGGGAGAAGGCAGCTGCGGAGGAGCCTCCCGCCGCCCCGCCGGCGGGGTCAGCCGTGCCTCCCGCGATTAAAACCGGGTCAGCCTTTAGCGTCCGTTACTTACGCTGAAAATCAACCTGATGAGTCCAACTAGTTGCCGCACGTCATTTAATGAAGTCCGGGAGCCGGCTATATCCTACGCGCCCTCCCCCGCCCCTCCCCGGCAGCGCCAAACAGTTTCTCGCAGAAATGGGTGTCCGCGGCCCCTTCCCGCCCTGCCCTGGCCCTGCCACCCGGGGGACAGCCGCCCCACGGCCCTGGTTCTTCCCCCGGAGCAGTTTCGAGTCTGCCCACCCCCGTCTCGCGTGGGGCGGGCGGGCCGCGGGCGGTCCCCCGCCGGCTGCGGGGCCGCGGGGGCGGCCGGGGCGGGGAGAGGGGGAGGCCGGGCGCTGGCTCCGTGGGTGCGGGCGGGCAGCTCCACGTCCCCGGGGAGCAGCTGCGGGGTCAGGCTGTCGCCTCGCAGCGGCCATCACCGCTTCGTGCCCCCCGGAGAGGGGAGGCGGGACAAAGCCCGGCCCCGCACCGACTGCGCGGGCCTCCGGGCTGCGCTTGCCGGAGTGGGGCGGCGGGTCTGGGCCCCGCTGATTTCAGCGAGGGCTGGGTCAGGCCCCGGGCTTCCCGGGTGGTTCCGTGCCCCAGAGGCTGTCGTGCTTCCCACGGGCTTCCCCCTCTCCCGGTTCCCTTTATTTTTGTCCGCTAGTGACCAAATGGCGACTTCCATGACCTAAGTTGCAGCCTGCCTGCTTGCCTGCCTTCTTTCTCCAGAGATGTATTTTGGGTCGTTTTGAGGGAAGCCAGCTACCTACGGGAATTTGAGAAAGCACGAGTGCTTTTAGAAATATTTTTAGGAAACCTGTGAAAAAGTTACGCTTGGGACTGCAGTATTCTTGCCCACGCACAAGACACAAAATACAAACCAATTTAAAGGAACGCCTCAGAGAGGGAGAGAAATAAATCCAGAGTCATTCTGCAGTAAAACAAAAGGCCAGGAAAATGTCTCGCCTTTAACGAGTAGTCACTAAAGGAATATCTTTCCATGTATCAACTGAGAGAGATTTTGAAGAGTTTTCCTCAATGAAGCGCCTCTGAGCCGGGTGTGTTCTGCCTCAGCTGCAAGGTTCTGTGTTTTGCTGGGTATTGTCGTACCACCAACACAGGGAAAATGCATCTAGAGAAGCCAGGGGTGTTGACATAAAATTTAATAGTCAGTGACTTTCTCAAAGAACAGGTTATCTCCACCTGACAGCAAGATGTTAACCAAAAATGACGGTTAAGAATTTTGCCACTCTATGGAATACTTTCTGAACTTGTCGATAAACATAAACTCCACAAGTATTATTCTCATTTTGGAAACTTTACAATACAATTACTGCAGACTACTAAGATCACTCCACTGACCCTCAACTATACTACAGAGATATTGCCAAACTGAATTCCCTTATTATTTCTCAGAGCCAAGGCTTGTTAAAAGGAGAATGCAGCATCCCTAATTTAAATGTTAGTTTTCCCGGGGAAAAAAAGAAAAAAGAAAAAAAAAAAAAAGGAAAAAGAGCAAGCAAGAAAAAATGGGGAAAAGCTGTCTTTTAAAGTGAAAGAAATTTGGGAAGTCTGAAGGAAAACGGTCTAAAGCTGACTAGACTAGCGTTGTCTCTTGTCCAACCTACAAGTCTTCTGCAGGTTATTTTTCCCTAGTACAAATGCAATTTAATAGCCGAGATGGATATTGTTTCACTTTCAGCTATCTGCTCCATACTCCGGTCTCATTCTACACTAGATGATTACCTTACTGTCCTATATGCACAATTTAAAGGGAATTACCTATTACTTCAATTATTTGTTTCTTATCAACTGATGTTACACTACAAGGATTTGCATTGAAAGGACACAAAGAAAGAGCAAGTCATGGCACATTGCCAAATAAAAGAGTAATGTTCTGGTGAATTTAGCCTAAATAATTTACTGCTATATAAAAGTGGAAAAGTGGAAGGTGAACCCTTTGACCAATAAATCTCTTCTGCATGTGAAACCCTTATCTTGTCCCCTCCAATATATTCCACACTAGGAAGCCATCATCATTGGCTCTGGTTTGTTATTTGTAAACCTTGATCTTCTGCACTCGGTGTCCTAAATATGGATAATTAGCATCAGTTTATCACGCCTCTGCATATTTTCTCTTCTCTCCAAACATGCATGCTTCTATTGGCTGCCATTCTGTCACAGAAGATTATGGAGACAGATTGCAGAGAATGAATGTGCTAAACGAGATTAGGAAGGAATAGAAATAGCAACTTGGCCAATAAATTCCTCGTGAGAGCCTTATCATACAATTACACGTTGACTTGTTTCACACTCTCCCAGCCTCTTAATCCAACGCCCCCACCAAGAATAAAATTTCACTAATTTCTGAATTACTGCATATCCTCATGACTTGTCACTGAGAATGGTTGGAAGAAGCAACACGGTCGAAAATAGCACATCAAACTTCCGAACAGAAGAGAAACTTTACAGACAGAAAGAGATGGGGCTCTAAACCATTTGTGGCCGTACGGAGAAGCTGTCGTGCCGCCGCCGGTTCAAGGGTCAAGGCTTCAGCACCAGAGGCGTTTTTACTCCCTGGCTCTCTCCGTCGGGTGTTACGTCATCCTTCAGAGGCACCTGGGCGTCAGAACGCGAGGCACCGACGCTGCGAAACTATTTTACGTGGTCGTCTGCTGTGCGAGCAAACTCTCACCGCTGAGCCCTTGCAACCTCGCCAGACAGCAATGGCGAAAACACCTACTGCCGCCCTCGGTTTCTTGGACATGCCTGAAAACGGGATAAAAGAGAAGACGCCAAAAAGCATGGCAGCAAAGTGAGACAAAATCCTGCTGGACTTACGAGAAACATCTACCAACTCTGTGGAGTTAGTTTGGTCCGTTCTGCCGAGCTTATTTCAGTGTGGACGTCAAAACCCCCCAAGATTTGCATGACGTAATTAACAGGCATGGCAAAACCCTTCAGGAGGCATCGTCTCTGGAAATGCTGGAAGGCTCCGTTTTGCCCCTTATACCAGCCCAGGAGGAGGACTTGCAGAAATCTTAATGTTGTGGTAATGTTATTTTCATTGGTTTAGATACGTGTAGAAGAAGAAGAAGAAAAAGCCCCAGGATCCGAAGAGAAATCCTTGCTCGGTGGATCTATACTCCTAACGTAGATTGGATGCCACAGCGCGCTTGTCTTACAATTTTAGCAGATTTTAGGATATTTTAAAGACTATTTTAAGGATATTTTACAGCGTTTATTACCGTGAAAGGGCATCTTTAGAAAGCAAGATGTTTGCACAACTCGAGTAACTGTTTCCCCTAGATAAATGTGAACTTTGAACCACATACAGACTTCCAGAACGCAAATGAAAAGTATGACAAAGTCGTGCTACTTATCCCGGAGTTGCTTAGCGTCACGCCTGCCTGTGCAATCAGATGCCGGGAAAGTTGTAACGTAGCGGTGAAGCGCTCCACGTCGCAAGTGTTAAGGATGCTCAAAATAAGGGGATTCCCTCGAGTGGCACTTTCCCTGCGTGCTTTTTCCCGGGGTGGAAGAGATCCGGGAGGCAGCGGAGCGTCCCGAGATGGGCACCGCGGGGCGGGGGGTCCCCCGCTGCCCCCCGCCCCGCGGTCCCCATCTTGGGGGGAGCGGGGTGGCCGCGACCCTCGGGTATGGCAACCCCCCCCTTGCGAGTACCGTAGGGCACGAAGAGCCCTGTGGAAACTTCACTCCTGGGCCCTCTGAGTTATCATAAAGCGGGTTTAGTGGTGGGGGTTATTGTTGATTTTTTTTTTTTTTTAACCTGCCCATTGCCCCCGTTCGTAGTGGGCATTTATTTTTCGCTTACTCTCCCACGGATTTTTCCTCTAGATGGGAAACCAGTCTGCAGTTGACTGTCACCTTCACCCTGAGCCTTAAAACCATACCGTTGCAGAAATTACTGAGATGATAGAAGCGTGACCTTGTGGGATAGCAAGACAGCCCGCTACCTGTTTGCTGCCACAAGAGCTTTTGAACTTTTGTGGTCACATAAAGTAAAAAAAAAACAAAACCAAAACCAAACAAACTAATAACGCTCCCTTATTTCCTTCTTCCTTTTCTTGTTATACACGTAGGCATGCATACCTATTCATATGCACGTATATCTACATGTATACACACTACACACACACATATATATATGTACACACACATCTCCCGAGAGAACTGGTTAGCTGCATCAGGGAGAGAGGCGTTTGCCATTAATCTGGGAACAAACCGCTAACCTCGGTGACTGGTATTTTAGCTTTTCTTTTCTCGCTTCTCTCAGTGCGGGGAGAGCAGTAAAGCTTGTGTGGACTGATTGTGAGGGGCTCTGCTGGAATTTGGCAGGCCAGGGGCTTGGAGAGAAGCCCCATGCTGACTCCTATTCAGCGGGCCAGTTTTCTGCGAGCTTTGGAAGTTTCACTCAGCCGTGCACTCAATGGCTTCACAAAGCTGATTACAAGCTTCAGCGCATTCCTGAAGGAGCCAAAAGCGACGCAGGTGCAAACGAGCCGAGGGAGCCCCTTATCCCGGTGACAGAATGGGACAAGCTGGGAAAGGCTTGGACCACACAAATCCAAGGCTCACCAGGCAGCAGCGAGCCTGCCTTGGGAACCGGGGATCATTATCCGCTCCATTCAGCGGGGACCCAGCGGCGGCAGCGGCACGTCCCGGGGCTGGGGACGGCGCCCGGGGCTCCCCGTCCCGGGTGGGAGCGGCGCCGCTTCACCTGACGCCCCCTCCCCGCTGCCCCACGCGTGCACCTGAGCTGCCCACGCTGCCCCGAGCTGATTCCTACCCCGGCGGCTGCCGGGCTTCAGCCCGGCGCCCGAAGCACCTCGCCGGTTTTTTTCCCTGTTGCCCCCCCCGGGCGAAAAGCCCCTCTGCCCCTCCTCCCCCCGCGTCCCTCTTCCCTTCCCCAGATAAACGCGGTGCTTAAGGGTCTGTCTGGAAACCCAGCGCAGAAAACGCACTGATCCGCAATGGCAGGCTTCCTCCCGACTGAAATTCTCTAACAAACACCCTATTTTGAAGCCTGCCTTTAATTCCAGAGAGAAACCGGCCGAGAGTGCCCCCGCCCCCCCAAATCACTGGAGCCACCCGATTCCCACAGAAACCTCCCGCCACGCAGCCGCCCGGTGAATGCTTGCTGAGTCGGTGAAAGCAGCCCACGGGCCCGGCCTTTCCTGCCTCCCCGGGGAGCGAGGGGGTGGCGAGGAGCCGGGGGGGTCTCGGTGCCGGAGAGGGTGAGGCGTGATTTCCTCTAACGGGGGGCTCTCGGGGGGAGTTCCGCTCGCCTCCGCTCCCTCGCCCCCTTTCCCTCTCTCCTAGCCCTTCCCCTCCAGCCGGGAGAAGAAGCTGCACTTTACTTCGCTGAGAAATTAATTACGGCGCTTCCCCGCTATCAGTTACGCAGGAATCAGCCTTTCCTAGGGAGAGGAGAAATAATCAAAAGGCTTTTCAGTCGGGGGGGGGACCTCGGACCGCCGAGCACATAATGCGGCAAGGGGACTGCCGCGCTTCTGGCCGCTGGTTTCATATGCAAATGGCGAGCTGCCTCCAAGTTATCATTATGGTTTTATTTTTTTTTTTTTTTAATGTTATTATTGTGTCGGGGTTTTAATAGCCACATGCTCTCCCCTTCCCTTTCAGCGAGGTTTCCTTGGCGATCAGCCACGCCGCTGCTTCCCCGGGCGCGCTGCCTCCCGCCCCAGCGCCTGCCCCCCGTCCGTGTTAATTTCGCCCTATGGAAATGAAGGCGGCCCGGCCGGGCAGCTGATATTAAAGCGATCCCCCCCGGCCCCGGGGCTCGCCCTCCCCGCTCCTCGCAGCGGCCGTGCCTCCGCATGAGCGTGGCGTGTCCGTGCCGTGACCCTCCCCCGGCCCCCCCCAAGCCCCCGGCCCCCCCGGCGCCCCCGGCCCCGCCGTCCCTTTCATCCTGGCGAGATGCTGGGGAGGCAGCGGTGCGTTTGCTTGTGCGGAGCACACCGCCTGCGAGCCGTTGCCTTGGCAGAAAGGTGCAGCTTTCTGATGTTCTTTTGTCTGATAACTAATTCAAGTTAATGCGATCTTTATGTAAAGCTAACAGCGGATAATTGTCTATTTTCTCGCCAACAATCTCCATCACAATCACTTATCTGGAAACCTGCGGTTGTATTAATCGTTATATTCCCCGAGATAAGCGTCTCTCGAATTATCAGTAAACACTGGAGGGAAATTAAACAAACTCCAGAGCCACTTAAGTTTCCTCGGCAGCTTTTAAGCCCCTTCTCTGAGGGAGAAAAAAAAAACAACCAAACCAACCTGGGACCGGAGCACAAGACGTAAGGGGGGGGGTTATGTGTGTGAAACAGTGGAGAAGGGCCTGAACGTCGGGATAATTTTGACGAGCCGAGTCCTGCTGAAGGCGCCTTCCCTTCGAGGTGCCGGCAGGCACCACTCGCCGGGCGGGGGTCGGCCTTGAGCAGCCCCCGGACCTCGGGGGCAATTCTTGCCAGTCCTCCCGTTAAGGGTATTAGTCGCTGCAGGGGAAAGACCAGCAGCTAGGAGAGAATACGTCGAGAGATTAAGCAGAAGTCGCATGGCTTTAGGTCTGCTATAGGAGGAGGAGACAGTTCTGCTTCCTTCTGAGAATCACCGTATTAGCACAATTATTGGCAATATTTATACTAGAGAGTGATCCGAACCCCAGGAGGGTAACAGAGAGTGCGAGAGAGAGAAACTACTGTGGGAATACGTGTTACCGCTCAGATCCCATCAGTTCCGTTAGGTGTAAAGAAATGATAGCAAATTGTGCTGGAAACCCCTCCAGGGAAAACATACTTGTATGACAAAGATTTTGTCTTTTTGAGATGAAGTCAAAACATCGGTGTGAAATGAAACTCATTTTAGGGGCGCTGCCGTGTGTGTGTTTACTCGAGTACCGGGGGGGTGGGGGGGTGGGGTTGGGAAAAAAAAAAAGAAAGAAGCCCAAACCATGACATTTCAGTCGGGAATCTGGGACAGCAGAGAGTTTGCAACTTCTCCGGGGAAAAGGAGGGGTGCCGCGGGCTCCCCTCGCTGCCCGCCGCCGCCCGGGCTGGAGAGGCGGCGGTGCCGGCCGCCCCGCGCCCCGCTGGCTGGCAGCTCCCCGCCGCTCTAGGAGGGGTTTTGCACATCGAAAGGGCTTTATGAACATTAACTAATTAATCCCGGCACTTAGTTACGGAGCAGGCACCAAGGAATTTCAAAACTCGCCTCTATGATGAGCTTTATTTATTGTGGTCTTATGATTTTTTAGTAAGCAAACTTCGATTCACAGAGGTTTCCAGTGGCACGGCTCCCATCTTAGGCGGGGGTAGGTCAGGTCTGGGGTGGGAAAAAAAAACCCAAACCAAAAAAACCCAAACCCCATAACACAACCAAACAAAATACCGCAACGAAACACACAAACCTCCTGTTACTAGTTTGTGTGTCAAGGCAGCGTATTTCCAAATACGATCGGTTTCTTTAAAAAAGAAATATATTAAAAAAAAAAAATCCTTTAACTGCTTCAATTCTCGAACTACTTCTCTTGCGCTAAAAGTTCCCAGGGTAGCTTTTTCTTATGGCATTCGAGAATCATCCCACTTCATCTCTCACCTGAATCTTGTCATCTGTGCCATCTTGAAGTGATCTGTGAACAATGCGGGTCCCTTGGACAGCCCAAGCTGGTCAATCAGGCAGAACAGACTATGCAAATGGAATGGAAAGGCGAAGCGATGGAGAACAGTGGCCCCCATTGTCTTGGGCATTTCAAAGCGAAGCCCAGCTGCAGCAGGCGTTGCTGTCTCGGACCCTTGGTTGCTACTCTAATGTCATCATTGCAAAACATCACATTTTGAAAACTCTACCGTCTGAATGCATGAGCAGCCCTCAGCAAAGGTTTCACTTCGCCGTGACATCTTTCGAAGTCACCAAAAAAAAAAAAAAAAGGGGAAAAAAAGGGAAAAAAACCCCACCCCACAACAACTGGGGACTGGGATCCCAGCCACATTGCCCGCTCACATCCCTCAGTCCCTTTCCCTGCGCTCCTAATAACTGCGGTGCAGCTGACGCTAAACGCCTTTTGCAACCTTTTGGTGAACGCCTCGCCTTTCTTCTTGTTTTTAGAGTCGAATCGGATGAAGATTTAAGTTGCATTTAACTTATTTTCTGTCGGGTCTCTTTTAGGCACCCTAATGAGCTAACGCCGAGGAAACGTGGCTGTGAGCAGGCAGTGAAGTATTTATTCACAATCACTTCCAAAACTTCAGATACGCGGGGCTTCAAAAGAGTCAGGCAGTGTCTTTGCCAGTGATTAAACCGGCAGCTAAGCTGGGCACTTACGGGTCCGTTAGGAGTTTTTTTGAATACTCGGTTTCTTAATACACTCATGCAGTTGCTGCTCCTAAATATTGCTGCCAGCCCTGCTCCAGCTCCGCTTCCCAGCACTGGTCCCAAAGTTTGCCCCGCCATGAGAAACGAACTTTCACTGCAGTAAAGCTGAGGGCTGTCGGATGATTAATGTGCATTTTCAAGGGACTAAATCATTGCCCATGTTTCACTTATCGTGCCTTTTCATTTTCTTTTGTCTGTAGGTGACATTTGTGATCACCATGTGGTGAACAGAGGAAACTCCCCTCTCTTCCACCCTCATGTCAGGAGCCTGCGCTCAAGGAGCAAAGGTCTGTGCCACCAGTATCTTAAAATGTTGGGGGTTACCTTTCCCTCCTCCCCATCCCTTATCTCGCAGGAATTAATGAATCCAAAGCTGCTTCTCCAACGACAGCCTTACTACAGCGAGCCTACAGAGATGGATAATGCCATAGCCAGCCTCAGACGCTGCCGAGCTCATAGACGGAGTGGTCACCCATTTTAGTGGTCACCCTTGAGTGAGGACTGTGTTTAGCGTTCGTGCAGGAACAGAGAAGAAAGTTTCATCGGACTAAGAGAGCCGAGCTAAGAAACTCTTAATTACATTCTTTGCAGGACCAAGAATAATTCAGTGCTTCTTTCCCGCTCCTTAAACTGGCTCTTTCCCTTTTGCTTGGGTAATGCATTCTGTAACAACGTCACGTAAATTACAAAGGAAGCAAAGGATGGAATTACTTAAAACTAAGTAATTATCCACTGCGATTTGATTAGCTTCCGAAATTTAAGCTTGCCCCTTTTAGAATGCAGTGTGTCAGTAAGAAGGAAAAGATGAGAGTAACAAACAAAAGCAAAGAGAGGTTGAAGTGAATGGGGCAAATAAATTACTGCATAGGTGCCATTTCATCTTCTGGCTGGAAGTTTCTTTCCCCTTGCCAAAGAGTTTTCCAAGGACAAGTACCGGCTTAAAAGAAAACCAGTTTCCAACTACATCAGCCTCTTGGTCAAATGAGTAACAGCAGAAACTCAGGCTGCTACCTGCTTCATACAAATGTTTCAATAGAGATAATATGCACTGTAAGCACCCTTTCCTGCCAGGTATTTGTTAGCAGATGTCCCCAAGGCTCTTTCCTCTATCAGTTCACCACCTTAAAACTTACCTGAGGCACAAATGGATCTCCCAAAATCTATGTCCTAGGAGGTCTTGGGCATGCTTCAGGTACCCTCTGGGCCCCTCACTTGCTAACCTGAATGCAGAAACCCAGAGGAAAAGCAACATTGTGCAGCCAATGCCTACACAGAGGGCAACAGCAGTGCACATGGCCAGGGGCCAACTGCCCTGTTGCTGTAAGTGGGTGCACCTCCATCTGGATCTCTGCTAAAGTACTTCCAGAAAGAGGTTGTGAAGGAGGAAGATGCAGCAGCTTTCAAAGAGGACCGGCTGCTCTGTATGCTTCCTGTGGAGGTGTTGCCATGGGGCTACGCAGAGGTGGGGGTCCTCTCTGGGGATACCTCACCTCCCACTCCATGGTGGGATGGATGATGGTCACCAGGGCCCAGACCATGGGTGGGGGACGGGGGCCCACAAGGACATCCCACTGCCCTTGACCCAGACACATCCCTCTCCCCCAGCAGCCCTATTCCCAGCCCATGTTGCCAGCCTGCTGGACTCACATCCCAGGGGTGGAGAGCCCAGAGGTGGGTTAGCCACCCCGTGCTCAGGCCTGCTGTCCCTCCACAGCACCAAACAAGTTCCCATCACCCCAGGTTAATGGATTGGGCTCTGACAGGAGGGAAATGGCCTCAAATCTGCCCTTCGGGCAGCGTGCTGGGATAACCAGGGACAACCTCCTTTCCCAGTGGCCCCGCGTCCCCCTGCCCACCCCAGCTAATTGGAAACAAGAGCAGCTCCTCCCTTGAGGAGCTGAACTTCGCTTTTCTCTCACAGCTGGAACTTCTGCCCCTTCCCCCTACCAGCTCCAGCCCTGGTACATTCAGCCAGAGTTATCTCTGCTCGTGCACTGACTGTATTTTTCATGTTTATTATCATCCAGCCCAGTGTAGTGCCATCTGGCACACGCACACACGGGGGGAAGAAAACCATATATTCAGCAAATGGAGCATACAGGGTTTAGGTTTTGTTTTGTCTTGTTTTTCTTATTCTTCCAGTTTCCATTTAAAATTATGTGGAAGGGATAGCTGAGCAATTTGCCCTGATGAAAAATGATCAGAAACCCCAGTTACTAAATTAAAAATTACAGAAGAGCAGCGACACCAGGAAAGGACAAGAACACCCCTTCTGCTGAAACACAGTTTCTTCTTTTCCTCCTTCTGTATTTCATTTCACCTTCTGCTCGGATAAGGAACAGAATAACTTTAAAATGATTGTGTTAACTCTTTTTACTCGAGATTTGTTCTGGTCTTTCAAATCATTATTTTACTGTAAGACATGTATTTTAAGCAAGTGATATGTAACAAACCACCCTCCTCCGAAGCACTAGGGTGCTGCGAGCCACGCTGCAGTCCTTGAGATCTTTGCTATTTTCACTGCTGCAATAAAAATGGATGTAAAAATACATCTGCAGAGTGGATGTAAAAATGCACATAGTAGTTTCAGTGAAAGCTAGCAACTAAAGCATTGCTACCTTATTTCAAAGACAGTTTTGTAACAGAGCTGTATAATCAAAGCGTTTTTCTTCATTGATAATTCATGCACTGTAAGATTATCGGTGGAGTTGCCCATGGAAAAAGTACTACACAATGTATTGTATTACTTGATTCATTTTCTTTCAATTTTTATTTTAATTTTGTCTAATTACTGTATTGTGATCTAAGTCAGCAATCTTAAATTAACTATCAACTTAACTTTTGAAGAAACCCTACAAATGCATGATAATGATGAAATTTAAATTACTGTTGGTTATTCTGTAATGTCTACACCATGGAAAAGCAAACCTTCAGGTATTTTAATTCCGTTTGCATATATAACATTGTATTTTTCCTGTTTCATTTTTCAGAGTAGAATTCTCTGCCATTTCTGAACTATAAAAATACTATTAAACAAAACTGTTTGAGGTAGTTTTGGTGTTTTTTTTTTTTTTTTCTTTCTTTTTTTCTAAACTGAACGATAGCTTTGATGAAAATGTGAAAGAAAATAGTTCTTGGGACTAAATTATCAGCTACTCAGACTTCTTCTGAAAAGCAACTTGTTGTTTTACAAATACACATGCAGAGTGGTAAAACTGTTCCCTGATCCTGCTAAAACAGAGAAAGACATTTCAGTGCAATTGATACCGTATCTGTATACTGAGCTGGGTTCTGGTCTCACATCTGTTTAAAATTCAATATATCCTTTGCTCAAGCCCTGATCCAAAGCTAACTGATGTCACTGCAATGACTTCAAGTGGGCTTTGGATCAAGGCCTTTTACACCGCTATGTCTCATGCCACTGGGCTGAGAAAGGCTATTTTTACCACATCTTTCTTTTCCTGTGAAATCAGATTAATTTGGAATGAATTGGAAATGCTTGAACAGAGGTGCTTGGGGTTACTTTTTATGGCAATACTTTTCATCTGGAATATTTCTTACAAATACAATTTGATAGCAAAATAAAAATTTACACTTTCCAGTATATTTCCGCTCATCTGTGATTTTTGGGTGAATCACACTTTACTTTTACATGCATGTGTTCATTGCCTTACTTCTGGCAACAGAGCATTGCAATTTTTAAGCAAATAACAAGCGAAAAGAGAATCTATTGTAAGATACAATGTATGACAAATTCATTGAAACAAGCAAAATAATTTAAATAATGGTTATTCAATAAGTGTCAGGAAAGCAATCCCACACCTTTGCTGATCGAGGCTGCTATGTAACTTGGAAGAAAGCGATCAAGGGAGACTTTTTATGTAGTAATATATGGAGCCTGTGCCAGTTGTTAAGCACATAATTAGAAATTCAGCAAGTCTTACCAAAGAGGGTCATAAACAACCACAATTAAAAACTCAGATCTCTCTCTCTTTTGTATGGCAACGTATACGGGGGGAAAAAAAATGTGTTTGTTTTTTTTTTTTTGGTGATGACTCAGATTAGCTACAATTAAACTTAGCTTTAACTCTGAGAGCTGCAAAACGAAGCAAGCAGAACTTTGCCGCTTCCTATTAGAGGTTTACTTACAAACCGGTAGAATTGCTTTTAAGCATCTCCAACAAAAGAGGTATAAAAAGAGAAATCAAAGTGGAAGAAACAGTCAGAATGCTACAAGTATAATGCAAAATCCTTATGTGTCGGTAAGCATTAATAGGTAATGAAGCCAACGTGAATCTACCCATTGCTTTCCTTCATCCTGTATGCACTGAACAGGCTGATTTATAATAAAATCTTGTCATAAATGACCTTAGTTTTCAGAGTTTAGAGTGTTTCCATAAATATTATTAATTCAAGTATCCAGAATCAATATAGTCTGGTGAAATGATCTATAATCAATAAAATTTTAGCAGTGATCAGGCAGTGGCAGAACGATATTTTCATATGTTGAAACTATCTCATGCCACTTACGTGAACTGAAATGGCAGAACAGACTTGCCTCATTAGACTGTGTCTGAGAATACAATATGTGGGGAAAGAAACCCCATCATAATTAAGCGTCCCATCTAAATTATCATATTAGTGTTAGGTCATTATAAATGGTGGCTAAGTGAAGCAATGTTTCTTTTCAGCAGTAAGTGCTTTGAAAATTTTAAGGAATTTAAATGCTTGAAAACGTTTTCCAGCTCACCTACTTTCAACGTCAAGTTTAGCCCCTGATTTCCCTATTTATTCCTCTAACTCTCTTGAAGTGGCCTTCAAAATGCATAAGCGGGATTTATTGTAAACTTCGCTGTTGCAGCTTCACTGTGGTTGTTCTGATCATTTCAGTACAAATGTGACAGTTCAAACTAATGACTGAACATCTATTGTGTTAGTGCTGTTTCCTGGTTATCTGGTTATTATTTATTTCCTGCTTGTTCTATTGTTTCTTGCCTTAGGAAGACTCCTGTTCCCTCTGATAAAATTCCTTATAACATGGCTGCAACACCAAGGGTTGGGTAAAAGGGGTCCTCTGAACGATAACACAAAGAGCATATAAAGAATCCATCACAGCAGTCAGTAGTATAATGCAATTTATTTTCACTAGACATCCTCTTCACCACTGGATTAGTCACTTCACTAATGAGCAAATGACCCATAACTCACAGGAGTGGGAACTTAATGTGCAGGTCTTGCCTTCACCAGTGCAGATGAATTGCAGCATGCTCACCATTATACAATCACTTAATATTTATGGTTCCTTCCCATCTTTCTTGGGCATTCCATATGCGGTGAGAGTTTCAGGTGGGTGAAAAATGCAGGACCCGATGGCAAAACAGATACTGGGCTTTATATTTTTTATTGTTCCAGAAAACATTAATAAAAGATGCCTCTTGCATCTAGATTCCACCAGGAGCCCATAAGCAGACAATGAACCCGTTTCAAAAAGCTATCTTTGTGCGTGCTAATACTTTCAAGATGCTATTTTCTACCACTATATGCGAGGCATCTTTCGAATTTATTGTCCAGATCCCACTTTAGCATGACTTTAAGTTTAAAGAGAATTTATCAGGTCATTCACTGTATGAATGCAGCTTGTCTCCCTGTGCTAGGAAAAGTTGACACCGTGAAATCTAAAAAATTCTGAGTTTGTCAGTAAAAGGAGAGTTTACAGTTTCAATGGAATCAAAGAACTTGTGAGATCTTGCTTTTAAATGTGTTTTTTTTTTTCCTTTCCTTAATTTCACATATTGATTATATGTATTTACAGAGCCCAGAAATTGGAGTCTATGATTACTAATTATTAGTAACCTGGAGTTCAGAAAAAAAGTCAATCAAAAGTATAAAATATTCAAAATTTTGAAGTTGGTGGATCACCCTATGTGACCAGGGAAGAAGAAATGGAAGCAGAAGTACATTCTGTACCTCATTTGGTAAAGAATGGTGACAAGATTTCCGTACCCAGCATTCTTTTTAACATTTTAAAGTAAATTCTAGGACTCATTTTGTACACTTAATCCAGGAATAGTTTCCTAGAGACAAAATACATTTTAGCTTTGATGATAGGGCTGAAACCCTTCTGCTGAAATCCCCAAGATAAGTTTATCCCCAACTTTATACCTGGCAGGTCATAGAAAATTTACCTGCCTGACACAATTACCCTATGGTAATTAGAAGGATTCTAAGCCTTTAGAAATATTCTAAGCCTTTACCCACTTACACATAAGGCCAGAAAACAAAACTGTTCCTGTTTTCCCAAGTCTTAAGTAAGACCCTGGACCAAATCTCACTGAAGTCAGCTGTACTCTTTTCTATTCACCATATTCTATATTCACCATAGAAGTGAAACCAGGACGTACCTGCAACTCTCTTTTGTTGTTCTGCATCAGTGACAGTTTTGTGCAAAACCTTGGATAAAGCTTTGCCGTGACTCTCAGGACAGAATTAGCTGGGTTGTAAAATGGAACGATGGGCCTGCTGCTGTGTTATGTATTACATTTTATTGATGTACCAAGTGCTATAGGTGTTAGGTCTATGAATGCCTCTGATCTTTCCTGAATTAATTCCTCTTTCAAATCAAAAAGCTGTGGTTAAACTGGAGTATACTTTAGAAACGTGTTTTATTTGGAGAATTTTCAAGGATGAAAAATCCACCACAACCTTCAGCAGACAACTTCTGTGGTTAGTTGCCATCACCATTAACCATTTAGGCCTTTTTTAAAATCAGAATTTGTCTAGCTTGAACTTCCAGGTGTAGTGTAACATGTATTCCTTTGTCTGCTAGACTGAAGAGTCCTCTACAGCCATCCTTCTGCCCCCATATAGATACTTACGTGATCAAGTCACCCCTTAACCTAGGCTTTAATACGATTTATCTAGACTGAGTACCTTCCCTTTCTTCTACATACACTGTCAATAATGCTTTCCAGCCTTTTAACCATGCTACTTGCTCTCCTCTGAAATCTTTCCAACATCCTCTAGGTTTATAGCAAGGTATTCTCAAGCAGCTGTGCAGAATTAAGACTATTTTAAACCTGGAATAGTGGCTTGTGTTAAGTTCTTATTAGAATCATATTAGTCATAAAGGCATTAGAAATAAATAGCAAGAGCTGGAAAAAAAAAGTGACATATCAGCTGGTACTTCAGGGTTAGAGCTTTAGGGACAGGGGCTTAACGGGAAAATAAAAAGTATTGTGCCTTCAGCACTTACAAATGCCAGCCTCTTCGTTTGGGTTTCTAAATATAGGTGTAGGAGCCTGACAGGCACCATTTAATAACCTAGAAAACTCCTCCTTTTATTTATTTGCAAATGTGGTTTAACATTCCAAAATTTTCCATGTTGCTTTGGGTGAGAGCACCATTCTTCATCTTGCTCGTGAAAGGTTGCCTAATGCTCGTGTCCGATGTTAAGGTCACTGCAGAAACACGGTCGGAGGACTGATGCTGTGCAAAGCAACGATTCCAGTAAAGTTTATAAAGCACCTGCATGGGCAGCAAAAGTAACACGTTAAACTTCATCATAATTGCATTTTCTTTGGAAAATTATGTTGTTATAATTCATACCTGCTACAAGATCTCCAGTGCAACTGCTTCATGAAAATGTTGCTATATGTCATGTGAAGAGGCTTATAGAACTTATTTTAGGTATTCCAGCCAGTAATTGACAGTCGATAGACTGGTCTGTGACACAGATATTTCATGCAATGAGCATCTGGCATTTTTCACCCAATCACGCTGGTATTTTATGAAGTGCTCTAACAAAAAAAAAATCCCATCAAATTTGGAGGAGTGAAATATTCTACTTTTTTCTGTTTTGCTGAAATATGTCCTACCAGTAAAGCAAGCAATACCGCTGTAAAACTGTATATCTGTTCAAACAAACAAACAAACAAACAAATAAATAGTTCAACGTGTTATTTAAGCAAAAATGCTCAGTTGCTCAGTTTTCCCATGATCGAATTTTTCTTCTAGCCTTTTCTGTCAGGCTTTTTACTTCTGCTTCTGTTGGTTTTGTTCATACTTTCAGTCTGTCACTGTTTCTTACACTCCTCCTGTTTTTCTCTCTCCTCTATTTCCTTCTGCCTTACCAAGTCCATGCGGGATGAACAGACCATGGACCGCTTTTTGAACATGGGCGTTTTGTGCTCTAAATAGAGGTAAGCTAGGGAATGGCCGAGATCAGGGCTACATTGTTTGTTCAGAGAATTAAAAATGAGACTACAGGGAGAAAGAAGGCAGGACTGAAAAATAAATCCCGACAAGAGGGGGTTTAAGAAAACCCTCTCTGTCGTGCAACTCTACAGTCAGTTTCTGAGGGAGGACTGTATATCTGTGCGGTCCCCCTAAGCCCTGGTCATGTCAGGGTAATTTCTCCCATTTTACAACTTCAACACCACGCTAAAATTCTGCCATGGTTTCATAAGTCAGTTCAGTGTGCAGCCATTTCACCTTCCCTCATCCCCCCTCACTCCTGCAAGATGAGTCTAGGGTGCAGCAACAGCCACGAGTCAATCAAGGATGGTTCTGATTGTAAATGCCTGCAATGGTATAAATGACAGTGCCGAAGGAGATTATATTCAGAGCCACATACATGCTGCAGAGGTCCCACCTCGAGATTAGCCTAAAATACCACCCAGATCTCTTGGTCCCTCCCAATTAGCACAGCCAGGCAATCTTCCTGGCACTACAGAGGCGGCGACGTATTTTTAGCTCAGTGCTGTGCTCTCTCCCCTGAACTCCTGGAGCCCCGCTGAGCCAATGGAGTCCCAATCAGTGGGCTAGCTCTGATGCTGCCCCTTCACAAAATTGCCTGTAAAGCCAGTTCAGCGAAGGGATCTGTAATGAGCTCAGCAGCTTGGGGCTCTCAGTAAACTACAGTGGTGAAGTGAGTTCATGGCTGAAATACCAGCCCTTTTATTCATCAGTAGCACATCAATTAGTAGTTTAACGGGCAGAGGAAAGATACAGTGAGTATTCATTTAATATTAGGCTGATCGTGGTCTGCATTTGTGCTAATTCTGGCACATTTTCCACATTTTGGTACTCGAGGAGAGCTATTTTCTTAATTCTATTTCTACATTCCCCATGCTACAAAGAAGCCGCCAGCTAAGTTCAGTTGCAATGTATAGAATCAAAATGTAAAGATTAGTAAATAAGAAGTTAAAACAATTCTTCCTACCAATTGAACAATTCATGAAGGAAGAAAGATGTCCTAGGATCTTGTAGGATTCATATACGATTTGTGATATTGTTGTTATACTTACGATTCTGGTTTATTACTGTCAGAGAGCATTAAGCATTAATGATTTGCATTATAGAGGAAACACTTGTGAGTTAATCAGTGCCTCAAGTTCTTCAGTGGTTCCACTCTTTCTTTCTTCCTGTCTTACAAAGAGCTGATTTTATTACTTAATTAGTTCCTCTGGTCAAGGACTATGGACCCCAGTGTTGTCAAAGTTAGCAGAAAGAAACATCTGTCCACTCAGCCAGAGTTCTCTCCCATCAGTGGGAGAGATGGACAAACAGATGATGGCAAACAGTATGTTCACCAAATGATGGGCCATTATTTCACAAATGGATTGGAACAGTTCAGTCTTTTTTGTATTTTGTTGTTATTTATAAGTATTCGAGAAATACTTGCTGAGAACGTATTTCAGCCAATTTCAGTCTATTGCACGTTGGATCTGTGCCGTCACTATTTATTGCTTGCCACTCTTCCAGAGTAACTAGTCCCTCAAGTCACATGGGGTTGTTTCTTGTCCGTTACTGGGTGAGTGGAACTAATAAATAGGGAGATGGAATTATGAATTAATTTCTGCTTTCTCACTAGGAAATAGAATCCTCTTTTCTTTGTAGGCAAGCACAAGCCCACCCAGATCAAGCTTAATATGTGATATCAGAAGTTCAAGATTCCTGGGCCCTTGATTCCCTCAGAAAAAGAGAAGATTTTTTTGAAAGTCAGCAGTTATAATGAATATTTCAGATTCTAAGTTTTTTTTTCTGTTGTGCTGTTCTTGTGACTTTATGATGTGAAGTCACAAGCTTAGGACAAATTTAATATCAATTCTCATTCATCAATATTGCAAAAAAAGTCTTATTCTCAAATATTTCTTTGCTCTGTTCTCAGGTAAAAAAAGAACAAAACAATTCAGAACTTTCACCTATCCCTATTTTTTAATATACCTGCATAATCACTGCTTTTTCTGTTATCTCAAAATGTATTCTGCAGATCAACTTCAGTTCTCCTGACTTCTACCACATGACAGAATGCTGACACCTTTTTCTACTAAATACTCCCCCATCCTCCCCAGCAGTCTCTCTTATAGCCCATCAGTTAGTTTTACCAGGCTATACAAGCACCTCTGTGTCTCTGCCATGTGATGGGGCTCCCTAGAAATGTGGCTTGGTCTCTCCACCTCATTCACCTTTGAACGGCTCACATTTTCAACAGACACTGCTGTATTTCTCATAGTTCCACTTGTCTGTGTTTTCTGAGACTAAAATAGTCCTTTCCAAAAAGGCAATATTATACTCCATACTATGATGTTTTCTTTCCATTTATTACGTGTCTGTTACTCTGATAGGTATGTATTTTGTGGTCATGGTTTAACCCCAGCTGGCAACTAAGCGCCACACAGCCACTTGCTCACTCCCCTCCAGTGGGATGGGGGAGAGAATCAGAAAAGTAGAAGTGAGAAAACTCGTGGGTTGAGATAAAGACAGTTTAACAGGTAAAGCAAAAGCCGCACGCGCAAGCAAAGCAAAACAAGGAATTCATTCACTACTTCCCATCGTCAGGCAGGTGTTCAGCCATCTCCAGGAAAGCAGGGCTCCACCACGAATAATGGTTACTTGGGAAGCCAAAACGCCATCACTCCGAACGTTCCCCCCTTCCTTCTTCTTCCCCCAGATTTATATGCTGAGCATGACGTCGTATGGTATGGAATAGCCCTTTGGTCAGCTGGGGTCAGCTGTCCTAGCTGTGTCCCCTCCCAACTTTTTGTGCACCCCCAGCCTGCTGGCTGGTGGGGTGGTGTGAGAAGCAGAAAAGGCCTTGACTCTGTGTAAGCACTGCTCAGCAGTAAATAAAACATTCCTGTATTATCAACACTATTTTTAGCACAAATCCAAAACATAGCTCCATACTAGCTACTATGAAGAAAAATAGCTCTATCCCAGCCAAACTCAGCACATTTGTGTTTTCTGAAACTTCTCTCTCATAGTTGCTTCACCCATCTGACCCATTCTTCAGTCCACGTCTCACCCCATGATGTGTCTGTCGCCTATGAAATCAAGGCTTTTCTCTCTGTGCCTTTAAGGATCTGCATGCTTGTCTTCTGCCTTTTTCCTAACATCCCTGTTAATGCTGGTCAGAATGATTGTCACGCAAGGGGTTTTTCATCAAAATACATTCTTTTTTTGTGAAGATGGCTGAGTTATTGCCAGCAAGAACAAAATTGAATGTTATAACCTTGGAAACTGTCAGAATATAAAACTGTTGCCAACGGCCATGTCTGCTTCCACCCATTGTCCCTGTTGTCTCCTTCCTTCTCTGCTCCCCAGCGGATGTCAGATCCAATATCCATTTTATTTTCCTTCTTCATAAACACCTATACTCAGTCTCCCAGACCAGCCCTTATACCAGGAAACTCTGTTTAAAGATTTTTATGTGTTTTTCCCTAATTCTCCTCCATTTTAAGAAGAACAAGTAAGGAGGAACAGCTGAGAAAGCAGTCAATATCTCATTGATAGGAGTTGTCATATGGATTTCTTATTAGATCCATGGTCCCAATGCTCCTTTTCCTCTCCTGTTCCTTTTTCTGTCTTTTTTGATTTCTCACTATGTTGCTTGCTTCCCATCAGATTCAGACTTTATGCTATTCTGGGGAAGGAGCACATTGTGGCTTCTTTGGGCTTTTTCTGGCACATCTTTCACATTTTTGAGTCATTAAAATACTAATAAATGTTATAAATTATATAATATAAAGTATAATAATATAAGCACATGACAATGACATCTACTAATGCAAGTAGTTGCACCTGACACATATACGTAAGTCCTCCTTCTAAATGGCATGGCCAGATATTTGTTTGCTTCTCAGGCCTCTTGGGAGGGCTTCACTGGGAATTCGTGGTTATGAAAATGATGCCCACACAGTTTTGTCAATTTTGCAGAAATGCAGAGCTACCAAGGCTTTGCTTGGTAGGATCTTTGCTCCATGGTGCTGGTTCCTCACCTCACTCCCTCACAAACTAAAACCCTATATTAATATATTCACAAACTGAGTTATATTGGGTCCGGTCTCCAGTTTACGGACAGGAAATAGGAACAACTGTGTGGAATCCCAGGCCAGGGAAGGAAGAAGCTGTTGAGGTGACCACAGCAAAATTCGCCCTAGTTTGGAAGAACCTGTGCTTCGCATCCTCAGAGGCCTGATGCTGGCTGCACTGTTGAGGTTGCCACAAACATTTGCCGCCCAGTGTGGGTCCCTCTACATTTTCTGAGCTGGGAAAGATGCAGCTAGGTCCCTACAACAGCCTCCCTGTCACAGTTGCAGCTGAGACCATGAGGAGCGACTCCACAAGGCTCTTCTTCTGCTGTGGTATTGACTAGTTAACAAGAAGGAGCAACAAATGAGAAGGCCACAGGGACAGGCACATGGTCCTCTTGTGGGTGCTGTCAGCACAGCTTTCTCTTTCTCTGCTGCCCAGAAATGAAGGCAATAGGTGAGTGTGGCTCAGGGAGGCAGCAGTCAGGGAGAGAGGGAAGTTTCTTTAATTAGTCAAGATACCGCATGATCTGTCATGCTTTTACAGGATGCTAGCGGAGACAAATTCAATGTAATGGAGGGAAAAGTGGTTATGTGTAGAAGACACCTGTAATGTGTCTTTTTCTGAGGGAGCAAGAATAATGTTTGTTCCCTCTGTGGAGATGGGGTAGGGAGAGATTTCAGGCCATGGTCCTCAAAATGAGGGCATGCAGAGAAACAACAGGATACGGGCTACTAGTAGCAATATATCCCTGTATATATCCCAGAAAGAAAATCTACAAGTAATGGCCTTCATTAAAACATAAACTTGTTCTTTTAATGGTGATAACCCTGCATCAATAAGTCAAAGGGCTGCAGGGATGAAGATCCTTTGCAGAGCCCTCAAGAATTGAAGTGTTGGTGCCAGCCTGACACCAAAAAGGGTGCATAGGTTCCGACCTATGTCTGGCAGTCAGCTCCCTGCAACCGTCTTCCTCAGAGGCTGCAATTGGTATTCCAAAGTTGCATTCATGCACAAGCTGGTGAGCATCCAGCAGATTCTGGAAGGCAGATGAAGCATGGCTTCATTTTCTTGTTTATTCATGATTTTAGATGGGGCTTTAAATAGCGTATGATACGAGAGAAGAAAACCTGATGCTGTTCCTCGGATTTTTGTTGTTTAAAGATGAATGGGGTACTTCTTTGGCCCAGCAGACTAGGTCTTATGGTGAAACTGCTTCTGGGAAAAACTGAGATGATAAGTGGTCTTGCCATCTGAGATATACTACATCCATGAGCCTGAACTGAATTATATATAGGAAAAACAAAGAGTGTTTTACTTTCCTGAGTGTTTGTGAAAAGAGCAGAAAAGGAGAGTTTAGATTTAAAATTAATTTAAATATTTTAAATCTGAGTTTAGATAAAAATTCAATTTCTGCTTTTCTCAGTTGTTTCTCCTGGAGTCTTCCCATTATGTTTTTGATTTCTGCTCAGCAGCCTAGTTTTCACAGTTGTATAACTTTAAAGTTTCAAGGAAATGCATTAGCCAGCAGCCTCAAGTTAGCGACTGTATTTTTTCTGGTATGTTGTCTTGTAAATATGACTGGGTCTAATCTTCATGCATTACACCTTGTAAAACTCCATTAACATCCAAAGGTCTGCATAGGTGGAAAATTTGACTCATGGTTATCTAAGAAATTTTTATATTCTTTTTAGGCCTTATAGGGTCTTTGGCATTACCGTATATGAGTAGCATAGCACAATAATAGTAGGGGCTACATATTTAGGAAAACTTCTTAGCAGCATTATAAAACACATTTAAAATTGTCAACACTTTTGAAATTATGATACCACTTACTTTGACCTTGATACAGAGTGCATTTATCTTCCCTTCTGTATTTGTATAAACTTGTCAACACCTTATCTGGAATAGAAAAAACTGCAATGTATCTTTTTTAGTTCATAAATAGGAAACCTCTCTCTTTATATAGTAATGAAAATGGGAAACTGTACAGTATAATGCTAATACAAATGGTATCATAAAATCCCACTTCGAGAAGATTTCACTGAAAAATAAAAAGTAAATCTGTCTTAAATATTTTAGGTTAACAGAAGCAAAAAATACTTGACATCAGATTGTTATCTATTAAGATAAGCAGCTACTACCTCATTTAGACATAGCCAGTGTTTTTTTACTCATTAGAGATCTGTTGCAAGTTTTCAGAACGTATATTACAATGGCAACTGTTCTGTAAAGGCATCATAAATACTGGGTGAATATAGCACAAGTACTGGTACAAATGCAATACCTGATGAAGTTCTTGAAGCCACCAGGTAATGGCAAGGGATATCTTTGTTTTAGACTGAGAGACAACTGGAGTTTAAACAACTGACTACAGCACTGCTCTCTAGTGACTGTCATCTAATGCTTTAGACAACATCCTGGGGTGTTCAAGGCTATTTTTTCCCTACTCCTCAGTAGCTGTGCAAAACACTGGGTGCCTCACTGTTCAGCCTGAGTTTGTTAGGTGCCCAAAGTTAGCTTTCCAACACCTTCAGAAACCCTGAGTCCAGAAATTTTGGTGACTAATCTCTTGCCTGAGATACTTTATGATATAAATGGATTCAGAGGGATCTAAATGCCACCTAAGTCCTGGAAGAGGAATTCTCTCTCTCTTTCAAAAATAAACAAAAACATTTTTGCCAGGACTGTTGACTCCTAATCATGAAACTGAAGTCCTTCACCTTCTTGCCTACCCTCTTGCTGGGAACCAAGCAGTGGTACTCTTCTTCAAGCGTCAGGAAGATGGATGAAGAATGTGCCTGCTCAGGTGACCCAAGGATCTAATATTAGGGGGCTACTTTGAGCTGTGGGTGCTATAGGTTCAAACCTTGTCAGGGTTTCCTGATCCCTGTCGGGAGCACTGCAGAAATGGAAGTGACAGCACTGTCACCTGTGCTTCGGACTGCATGTTGTTTAAGTCTATGTTGTTTCTATTTTTCTTCATGTGGTGTGAGCCAAAGGAGGCCTCCCCATCATCTCTTGGCCACCAGTCCTCCAAAAATGACTGGGCACTTGAACCAAGCAGACCGAGGTGGTTCACGTGCAGTGCAGAGCTGGGCCCTGCTGCCTGCAGAAGCGTCGAGGAGCTCAGACAGGCCTCTGCTTCTGCGGCAGCTCTGGGCATCTCCCTGTGCAGCACACAGTCCTTGGATGTCAGCTCTCTTCCCCACTCTGCATTCACAGGGATCTCACACATCACCTAACTGGGAGGGTTCATGTCTCTTTTTTCAATGCTGGGAGCCTGCAATCTCAGCGCTCCACAGTGGGAGCTTGCCCCTTGCATACCCATGGGAAAATGTGTGAGTTTTCTTCTTCGGTGATGTTTTTGTTGTTGTTCTTCTTACAGTTGTATTTATTTTCAATTAGAAAACAGCATAAAATAAAATGCACAGATCCAGAGGCTATGTTTTATGCTACATGCACACGTTCCGGGGAGTGCACTGGGGAGAGACCTCGGGGCCCTTACATGATGTGGGGTTGGCTGATGTCCCCACTGCCCTGGGATAATGCTGCCTGCAATAGCCTAATCCAGGTGTCTGCCAGGCCCCCTGTGGCTCTGAGACGTCACTCCTCAGATTTTTGTGGACTTTCAGCGCAAAGCGACTGAAATAATGAGGCGCTGAGTCAGAGCTTGCTGGAGAGGGGTTCCCTAACGTGACGCTGACAGTGTGTGCTGTGTGACATGGGAGGGGGCATGATGGCATGTGGATGCCAGGTCGTGCAAGGATATCTGTGAGAGTTTTACAGGATGACTCAAGGCAGAATGAGCCACAGCTGGTGCATCCCACAGCTAAGTGGTTTATTTGTTTTGTGTCCTTCATCAAGCTGCCCTATGGACTGTGCTCAGATTTCCCTCCACAGGAAAACAAGTGACTTACTGGAGAAGGGATTTGGGTGTGAACTAGCATGTGTGCAGTAAAGATGTCAGGGTGACCATGTTCTGGGAGTAAAAGTAGACTACTAATATGGACACAGCCTCTGTTGCAGAGTTAAATCCAGCTCTTACACTCTTAATATCCCTCCCATCTATCCCAACAAGCTGTCACCTGAGTTTGATGGTGCTTTCAATCCAGGCTGACAATCCTGCCATGGTGTTTGGGTAGCAGCACCAGGAGTCATTTTCCCTTCAGCTGATGCTCAATGTGTTCTGCAGTTAGAGAAGATGACAGGGAGTACCATCCCCTGGACACTGATGTTCTTCTAACACTTCATCACAATTATCCCCTGTGCTGCAGCAATCCCATGTGTTTCCCCAGAATTCAGTGGAAAAGAGTCATGGTCAAATTTACCAGAATTGAATGTGGCAAGGGATGCCAAAGACAAAAAGAAGGGCTTCTATAAGTACATAGGTGACAAAAGGAAAGCTAAGGAAAATGTGGGCCCACTGCTGAAGGAGATGGGGGACCTGGTTACACAGGACAAGAGGTACTGCATGCCTTCTTTGCCTCAGTCTTTACTTGCAAGACCAGCCTTCAGGAATCCCAGAGCCCAGCGGGAAAGGTTGGAGCAAGAAAGATGTACGGTTGGTGGAAGAGGATCAGGTCATGGAGTACTTAAACATACATAAATCCATGGGCCCTGATGGGGTGCACCCACAAGTGCTGAGGCAGCTGTCAGCTGTCATTGTGAGGCCACTCTCAATGATCTTTGATCAATCATGGTGGTTGGGAGAAGTGCCCAAAGACTGGAGAAAAGCAAATATCACTCCGATCTTCAAGAAGGGCAAGAAGGAGGACCCAGGGAACTACAGACTGGTCAGCCTCACCTCATTCCCTTGGAAGGTGATGAACAACCCTGGAAATCATTCCCAGGCACTTGAAGGAAGGACAAGAAAGTCATCAGGAGTAACCAGCATGGCTTCACCAAAGGGAAGTGATACTTGACCTACCTGATAACCTTCTATGGTGAAATGACTGGCCCAGTGGATGAGGGGAGAGCAGTGGATATTGTCTACCTGGACTTCAGTAAGGCCTTTGACACTGTTTCCCATAAAATCCACAGGGAGAAGCTGTTGAATTACAGGCTGGATGAGTAGACAGTGAGGTGGATTGAAAACTGGCTGAATGGCTGGGCCCAGAGGGTGGAGGTCAGTGTCATGAAGTCTAGTTGGAGGCCAATAACTAGCGGTGTATCTCAGGGGTCCAATCTTGTTTAACATCTTCATTAATGATCTGGATGATGGGGCAGAGTGCACCCTCGGCAAATTTGCAGATTACACAAAACTGGGAAGTGTGGCTGATATGGCAGAGGGTCATGCTGTCATCCAGAGGGACCTTGACAGGCTGGAGATATGGGTTGACAGGAACCTTATGAAGTTCAATGAGGGGAAGTGCAAAGTCCTGCACCTGGGGAGGAACAACCCCAGACACCAGTACATGCTGGGGGCTGCCCAGCTGGATAACAGCTCTGCAGAAAAGGACCTGGTGGTCCTGGTGGACACCAAGTTGAACTTGGGTCAGCAATGTGTCCTTGTCACAAAGAAGGTTAATGGTATCTTGGGCTGCATTAGACAAAGTATTGACAGCAGGTCGAGGGAGGTGATCATTCCCCTCCACTCAGCACTGGTGAGGCCACAAGGGGAGTACTGTGTCCAGTTCTGGGCTCCCCAGTACCTGGGCATGGACATGGACATACTGGAGGAACTCCAATGAAAGGCCATGAAGACGATTAAGGGACTGGAGCACCTCCCATATGAGGACAGACTGAGAGAGCTGGGACTGTCCAGCCTGGAGAAGAGAAGGTTCAGGGGGGATCTTATCAATGTATATAAATACATGAAGGGAGGGTGCAAAGAGGATGGAGCCAGGCTCTATTCAGTGATGCCCACTGACAGGACAAGAGGCAATGGACACAACCTGAAACACAGGAGGCTCCTTTTAAAGGTAAGAGAAGACTTTACTGTGAGGATGGTCGAGCACTGTCACAGGTTGCCCAGGGAGGTTGTGGAGCCTCCAACCTTGGAGATATGCCAGTTGCCCAGGCGTGGTCCTGGGCAACTGGCTCTAGGTGCCCCTGCTTGAGCAAAAGGGTTGGACCAGATGACCTCTGGAGGTCCCTTACAACCTCAGCCACTCTGTGATTCTGTGAAATTTATGCAGCTAAAAGAACCACATTCCCCCAGGAGTCGGAATGGTATGAGGAGCCGAAAGCCAATGAAGATGACATGCCACAAGTACATCTGCTCAGCACAGTTATGTACACACTGGGTCAGCTAGCCAGCTACATTGGCCCGGTGAAAGAAAGCTTTAAGAGAGCCATGGACCATCAAGTGAGGGCAAATGTCACAGCCAAGGCAGGTTGATGTTTGTCACAACAATGACAAAAAGAGCAGTGTTTTTGAGGACTATTAGCCAGAGTTAATGTTTACAGTAACATGCTTTTTCATAAAGAAAGGGGTCAAATCAGGAGCACGGGCTACTGTATTTTCTTTCTTCAGCAGTTGGGATCACAACACGCTCTTACCATGTAAACGAGGGGTGAAATAACAGATCCTTTTACACTGTTTTTTGAGCAGACAGGATTACAGCGCAGATTGTGTTGTGAAACAAAGAATAGCTCCACAGGAGCCATGACTCTTCCTATGAATCATTCTGTCCCCCCTCTCCCCTTCCCATATACCCTTTCTTTTTGTAATTTTTCTTAAAGGTAAATATCTTCCAGATGGGAATGCCATACTAACTGAATGGCTGGACATAAAAATGGCTAAAGTTGGCTGTTTACTAGCTACAATTTTATTTAATAAGTAGTGACTGATAATGGTTATTTGCCTTCCTACTCGGAGACAGAAAATACACTTTAAACATAAGCATATGCATTGTCAAAATTACAAACATACCTTTCCCCTAAAGTGCCAAATAGAAATAAAAGGCATAATACACCTCCAATATCAGGAGAGAAATTGGGGTGGAGGGCCTGGAGAGATGGGGTATATGTTTTTCTGTGTAATGTTATGTTAACAACAGCTATGAGTGAAGAGAAATTATATATGGAGCCATGCTGACATTTACAGGAACTGTTGTGGAGAACTTGAAATATATAACAGAGAAAATAAGAGATTTGGAGTTAAAAGGTTACATCACATTTAGAGATCGAAGGAAACAAGCATTGCAGTTCATGATAATACAGGTGGAGAAAGGATTACAGGTGCATCCAAGGACTGCTTGGAGAGCATTAATGGACATTATTTCCCTGTAACTTTCAATGGGCGATTCGTCAAATAATCCTTGATGTGTGTTTCAAAGTGAGTGCATCTTTTTGTGCATCCAAGGTGCTCCGTTCATGTTCCCAAGGGCTGTTTTTTCTCCCTGGAGCAAAGCAGGAGCAGTCATGAGTCTGCCCTGACTTGCACTGACTGGAGTAGCCTTTTTGGTCTGAGCCTAACATCCAGTGATTTACAACATAAAGTAATGACAAAATCTTATTTTTCCTGACCCTCTATCCTGGGAATAGGGATACAGCAGCCAGATCAGCAGTGTAGCAGAGAAAGATAATTTTAAGCCAGAAAAATGCTGTCTAGCTGCTGAAGCCTGCTCTGCCTCTCCTGCAACACTCAGTGGCTAGGCACGATCTGGCCCGAAGTATATACACTTGCAGTAACACTGACAGACATTATGTGTCACGTATCACTTCACAGCAATTTCCTGGATTCAGCAATTATTTCACTAATGTTTTGTTTCAAGTCTTCAAAACTGTCTAAGTGTCCAAATTTGATTTTTCGTGCATATAAGTAGTCTTAAGAAGCTGTGGCACTTTCGTACAAAAGATGATGCTTCAGAAGCTCACTGCAGGATGAATGTCTGCTATAAATATTATTTCTGTGTTTGTGCTCATTAAAATGTGAAAAGGTAACATTTGAATGCACACATATATTCCAGGTATTTTTCTGGGAAAGTGTTTTTTCAAATTATTCTTACTGACTTACTGAGATGCTGTTGACTTACAAATCAGCAACAAACAAGTGCAAATTCCTCTGAAAAAGGAAAAGGAAAAAGGAAAAGAAGGAAGGAGAGGAGAGGTGAGGAGAAGAAAAGGAAAAGAAGAAAAAGAAGAAATTTAACACACAGAGGAGTGAATATGAGCCTTAAAACAACTTAAGGACTGGTCACAGGAAAAACACAAAGTAAGTATGGCTTTATGTAGAAGATACAGTCACAAACAAGACACTCAACTCGTTAAAAGACATTTCTAAGTGCTTATGCTTCTGAAGTACCATCTCCAAAAGAAAACAAGATTTTCCTTTTAGTAAGTACATAGCACATCAAAGCTGATCAATTTGTTAACGTGAATGTTCGAGAGAAGAGAGATTACAGCAATATAGCTTCTGACATGTAAATTAAAGTAGTTGGGTTAGACTAAAAGAATATTGCAAAGCGCCACTTGTGCCCAACTTTGTAGACAAAATCCGTATGATCTGGGGGGGGCACAAACACACTTTGTGATCACATAATTAAGGACTGCAAGGGTGCAAGCACACCCGGGTTAGAGTGGGTTTTGTCGCTGGTTTTGTGAATGCAGGTTTAACTGCACAGGCAGCCCCAGGAACCCCATGTTCCCAGGCAGACTGGGGACAAAAGCTTCGCCGTTATATAAGTTTTAACTGTTTCACTATGAAAATCCAGCGAGGGCTTTTGGACAGGAAAATTGCAGGATTTAGCCCAAATGTGAGGAATCTTTGAGTCCCTGGTTAATTACGATCCGCTTTGTTACACTAACAGAAATAGTGCTAGACAAAAAGAGACAGTTCTTGTCTTGAAGAGTATGCACTGTTACTATTATTTTATTTCTAGTCTTCCTCCTTAAAATTAGCCACTGCTTATAAAGTACCCACAATAAATCCAAACGGTGAGATGCAGACAGAGGTTGACGAAGTGAAACCTGCCCTAAGTGTGCACCCAAGAGATCAACAGAAATCAATTTGTCTTGCAGAGGTAGGTGGTTACACATAAAAGCTGAGGAAAATCATACTGTGAGCCAAGGGAACGCTTTCAAGTGGGAAAATTGGGGGTTGCCTACTGCATATACCCTTGCTACCAGAGAGCGTGTGCATGTGTGTGCATGCATGTGAGTCACGGAGAGAGAGACAGAGAGTGGAAGAGAGAGAACAAGAGAAAGGGGGGGAAAGAAAAAGGGAGAAAAAGAGAAATCACCAGAGACATGTAGATGCAAAAGCACAATGGTTGTATTAAATTATTTTGAGCTTTTCATACAACTTACATAATTCTCAAGAAGAAAATAAAGCCATAATTTATGCACAGTTCTCCCTAGCAAGTAAAAAAAAAAAGAAGTTATTTTTACAACCCCCTATATTGATTGTATTTTTAGAACACTTTCTAAAATAAGTGGAGAATTCAATCCTACTCTCTGAGGCATGTCAATTTGTGCCCACATGGTGGATGGAAAGATTGAACCCTAAGTGCAGATCATGACATTCTGCTGTGATAAAAGCTGTTTCTGTTTGCTTTAACACTCATGCATAGTGGTAAATGCCACCTGTGACACATTGGGATAAGTATAACTATCCGTATTGCATCCAGTGATTGCAATACGCTGAAAGTTGTTTCTGAAAGTTACCTGACTCTCTCTAGTTAGATAACTTAATTTTCTTCAAGTGTTTTAAGACAGGAGAAGGCAGTCAAGCTATAGATACAAATCAATTTCACTTGCCAGGAGTTTTTTGCAGAACATGACACCAATTAACAAAAAATAATACATGTCTTAACAGAAAATCAGTCTGTGATGTACTTAGGCATGTGCTTGTTTCTAACTCTGTTCAGGAAAAGCCTTGAACTCTTGCTTAGATCCTTCTTAATCGTGCCTGTAGGCATTGCTTAATCAGTACTATGGTAAATATCCATTCGCCCAGCCACTGCCCACCGTATGTTTTTATGCATGTAAGGACATGTATGTATTAATAACGAAGATCTGGGCAGAAAAGCTTCCTTCAGCCTACTCTTTTCATTGCCTCACAGAGACTGGCCTCTTCTTGTACCATCGAATGAACTTGTTTCCACTATTATGTAAGTCGCTGTGGCTATGAAGGCAGAACCAGAAACTGCCAGAACCGTCTAAATCAGTGAAAATATATTGCTCCAGAAACCTGAACATGCCTCACAACATTATCTTCCCAGAGATAAGGGCTATAAGATTGCTATGCCACCAGTGGCATAGTTCTTCTTGTACAGCGTGGAAGCTCAGAGAGGGCAGCAGGGTGGCAGACTGCCTGCCCATGAAAACTTGTGCAACTTTTTCAACTGCCTCTTCACCCTCCAGGTGTCTTCTCCTTCAGCAAGCTGTTCACTACCGCGGACAACCCAAGGAAGCCTGTGTACATGTTTTTGATTGACTTTGGTAGCTACTATAACTATTATTTGTTAATGAGCTTTTTGGGTGGGGAACCAGCTGTCCTGTTTGTCTGGGAACTCACGTGCCGAGGTTCTGGTCCGCACATGGAGCCCCTGGACACAGCGCCAGCCCATGTTTTACGAATTACGTGGCAGGAACAAATTCTCTTCTTCTCTAGCCATGCTGGCTGTCCAGGTCCTTGTCTGCCATAAGGATGAAGAACTGTCAGGTTCCAACTCCAAAAATCCTTCCTGCTCCCTCCTCTGTGCTGCAACCCACGCTGGCTTAGTTTTGAAGCATTCTGGATAATGGATGTGAGCAGCTAAAATCGCCTTCCTGTGTAAGATAATGTGCCTTTCCTAACATTAATTTCTAGAGAACCCCAAGCTCTTTAGCAATTTAATAAATCCAGGTGGGCAGTAAAAAAATAGTCAGTATTGACAGGCCCTCTGATAACAATAAATAAGTGAAAATGGCTGTTTGTTAAAATTTTGCTGAGAAACTAATTTTGTCCTTAGGCAACATTTTGTTACTCTGCTTGCATGCCTCAGTGTGTTTCCTACTGAGCTGGCTATATAGTTCTATAGATATAACAATACATATGCATGCATGCATTATCTATATCTCTCTTGTTTGATAAACCTGAAGTAATTTGCGTAATTATACACATAATGTATTTTATCCAAATACACAAAGAAGATTTTTTTTTTTTGAATGCCACTTAGGATCTAGATTTAACTTAAACCACTACTTAGTCTATCTTCCTTAATAGGATACTAAAAAGGAATTTTATGACAACATTATCAGTAGCATTTTGCTGATAATTAGAATAACAATAATAATACTGAGATATTTTTTCAGTAATAATGGTGTTATTAATGAGATTTTTATGAAAGACAGACTTCTTTAGTATAATTATGAAAATTGATCTTTTGCATTTTACTTATTCACTGAAATCAGATAAGTGGCTTAACTACATGTATTATTTCTAATAAATATTCAAAAGAATGCATTTAAACAAGGCACCTCATTCTATTCTTGCTCATATTCCTTGCATTTAAATAAAAGTGTAATTGCTCTGCTTTTTTAAACTGCTAGTTTGGATTAGCTGTCTAACCTGTACAGTGTAGCTGTTTGCTGTTTGCATTTTTAATAGCTTTATTACCATTTGGTGAAGCCTTAATTTCTCAGTCCCTTGAAGAGTCCTGCCTTTAAGTCAGCTCTACAATTTAACCAGCAATAATCTGTCAAGAAAAGATAAAGACCTACACCAGATGAAATGCAGTATTTTTGTGTAGCATTCTGTCATTGTTAAAGGAAAGATCTGAGTATGTCAAAATGTAACACCTGAAAGTTTAATAAACTTTGTAGCATAATTTTACAGTTCACATTTTAAAATAAATTGTTCTAGAATACATTAGCTTGTTCACTAGTGAAATCAGTTAAATATCTATATAAATATGTTTGGGTGAAGGGAGCCAGCAGTTTTTCAACAAGGATAAAAGTTCTTTCAGTTTTCAAGCCTCAGATTAAGTCACTTCTGAAAATCCTTGCTTCAATTCAGTTCTATTAACTGTGCAGTTTCCTCGTAACTCCTTCATAATATTTGGCCATAACATCACTGCAGAGGTTCATTAAATATTGCAAACATTCTTTTTTTAGGGTTACTAATACTGAGGTAATTGAAGTGAAGCGTACTTAACTCCTCACTTTCAGGACTCAGGCTGCTCTTCGAGTATTCCTGTTTCTTTTCACATTCCTCTTTTGCTTATTGATGTGAGTAAGATTTTTTAAAAAAATAAATAGATGAAGATGAGGTCCTAAATCCATGTTAGGGTAAAACAGTAACTAACTGAACTGTTTCAGGTATATATGAACTAGTATATTTATAAGAAAGAAGAACAAAGAATGAGTTTCTCGGTTCTACCTTAGCAGAAACTGCTATTCCACAAGCAAATGGAAATTAATGTCTTCTAACCAGGTATATTCAATGAAAATGGCAGAACTGTGGGCTCTGTGAGCTACTCCTGAGTCCATGAGAGTAGATCCAGGGTCAGATATGTGGTCTGGGAGGGAAGACTAGAGCACTTTGCATGGGAGTGTTTGGGCAGCCTTCTGTCCAAACCCTGCACCCCTATGCCCTCTGGGCAGCTTGGGCTGTGCTGTGACCTTTCTCTGCACAACCCAGGGAGCAGCTTTAGGGTTGCACACTCAAGATTTTAGGTTTGTTTTTTGAGTAACTGAACTCTTATGAATACTTTTTTTTTTTTTTTTTTTAAATAAAAAGGTGCAGCCAGATAAAAAGCCTGTGCTAGTAGCTCGGTTTGCAGGCACTCAGCTCAGCTCACTCCTTGGGCTCAAGCTGTTCTCTCTGTCCACAGTGACTACCGCTCTCTTCTTAGGTTGGTTAAACCTTCCAATGGCAGCTTTGCTCAAACATACATTTCCATGAAATGGTTCCATTTTGATGAACCATCATTTTGCAGTGAAAAAAATCTGATTTGCTGCCAAATTCCCCAATCCGTTTAACTTCAGTATTCCATCTTCCTGGTTCTGCACTGAACTACATTAAGAAGCAGCCTGAAATGCTCTTTTGGAGGGCTTTGAAGGTTTGGCAACACAGACCCTGTATTAGTTACAAATACCGTAGTACAGTGTATTTCCATTTCTCACAATGAGTGATTTATGAACTGCAGAGCCATCATTGAATAGACTTTGACTTATGAGAACCAGGCCCTGCCTGAAACTGCAATGGTTGTTAATAATTTAGCTCCACTTTGACATAAACTTGGTAGTTCTGTGGGCCTTGGTTATTAGTTATGAGGAACAGAATCCGATTTTTAGAACAAACAGGAAAGATATATCTGCAATAAATACATCCACTGTGTGCTTCATGAAACACACTGCTGTCAGAAAATCTGTTCAATTTTAAGGTTAAGGCCATAGGACTATTTTGTATTGCTCACATGAGAAAGGCCCATAGGATGTGGCCTTTCCAGGAAAAGCACTGAGATACAAAATTCACATTTAAGAAATAGGTGAATCTAAAATTAGGCTCCTAAGTCCATTGTTAATGACTTAAAAATATTTAGGACTTAATAAATATTTAGTAGTGGTTGCTACTTCATGGGAATCACAGAAGGCAGCTCAGTGATAGTCATTATCCCTATTCCACAAACAGTAGTACGTGATAAGTTAATAGCAATTCTAGCACTGATGTGTATTAGAGAATTTTTCCATGATAGTGATGCTGATTACTGGCCTGGCTTATAGCTGCTAAAATACATTTTAAAGGAAGCTCAAAATATGTAAATATTTTCTAATTTGACCTTACAGGATGACCAGAGGTGTTTTTATCTACATGGATATTTGGGAGTTGAAAATGGGAATAAACAAATGTCACAAGCCTACAGTCTATGAAAAATCATGAGAAAGCCTGCAGTGGGCACAGCCCTTAACAAATGCTGAATGTCTGTGTGTCTGCTTGAGGTATACTTACTGCAAGCACAGGTCCCCATTCAGCAAAGCATTTAATAACATTCCTAAGTCTATATCGTGCTTAAGGCCTGATCTGTGTCTCAAGGACTTTTTGGAATTGCAAACAGACATTCTTACACACTGGCTCTCTGGGAGATACAGTTTAGACCAGGGGAAAGGGTTCTTTGGAGGCTGAATTAAGTCAGCTCATAAGACCACAAAACATATATGGGCAAAAGAGCTCATCTGCCAGCATCAAGGGCCAGGAGTTCAGCATCTATTGCATGGAGGCTTGAAGCTGTGTGAAGATGTCCCCTCTTCCAGCTGTACTAAGTGAAAGTGGTAGTGTGTTGAGACGCTGATCCCTGACCATCACAGGAGGTTGGTGCCTCAGCAATTCTGGCCACGTAAACAGTCCTGTAAAACTGTTTGGCAGAAAGCAGCCAGGTTAATGCCAGCTGCCAAACTCGTCCAGGCTAACCAAGCAGCTTTGCCCACAGCACAACAACAACGGTGACCTCCAGGAACAGGCTGGTGACACCCACATCTGACACAGCTCTTTGCACACTAAATATCGACTTTTAACCTGATTTTCTTCACTGTCTGAAGTGAGGCACAGCTACAAACATCTCTTCATACTAGCAGCCCAAGCCTACGTCAACCTGCAAAAGCATTTATACAAGCGTGAATCAAGACAGAAGGAAGGGCAGGTAAGGGCATCCCACTGAGCAGGAGGAATGACGCAGCTGATAGAGCTGAAGCCAGATGGACTTCAAACGTGCCTAAAAGCCTTCTTGAACTGCAACCTCATAGGTGCTATCTCAAAACAGCCTCAAAACAGGATCTCACATCCCGTATTTTAGACAATTCTCTTCACACCAAAACAATCTGAATTTAAGACTAGTCCAGGCTGGAAACATGTACATTTGAGGTTAATGTAATGGACTCCTTGTTTCTGTATCTCATGTCATTTTTTATTTTTTAAAAAGTAGGAGCACTACCCCACGTGTGTGATGTGTCAATTAAAGGTGTGAAAAATGATTACAGCAAAAGGCTCTGACTAGAATAACCACAGAGAAGCCAAGAGGCTCGTGGTTCAGTAATGAGTTCATTCAGAAAATCACAAGGCAGTGTGACAGCTGGAGTGAGGAAAGACTTGTGGCAATATTTTTTCAAGAATTGCATGATGAAAAAATAATAATAAACATTAACAGTGTTTTGCTGGTGGTTTTTTTTTTTTTCTTTCCCATGACATAAACAATGGTACCCTGGTCATAAGCCAAAACCTGACAAAGGTCCAAGGTTGAAAAGGGTTTCTTTGAGCCTGTCTTCCTGGTATAATTATTGTAGGTTCAGAGGAACCAGATCTGGAGTGTTGTAAAACTCAACACAATGAACTTGACAGACAGCCAGATTTCTGTTTTCAGCCAGTTTAGGGTTACTATAATCTCATTATTATGCTTGAAAGACGACAAGTAATAGAATCTCAGGTAGCCGTTCTGTCTTTACTCAGCCGCATCTTCTCTTTTATGCCGATTTCCCTTGATTACCTGAACTAGTGAGGCTCGGTTTTCAACCACTTATCTTCCAGAAATAATCATCTGATCAGCCTTGCAAGGTTCTCACTGCACTCAACAGTTTTAATGGGTCAAGCGTTAAATTAACCCTTTAACCATATCCCAGGAGAATACAAAACTTATTAAAAAACAATTTACTATTCAGTCATTGTTAACTTCGCAGAGGAGAAGGAGTTCCTTAGCCAGCTTTGCTTGTTGTTCTCTCCACTCATGTCTTGTTTTACTGCATCTTTGCCCTTACTAGCACATGAAATCTTTTTAAAGCTTCTGCCTAATGAAACATTCTTCTGGTTTCTTACTTCTACAGAAGCATAAAGTGAAGCCACAGGAAAAGCAGTGTGTATCTTACATTCTATTTTAAGGCAACTTTTTACAAAGGTGAAATGAATTTTTCCATGTATGGAAAAACACACCTGCAAAAACATGACTCATGTCAGTTGATGTTGTATCACATGCAGAATTGTAAGGCTCATTAAACTCTTACGGCCCCATCTATGCGATGGAAAGGGTTTGCAACTCTCTCTGGTACGAGAGAGTATTTGCACCAGCCTCAGCTACAGCAGGGAAGCAACCAAGCAAGTGGTCACTTACTCGTGCAGACCTGTATGGGCGTGCAGAGCAGTCAGCAGCTGTGCTGCCACTTCCAGCCTCCCCAGAAAACTCTGGAGTCCTCTCTGGGAGGAGGCTGGAGGCAGGAGCCCAAGCAATGCTCTCTGGCTTCATCCTTCCCCAGGACAGCGCACAGACATCAGAAATGCCTCCTGCTCTGACTCATCCCAAATTTGGGGAAACTGAGGGAGGTGCAAGAGGATGCGGCTCTGAAGAAGCAGCCTTGGCAAAGCTGCTCCTGGGAGTAGGTCTGCATCATCAGGGAACTGCACCATCAGGAGGGACTTGAACGAGAGGCAGACGGCATCAGTGGCTGTACCAGAGCTTAGCTGTTCTTGTGAAGCTAAGGCCCCCTGCACACAAGAACTGCCTTAGCAGAGCAGCCTAAAGGGGCAAACTCTCCCTTTCAGCAATACTCCAACAGCAAAAAGAGACGAGAGCAGAAATATTTCAGGTAAACCAAGGCCAGAAAGTGCCTCAATTTACTAGCTGTTATGAATGAAGGGTGTGATCCATCCCAGCACTGCTTCTTACAATAGCATAGTAGAGATGCCCAGGGTGTAGATCTAGTCTTGCTATCTTCAACCAATTCTTGCTCACACAAAATTCTCACTGCCATTCACAAGGGTATTGCCAGGAAATGACTTGAATGAAAGATGGAATTTTTTACAGAGAAATCTCATACAACATTTTCATCACCTTTAGTTTGTACAATCCCATCTAATCTTTGATGACAACTGGAACTGCTTAAAGGGCTTTACTAGCTCAGGTTAGCAGTCATCAGAGGAATATTAGGACTGTAAAATCTAGTGCGTATGTTAGTCATTACGTGTCTGTATAAAAATAATGTGGTGATTTCAGGCTGTTCATGGTATATTGGTCCTCTACAGTGGAGGAATGGAAAGAAAGAAGAAACAGTGCTTAAACATTAGATGGTGTGATGATTTGGGGTATATGGTCTTTTAAGAGGAATCTAGGATGAACCCCCAGGCCCTTACACAGAAGAAGGAAGAGCCAGTGCCAAGGGCATTGAACACAGCCAGCCTGCTGGGCAGGGCACTGCTGATAGTCAGCCAAGAGAAACACATATTAGGGCTCAAACCTCTGCAAAACTTTGGGATCTTACTGTTGTCTGCAGTGAAGGTGCCTTATTGTATCCAAAGTCCTGCCACGATGAGGCGTGTTTCTTATAAAAGTATTATTTTATTCTACTAAAGCTCATCACTTCTTCTCTTCAAAATACAGGCATTAGAAAAGACACAGTGGTGACCTTTCCACATCATTCCTTGTGGGCAGGATCTTCCCCCAGGACACCAAGTGTCAGGGTTCAATGACTCCCTCAGCTTGCAAGTGTTTAGGCTCAGATCTCCTCCGCCCTACCAGTTCTTTAATCACCAGTCCACAAACAGATGCTCTTCAAGGAGAAAGGCAGCAAGCAGAACAAGTTATCTCAAGAGATATTTTTCCCCAGTAATTACTAAAAGAATGTGTATGTCTGGAGCTCTACATGTGAGTGGTGTTTGGGAGTTACATCTTTGACCACTTTCTGTGCAAGCTCTACTGACAAATACCTGAGACCAACCAATATTGTACATATATTGAAGATGGGATCTCCCTGAAGACAAATAATAGTGAAACCATAAAATTAGATATTAAAAAAGGCACAATGACAAATTTCCACAAATGAAACTAAAAAGAAAAGGCAAAATTCAGTTTCTAAATGTAGGCACACAGTGCTACTTCAAGGTGTTTCCCCTAGTCTTTGGTCAACCATTTTAGATGCCAGTGTCAGATGTTCGCAGACGTGTTAGAAAACCTGAGATACCCATACCCCCCTGTAGTGGCAGATGGAGGCAACTAAAGAGATACTTGGCATGCCTAAAGTAGCTCTAAACATTTCTATTTAGGCAACTGAATCCCACACCTTGATTTTTTTTGCCTTTGATACCAAAGCCTTAGTTTTTTTTATGTTAGATTAATAGCTTTTTTTTTTTCCCCCATCAGTTTCCATTTGAGAAAAAAACCACATTGTTTCCTCTTCATCAGTAGTACTGCTGCAGATCCTCCGACAAAAAAATGAACACATTCCCGTAAGATCAGCAGGGAGTAGAAGTTTGTATGGAGTCTACGTCAGTATATGAGAAAAGAGGAAAAAAGTAATGTGAAATTTAAACTAGTTCTGAAAGCAAATAAAATCCATTTAAATTTAAGAGGAAAACCAGATAATTTCCATTTATAGTCTTGGACATATGAATGATTACTGAAGAGAAAGGGCAGACTCAGGACGAAATAAAACAAAAGAAGAAAATACTGCAGTTTATAGACCTTTATCAAAGCATGTTTATGAACAGCCACACTTCAATATAATGGGGTGATACATAAAAATCATATCCAACTTCTCCTCAAGGGGCTAACGTCTTTCCAAGCTTTCTGGAAGATTCTTGGGAGCATTTTATCCAATGTGTGAACATCTGCAGCTCTTCACCCAAGACTCTATTTGTAGACAATGGAGAAAACCAGACATATCTAGGGAGCAATTTCTCTGAATAATTTTAAATATGTATTTTGAAGATGTACTTTAAAGATGACTTGTTCCCATGAAGAATGTGGAAAAGGGAGAAAGTCACGAAGTATTTGTAGGGCTTTGGTCTTGTCGGTCAAACTATGTAATTAGTAACATGTAAACTCTATTCAAGGGGCCCTTTCAACGTCAGAGCCTGCTTTTCAGTAAAATTTCTAAGTAGAGCTAATGCTCTGATGGGAGCCCATGGAGTCCATCCAGTTCTCCCAAAGGCATAAAATGCCTGGAACTTGTCAAATATAAGATTCTTCTTTAAAGATTACCACAATATAGCTCTGAGCTGCCTTTGGATTAAAGGCCAACACCTTATTTGCTTTAGCTTGAACAAAGTTCCCTGTAATTTAAGGGAAATGGCTTATAGTTAAAGGATAAAAAATGGCAGTAAGCAACACCCAAAAACTATATTAAAAAGTCCTCCTGAAGATACGTTATAATACCTAACGTGAAATCAGTGTGAAATCTTAGTGGTTTTAAAGTGTTATCAAAATAAAGATATATTACAGTAAACAATGTGCAACTCAGGCATGATATTTCTGTTTTCTAAAACTAATTTTCTGCTTTACGCACACACAGAACTTTATCAAACTGAAAAGTCCTTCTGTAAGTCAACAGTGTTTCTTGGGTTTTTAAAAGGGGTACAAGCACTTACATGCATAGCTATATTATAATTCACCTTGAAAAGCAAAAATAGGTTAAAGGAAGTTTTTACTAAATTTAATTAAATCCTTCCCACTGTTAAGACAAAGCTTTTAAGGATGACAAATAATGAAAGCGTAACCAGACAAATTATTTTTTTATGAGTGGGGCTGATGGCAAATTCCACTTGAATTGCTGGGCTCCCACAAAGATCAAAGCTGCGAAAAATTTGTGTGCAAGCTCTTTGAGTCAGAAGTCAGATTTTCATCTATTTATATAGTATTTGTTTGCTGAAGATCAAGATGTCATATAAAGAGGTAAAAACAAGGAGTGAAACCTTAGCCCTGCTGAAGTTACAGCATTATTTCCAATGCGTAATTTCTCATATAAAATGTAAGCTGTCTGAAAGTTGGGTGTCCAGACTAAACTACTTGCCTAAGCTGTTTCCATAACCAACGGACCTTGAAGGACAATTTAACCTCATCCTCAGATCGGTGTCTAAAATAGATGGCCCTGTTTCTCTCCTTTGGCTATAGCGGAGGCATAGATATCTGGCTTAGACTGGGCATCTAGATTGCTGAAGCCATCACCTAGACAGCTGAAGACAGGTAAGAGGAAGCCTACTCCCCATGGGGGTACTATTTGCTATTAAAGTAATGTGAGTAAAGAACAATTTAAAAAACCTTCATTGAAGTTAGTCCTTCTTTGGATGATGCTGGATTTTTTATGTATTTGGCAGTTTCCCAGAAACTTGAATGAATCAAATAAAACTCTACACAACATTCCCATGTTCTCCCAGACACAAATACCTAATGACTCTGCTCACAGAGAGGTGGCAGTGGAGGAAACTGATGGAGTTTTGCCTAGACTTTAAATATGCTTATGCTTAGTAAAGCCCTACCAGGCAGTGGGCTCAGGAGATGAATCAGTTTTGTGGGACACAGGGATGTCTGCTCCACTCTTGCTTCTCCTGCTGACCTCCTGTGTGGCCTTGGGCAAACTGCTCCACCATATGTTTCTTCACCCCGCTTTTGTCCGTGCAGGGGATGGCTACAGGGCATTTTGCAGTCAGATGCAAACAAGCTCTCTCCACGCCCTGACTCAAAATGGCATGACCAAGACGATGTGCTGCCAAGCCTGAGGTAACATACCCACAACCTCAGAAAGGCTCTTCAGCTCCATCTTCGTCCTTTGTTAGCTATAGTGAAACCGCTTCTGCTCAGCTTGTGGCATCAGCAGAGCACAAGTCTAGGTAGACATATCCATAGGCTGTAAGCACCTTCTCGCAGGAGTCTTGTGTCTTTTCTTCTGTGCACGTAGAGCAGGCAGCGCAGCAGGATCTATAAACTCTGCCCTAGAGCTTAATACTACTGACTGCACGTGTGAGTCCATTGGCGTGGCTAGCCACCTGGTTCATGCCCACATGGGGTAAGAGCAGTTGATTAGTTAGGATGGTGGCATTTCTAATTAATCCTTCACTTCCTATAAAGAGCAGAAGAAGGTTTTCTTTAACTATGGAGATCAAATTTAAATTAATACTATAAATGGAAAATTGTGTGTATGTATACCTGTGTATATACCTGTGTGTATTTACACAATATATTTAATGCTGTTTCCTTAAGTAATGAAACAAGAAACTTCCTTGTTCCTCTCTTTCCTTCCCCCTTTGCTTTCACTTGGAAATTTTGGTTCAGTCAAGAAATACATTTTGTCTTTAAAATTAGTGAGTTCACTTACTACCAAGGATGAAAAAGTCAGAGAGATACAAGAATCTGAAGCACTGCTACAAATAGACACTTAATACACAAGAATCCTGTACTTCTCAGCTATTTATTCAGCTAGCTGGAAATGTTCTTAAGAAATAAGGAACCAGCTTAACTTAAAATCCACTAACCATAGCAGAGTAGCAAACCATTTTACAGCAATGACTGTGCATATTCACACTGAAGGGCCTCATCTGACATATTACTCTCACGCCACACTCCAGGCTTGCAGTCTTCCAACAAATTTTCAGACGATCAGAAGGGTGTCAAATGAATGCTGCTGGGGAGGATTCATGGGCATTGCATACACTGGACCTTAAAAGGTCAGTTTAGAGTAGTTGCTAAAAAACCAGACCTCCCAGACTTCCTGTGGGGTAGATGCTCTACATCTCTTTCCAGCAGAGCATGATCTGTTACCCCGTACCACCAAGTGGATGCCCACAGGCGTGAGCTCCCAGCAACAAGTTTCTCTTTCATACATGAAGGAGGTTTTGTGTAGGAAAGCTGGTCCAGCTCTCTCAGGAGAGAAAAGCTCATAGGTCTCCTTATCAACCTGCCTCAAGCTCCTGCTGGTGAACTGGTGGTTCACACAGTTAGGGCATGGCTGATATAAAAGCCAAAGTGGGTTCCTCTTGTGTATGATATGACACAGTGTGGTTGTTGGTCTGGCAGACTTAAAATGGAACTAGGAGTTTGTGGAGAAAAGAACAAGAATCTCTTCAGCTTGAAATACAGAATGAGAGTTTGAAAGTCCATCCCTTGGGTCTGCAACAAGACCTGTTCCGTTCTGGCCCAGCTCCGCTGTTATGAATATTCTTCCTTCCCAAAACCACGCTTGTTTAATAACTGGGCTTGAACTTAGGGCCTGTAAAAGTAACTAGAAGCCATAGCTTGATTGAAGCCTCCATGCTGACAGGTGTAACAAGTGCATGTTATTAATGTTACTGTCATTGATCTAAATGTCAAACTCTAACCTTGCTCGTTCTTTCCCTTGAAAATACCTGCAGAGAAAGTATTGAAAGCAAAGAATGAAGTACTCTTTCCGGCAACATCCCTCCTGTTGCATTTGTCCACGATAATCCAGAAAACGTGTGGAGTTTGTCTTCTTTTCCTTTCAAAGCCTCAGTCCTCTTCTTCTCCTCCCACCACCAACAAGCTATATCTATACCTCAGCTGTGGAATCTAGGAATACATGCTGGGTACACCTTCAGTATTGGCAGCCAGGACAGCCTGTTATGAGGTCCTCCCTTTGGAGAGTGAGAGGTCTGCAGCCCAGGGGTGGTTGCTACCAGAGGGAATGTATGCTAAATTAGCACAGCCACAGATTTCCTAAAGTTTTGAGCTCTGACCTTGGCAGTGCGAGGCCATCTCCAGGGAGCCCTGGCCTTGGGCCTCCTACCAAGCATCCCATCATCTTCCCATGATGTGAATAGCTGAGGCTCTCCCGGCTTCGTATACACTCAGAACTGCTTCCCAGGCAGTTTCTCAGTAGAGCAAGGGAGCAGCACCTCCACCAACACCAAAATCATAGATGCATGAACTGAAGGCAAACAAGGAACAGCTGAACATCAGACCTGATTTTCTGTATCACTCATGCCTCTACATTTCATCCTATGAACCCAGACAACCAGGTCAGTCAGGCAAGCATCTAAGTGTCATGCATGAAGAAGCAATAGCATGAGGAAAGTAAGGGAGAGAAAATGTAGCTGTCTGCCCTGAGGTCTGGAGGGGTGGGAAAACACAGCCAAGCAAGATGTAATCCAGCTACCCAACTGCAAACAGCAGCGAAGGCTCAGCAGCATGAACCCAGTGATGCTGTGACTTCACCACCACCACCATGAGCTATAAGATTAAAGCAAAGTACATCAATGTAAGAAGCCTGGGCATGGTCCAGTCATTCCTCTGACATGAGCCCCATATGGAGAAAGAGCACTTTGCAGATGCTAGGGATGGTTGTAGGGAAATATCTCTCTTACCTACCTTCTGCACTGCTTCTAGAGAGAGAGATTTGTCCCGGGCCTGACTCAGTGCTCCTAGTTAGTAAGCATGGCTACAAGTCCCACCCCATTTTGGAGCAGGTCCTCCTTTCTATCCAAGGGGCTGCAAAGGCTTTGCAACAGGAAAAAGCCCCAGGGAACAGGTAAAAGTCCTCTGATCAAAATAGTCCTCTAATCAGCTGTCACCTGCCCATCACCTGGGCCCTGCATCTTTGCTCACATCCAGCTGGCTGGGCGGTGTTTCATCTTTCCGTGTCGCTGATGGACCGTTCTGTGGGACTTCATACGGGAACTGTGGTGAGACCTAAGGCTATCAAAAAGTTGAGGTGATAAATCATTCAGCTAGTCAACTTTCCTGCCATAGGCAAGATTTGTCTCCTTTTGCAGCTGGTCTTGCAAATTCTGGTTGTTAGGAAATGAAAGGTATCAGAAAAGTCTGCTGAGCTAAATGGTTTTGTCATCGCCTCCCCCCCACCCCCCACCCCCCCCGCCTTTAACTTAGGTTGCTGTGGTGACCAAAATAGTTGCCCTTACTTGGATAGACCAGCACCACGTAAAACCTACAATCTTGTAAGAGTTAAACTTATGAGCTATAAACCTACAATGTAAAATCATGTATGTCACTTTTGTACGGGCGCTCACACATTCCCTATCGGGAAAAGAAAGGCTTTGCAAAGTTTACTCCCCACCCCCATCATTTCCTCTCAAAACTTTGTTCTGGTAAAAATTTGGGTTATCATCCATACAGGTTTACTCTTGCAAAATCTGCTTTTCAGCAATCAAATTTCATACAAAGAAAGAAAGATGAATATTATTGAAGGCTCCATTAGGGATCTGGGATTTTACAGCCTTCAGAGCAACATTTCCACGCAGAGTAAATTTGTTTGGAAAATAAGTCCATCTTTTGTTTGAAGTAGTTAATTACCTTGCTAGAGGAACCAAATGAAATAAAAGATTTATGGATCCCTCTTTCTCATAGCGAAGGAGAAAGTGATCTGTTTGCAGGAGTTATATTTTCAGGCACTTTGCTGAGACACCCCAACCCCCCTCGGTTGCTGACTGTAAAATAAGAAAACTATTACCCAGCTGGGGTAACAATAGGCTCCCACAGTGCTTTTCTGCTCAGCCCGCAGCTGCCAGTGAAAGTGGAAACTACAGCAGCAGGATAACATTCTTTTCTTACAGCCTGTTTCTATGGGCAAGGAGCCCTCCCACTGCTTCAATGTATTTTCTATGCAAAACTGTAGAAGAAGTGACATTTTAAAAGTTTTGACCTTTGTTTTTTTTTTTTTTTCTTTTCTAGCCCCCCCCCCCCAGTTTTTTTTTTTTTGCATGAACCAAGGCATACATTTTTTAAACCTTCTGGCAGGGTGTGCATTAGGAACGGCAATAGCCATCACTATAATAATAAAATGTTTTCAAAATTTGAAAATTCTATATTGAGTATAGTGTACTGGTAACATTTGTGCAGAAAAAGATAATGATGAGAGATACTCTTCTGGTTATTGTCACAGGCAAACAGATGATTGTGGCCGATCTCACACACCTTTGCAAAATAATATCTTTGAACGCCACATTTTCATTTGGTAATTTCACATTTTAAGGCTAAAATTTTTAAGGATTTTTCAGACAAAGAATTTTTTTTTCCAATCACTCTGCAAGAAAAAAAAAGAAATATTAGCCAATTTTATTAAAATTGCCTTTTAAAAAAAAGTGTTTACAAAAGAAAAATCATTGGACAGAATAATGCTAGTGAACAATAGTAAATTAGCTACATATACATGTATTCAAATTATATGGATCTAATTTGATAGGAAATTGGCATTGTTCCCAATTAGATTACAAATACAACAAAAAAAATTACCCTACTGGTTAACATATAAAATAACACACTAGATCTCAGGAAATGATAAAGGATGTTAGAAATGTAAAACATATTTTCCCAAACACAAGCAAAATAAATGAAAACTGTTCAAGCGAGGCGGGAAGGGGGAAGGGATGCCCGTGAGTCATTGAAGTGAATGCAGAACAGATTCCAAAAACAAGCCTGGCAGGTTAACCCATGTGAGAGTCTTCCATTCACTAGCGATTCCCTCTGTTGGCTACCACCACTAGCCATCACCAGCTCACCCTTATGTTCACCATGGGCACCGGCCCTGCTGTGGGTCCATCTATATATATCTCTCTTTGGGTCTGACCCCACGTTCTTTTCATACCCAGTCCTCTCCCCTCCACACATTGAAACCAATGGAAATTTGACTGATGCAGACGATGACAAATAGGCCAATAGGGTAGCAGTGTTCTGAAATAATCAGGTTGAAAAGCTGTTTTAAAATTCAGGCAGATTTAGAGGAGAAAGTAGAAAAATCCCATGTTTTAAACTGATGGCTCCACTGGTGGATTGATAAAGAGCTATAAAGACTTCTTGGTAACCTGAATCCTCCATCAGAACAAGATAAAATCATCTCTCACTCTACAACACACACACTGTAACCAAATCCATCATTAGCAAACTACATCATTCATCATGAGGCAACAATCTACTATAAATTACAATGGGTCCATTAAAAGATCATGAAACCTAACAAAAAAAAAGAAAAGGCAAAAAAAAAAAGCTCTCCTGGGAGGGTCTGTGTCAAGACAGAAAATTCTTTCAAGTGCCCTCAATCTGTGCCTGAGATGCTATAAACTCTCAGGACACCCCTTGGATTTCACAAACTGTACATGACATCCCCAGGTAAACAGGGCAAAGGAAGTCCCAGTTTCTACCCAAACTGTCTGTTTTTTGTTCCCCTGGGCAGAACATCTCCTGTAGATTTTGAAATCCAAAGTTGCTCTTTACGGTCTGTGAGCGAACAGCTTAAAAAAAATATTCAGAAATGTTTTCATGGCAAGCCTGCCAGCGGGGAGCCAGGGATCAGCGATGGTTCTGGGGAAGCCACCAGGCCACCTGCACCTTTCCTGAGGGCTCCTCCCGGGCTGGGGCACAGGGCTCTGGAGGAGTTGCCAAGCCAGACCCTGCACCCACTGAAAGTCTTCTCCTTGGCTTTGGTTGGGGGTGCAACCAAGTCCAACCAAGTTATCATTTCGAAAGTACGTCTCTCGTCATCTGCTGTATTAATAGTTATTTGCATGTTATTTCCTGGTTTCTTTGCTGCGATATGTGGGTGCAGGCAGAAGAATTCTAAAGGATTTTTAGGCTGATAGTACTTCCATTATTCAGGACAATGTGCTATCCAAGGCAGGCAGCTATTTGGGATAAATAGCATATCCCCATTTGTCCAAAATAGCCAAATGTCTGGCATGAGTCATGCCAAACAGGCAGCTGCTCGGCAGGAGTGTAGTACTGGCATACTAAAAAGCAGAAGATACTGGAGGGGGCAGAGAGAGCTAAAGGTGGCACCAGGGTATAGTGACAGAGGGTTTGTGGGGTCAGTAATACACAGCTATCACACTCATTAAAACTGTCAGACGATGCCATCATAAATATTAGTATTTGTCTGCAGTTTGCACACAACAGTTTCCAAGACACCACTCATCTCTTTAGTACTTAAAACAGACAATAAACAAGTATCTTAGAGGCCGCTGTGTGGGAGGTGCTGGCAGGTAATACCTCTGGAGCACACATATTGCAAGTCCGATATCACCGCCAGAGAAACACACTGGGCATGGACAGGAAGGTTTGAGAAACAATTCCTTTAGTAAGGGTGCTGCTGTGTGATTTGCACAGCACAGGGAATTTCCTCAGCTGTCTGAGATGGCTTCCTGAGAAGTAATGGTATTCACAAGGAGCAGGATGGGTGTTGCAGGCAGGTGCATGAATAAATTTCCAGGCAAGTAAAGGTATCCATGTCCTCGGCTGGCTGCCTGGTAAAGCCATGTACATGTAGACTTGGGAGCACCGTACATATCCATGCTGCGTGCAGGCACCCTCCTGTCCTTTCCAGGCTATAAAGTCCCTTCCTCTCTCAGCATTGCATGAGTACTAATGATTTAAGCTGCAGATACTCCTGTGAAGTAGGTAATGAACTTTATTTTACAGAGGGAGAAACCAAAGACCTAAAATTTGTGCCATACCCAACACCGCAAAGGAAGCATGGGGCAAAGTCTTGAATGAAACCAGCTACTGAGAAATGGTCTTCTACTACAAGAATATCCTTTGTCACATTCACTGCAATGCAAGCTCAGCAGGTGCTGTTTCAAATTCAGTATCTCAGCCATCTACTTTTCTTTTAAAATAAATGAAAACAGTCCCTGGCATGTAGTAAACTGCTTGCCAAACTTAGGAATTCTTTAGCTTACATTATCTTTAGCACGTTTAAGTGCCAAAAAAATAAAAAATGAAACTGGGTAAATGTGTAGTTAGTCATGCTTGTAAAAATGTCAACGCTGTCAAAAATATTTGTGTGAAAATCATAAACAAAATCTGCTGCCATGAGAAGTTATTTGGTTCTTAATTACGGGACAAAATGACTTCTTTTTCATGAAGACTTATAAAAAAGAGAGCTAACGCTGTGATGGAAATATTGGCACAAGCTTGACTCAGCTGCTTCCCTGGGGTAATAAAGTTGCTCCCAGAAAGAAGAGGATTATAATCTTCACAGAATACTTTAAAAATCCAGCTAGTATGCCAGGCTAGCTTAGCAGGTTCCTAATAGGATGTGCAATCCTGCACTTCTAAGTATATTTGGAAGGGTTCAGGTACTTAAAGGCAGGAGAGGGTTGGTTAGTCGTGCTTTAATTGGCATTTTTGAGTGGATTTCTCGAACTGCGATTCTCAGATTTGCACACTTGCTTACAGAGGCTGGATAAGCATATTTTGTAACCTAAAAAAATAAACAAAAGCTGTAGGTCACCAGACCAAATCATGCAGGTCAGTGGAGAGGAATACCTATAGCTATCTTGAGGTTTGTGTTCACTGACCTGTGGGAACAGTTGGTGGTCCCACTCCATTTCTGAAGGACAGATGTCCTCACCCGTACGCTACCACAGGTGGCAATGCTGTGGTCAGCAGACCCCACGGGCACATCCCAGGAATGAACCCCTGCAGAGGGGGTTAACTGGGGCCAGGTACACTGGCAGGGCCTTTGGAGAAGTTGTCCTCTCTTCCCCTTCTCTTCTTTGCAACTTTATAAAAGCAGACTCATACTCTTACAACTTGTGGTTAATTGGGAAACTTTCACTAGTAGTAAGGTTGCAGGGAGTGGAAGTGAACATTCAATGGTATGGCCATTCAGAGATGTAATTTCCAAACCATGTGGTGAGTGCAGCCATTGCCGCCTTCTCAGAACGGAATCATACATGTCTGCGCATGGTTGTAAAGTATAAGACTCATCAAATCAGTATCGAAACAGAGAGCCAAGGTATTTAAGAATTTTTTTATGATGGGAGTGGTGAACCACGGAAACAGGTTGCCCAGAGAGGTGGTAGATGCCCCATTCCTGGAAACATTCAAGGTCAGGTTGGATGGGACTCTGAGCAACCTGATCTACTTGAAAATGTCCCTGCTCATTGCTGGGGAGTTGGACTAGATGACCTTTAAAGGTCCCTTCCAACCTAAACCATTCTATGATTCTGTGATTTCTGTTGCCCTGAACTGCAAATACAGCTTGTTAAAATTAGTGTCCAACTGTACTGATATGGTTCTACTCAGCAGTGATCACGTTTCTCAAGAGTTTGGAGAAATGGCGCTGAAGGGTCTGTAACAACGTGGCACAGAAGTTACTAGTAAGAAGCAACTTCTAAAAAGGGCCACAGCAACTGAAGCAACATTTCCTGCTGAGCTCTGCAGTTCCAAGGCCTCTTACAGAAATGGTTTCCCATCCCTTAATATCCCCGGGAGTTCAGTACTGATGTGTTATATTGCAAACCTAAAAGATTTTTTGGAACAGAACAAAGATTCATAAAATTCATCTTTTATTACTCCATTTCATGTCTCTCTCTTGTTATCTTCCCTCCTCATAGAATTTCAGATTACTGCTTGAAAAGGTAAGGGAAAACAATCTTATATTAATACTCACTAGATTTATTCATGGGGGTTTACGTTATCGTATTTTATAATTGAAAATATCTGCATGGAATCAAGATACAATCAAAACTTAAGAGAAAAGTAAGATTTTTCATATCACAAAAGGGATAAAACCTGAAGCAGAAAAATGTGACATTAAAAGAACAAAGGCCATGTTATGTTGGCTCATTTCAATCATGTCTACCTTCATTCCTCCGAACAACACTACTGAGAGAGTCCTGGTACCTCTTTCTTACTATCACCATGAAAACAAGCTTTTGCTGGAATTAAAAAAGGTGAGACTCTCCTGTGTGCTGTCTTTAATGCTTACTCTTCATCAGATAGAGGAATTGATGAAATATTTCTTGCTTCCTGAAAAAAAGATGTAGAACAAGAGCTGGATAACTTTGTGCCACCCATTTCTGGTTTGTCTAGTGAAAAAATGACATTGTTTTAACAATAAATAAGACTAGATTTGTTACAGTGTTCAGGGAGCGTGAGGACTAGGGGAAAGGCAGATCAGGAATAAATGGATTAAAGACAGTCTTCTAAGCAGGAGAAAAAATATTGCCTGGAGATATTTCAGTGTTAAGTAACACAAGCAGTAGTCTGTGGCCTGCCTTGCACAAAGGGCAGCAGGGAAATGAAACATGTTTTCTACCTCTGGTCATCCTTGGATGGGGAGAGGGAGGTGTTGAAAGCACTGCCTGCTGGCCAGGACATTCATCCCACTGGTGGGTCTGCCCACCCTCTGTACCCCAGCGAGTCGGCAGGAGGACGCGTTGTCATCAAGCCAGCACAGGACATGCAACTTCTGGAATAAGTCAGCGAGACTGTCACGCTCTGAAATGCCATCTGCTTTCTGGCCTGTTCCTAGAACAGTACCAAAACATGTTGCCAATGGCTCACTTAAGGGAGCCCCAAAAGGCATCAGAATTTTTTTGCTTCTCCTGGGGAATGGGCTCCTCCAAGGCCATCTATTTCCAAGGTCCCTAGAGCACAAAGAGAAGCAAAGTGGGTTCTTTTACACAACAAGCAGTGAGAAGTTTGGCTCAGCCTTGTTTAGAGCACCATCAAAATTCAACCTAAGTGTGATAAACTGCCAAGGTTTGTTTTCTACAGACAGGCTCTCAGCTCATTGTCCTCAGGTTGTTGAGAGACAGAAGAGGGAAGTGGATATCCTCCGCTCTGCAAGGCATCACTTAAATATTTTTACAAAACCTTGCCTCCTTCTGTTAGTTTTCCTGGGGTCCTGAAAACCTCATATCTTCCTTTCTTTATTGCCAGCATTTTAGGGTCCAGAAGTTGGGTCCTCTCTACTGGGCCTGAGCAAAACAGTATTGCAAACATTACAACTATTTCACACTGATGCAAAGGATGAGCAGAGCAGATGTGTGAGATAGGATAATGTGGGTATGTTTCCTGATAGGAGGGGTCACAGCCATCCTACTAGTCCATCTAATATCCTGGTGAGCCCACGAGTAAAGCTCTTGCCCTCATCTTGTCCTATTCTTCCATTGCTATCCCACTTCCAGCCAGGATATCAGAATAGGTGCCTGGACATACATTCAGACTCTTTGGTTGACCTGAGTCCTACTAACACAGTTCTTGCAGCACAATCATGTGCTACTGGTAAATGGAGTTGTCCACCTCTTTCATGATCCTACCAGCAGCTCCGAGAAGCTGTTGGAGGAGTCTGTGAGACAACAGTACGTAACTTTGCACTTGGCTGTGTAACTGCCTAAGTAGGTATAAAGGTGTGTATATCTGAGCCTAAGGCTGAATTAACTCTAAGCAAAGCAATAAAAATCTAAAATTAAAATGCTACCATTTTGTGACAGTATTATAATCTGCCTATTTGGTAATTCCTGAATCTCTGGTTTGCAGCATCTGTGCTCTATTCACCAGCTAGTTTACTACCTTTAGTTTATGTAAGGCACGATAATGTTAGACATCTACAAAATGTAGACATCTGCATCAAGCTGTTAGTCTTGGATTTTCTTAATTGCAAGTTATGTGACCTATGGTAGCTGCCTAATTCAGGATGAGCCAAATTACTGCTGGGAAGTGCTTACATCTTTCCATTGACTCTAACAGGTCAAAAGAAGAGGTGGAGTAGTTCAGATGTCTGCACTGTAGATGTCTTAATTTCAGCCATTCATATATAAATTTGAGTTACTTAGCCCCACCACAAGTGTCTCCATGCAGTTTAAGAGAACCCATTAAAACCATATCTTCACATATGGGGCAAACACCAAAGGTAAGGTGGTGAGTGAGAGGTGTGCAAATTTTCCACTAGCAGGTTCCGTAACAGTTTAGGATGAAAATCAGCCTCAGAACAAAATGCAGAGATTGCTTGTTTGGCATAGCTTTCCCACAGTAAATAATAGATACAAAATTAGCTAGTGAGGGAGGAAGGGAAAAAAACATGGATCATTTGCTTTCACTTGCAAAGCTTTTAAAGCATTCAGAACAATATAAATCCTGAGACAGACAGAGACTGTCCTCTACAGATGGGCACTGGGCATCTGCAACAAAACACAGTCATGACCCTACATATAAGTTTCTGTGAAGGGCCATTAGATGGGAGACAGCTCATTGTGTGCACATGTGTTTGGATGAGAAAAATGAGTCACTCCCAACTCTGGATCAAGCAGGTGATGTAAAGGATTGGCAGGGAGAATGATGCAGACAAAGGCTCTGCTTTCTGAAAAGCACTGAGTCACATCCTAGGAAAAAGCATAAAAAAAGAAAGCAAAACTGGATGCAGCGATATCAGTTGAGAGTTGGGAGCAAGGACGAACACACCTACTCTGTTACAAAGCATGCACACCTGTATAAACCAAGGAGCCTAGACTATGTTCTGCAGTGGCTTCTGTAAGGCTTTAGGATTGAAAAATCCAGCAGTTTCATTAGGAGCAGTCTTTTTTGTAATTTCACATGTCAGCACAATGTACAACTTCTCTGGAATGACAAATTCTTCACTGCAGAAACCCAGTCACAGGATTGGTAAGAAGTGGTCTGCTGAAAAGGACAATCAGGTTCACAACCTTCCAAAGTTTTGCTGTCCTTCTTAGCAATATTTCTAACTCGATCTCGGTGAAAGGGTAACTAGGGGATACGCCAATGCTTTTGTAATAAAAGAGATGGACTGAACAATATTATGAACCTTCTAGGACCAAAAAAGCTATCAATACAGTGAACTCTTAATTCCCCTGTTATGTTTTACCTAGGTTTTAGAGCAGAAGGAAGGCAAGCAGAGTTTTTTAGCTCTGGGCTGTGGGCCAGCCTTAGTGGATCTGGGCTGCCTTTGTGTTGAGCTGCCCAGGTATCCTGCCCTCCTCATCAATACCTTTATTATCCTGACATCCCAAACCCCCTCTACTTACCATGGGCAGTGGAGATTAAGACTGTTCAGTTCACTGACTTAAAGGAATTCAGCTCACACTGTGACACCTTTTTGCTGATTTTACTAACCACTGGCCATTCACAAGAAGGAAAAAAAAGCTGGAGACATCTAAGCTAGAGCAGGGGGATAGCCACTGGCTCTATCATCACCTTCTTGGATGTGGCAAGGCAGTTAGTGCCAGTTAGCCTTTCAGGGGACCAGCTTCTGATACGAATAACAGATTCAGAAACTGGAGTTCTGAGCTTGAGACTCCTCAAATGAGGCCACAGGTGTCTATCCTTTAAGGCACAGCCAGGATAATTTTTCAGGGTAGCTTTACAAGCCTCTTTTCCTATACACATGTAACAATTGATACGGCAGATGCTCTGAGAGGTAGAAGTCACCAGGAAGATGAATACAAATCGAGTTAAAGATTAAGCTGAGAAGTGATGTTCAAGCAGCTTAAATTGACTTAGTTATATTTAAAATTTTTGAGCATCCAAGTGCTGTTTCCTCACATCTCTACTCAGTTTTCATTAATGCTTCACAAGGCCCTCAGAAGACCTCGTTGCTTTGCATCTGCCCTGGCTCTGCTACTGTGAAAGCAATTTTTGTGTATTCTGGGAACCAGATGTGAGTAAGAGATAGATTTGGGTAGATTTGAGGATTGCCATTCTCTTGATGCTTTTCTGGAAGTTCAAAGAGATACTTGTCACTCAATCCCAGCTTGTGGAAAGAAACATGGGCCAATTTCAGGACACCACAGGTTTTTGCTGGGCTCTCATAGCTGGCCTTTGAAACCTTCTGGAGGGACCAGGCTAAAGCCCAAGACCAGAGCGACACATGAGACAATTAACACGTTAGACCTCCCCACCCCCCAGTGAACTTTTGCCGGCCTCTCCTCTTCCTGAAAGAAAGGGGGAAAAACATCCTTTTTGTAGTGGCTGCTTATTATATAAAGCAAATCAAGAGTGAAGGGAGGGAGCAAAGAGATGGCACAGAGCCCGATAAGTGCACCCTTAAATCTATAATTAAAACCAAAGGCAAGTTCCCAATATAGCCAATTCAGTTATATAAGATCTTACAAAAGCTTCACACTGTTTGCTGGGTTTTGCTTTATTACTGTTCCCTCTCCTCGGAGTTCACTTCAGGTCAGTAGTGGATGAGGTATTGCAGTCAGAGTTTATGGCAGGGTAGAAATCTAACAGTGCCCTGTTTGTAAAGATATGCAAGTGTGCACCCAGAGGGAAAAAATAACCACTGGCTCTACTTGAAAGAGAAAAAGTTAATGGTCACTTTGGAGCTCAGTTTAGGCCACCTCCAGCTCCAGAAACGGATTGCTAGTTGCTAAGAAATTACTTCAAATGGTGTCCTGAGAGTCTGTAGAAGGCTCCTCCCTGCCCACCGGTCAGAGAAATACGGCAAAACTACATGTAAGATAAGAAATCAGTCTGGATATGGCCTCACTAGCCATCCAGAGTAAGCCATGAGGATACAGAAGTGTCCTCAGAAAGTCCATGACAAGTCTATACCACATTTCTTCAAGCCTACTAAAAGCAGCCTGCAGGAAAACATGAGTTCAGCTGGCATTTTTGTAAGTGTAGGCAGCTCACTGTTCTGTGCAACTGTACTGGGAGTAGCTATTTCCACGTGGGAGTTGGAACATGTATCAGAACCACTACACTAAATAGTGTGCAAGCTAGGTTTCAGAAATATAAATAAAAAGCAGTTATGGTTAGTGATAAAACCCTTCACTGCTGCATCCTCCTCTTGCATTCTTTACAGCAGGAGTAGGCAGTAGTATTCCTAGAAGCAATGGTTTCCTAGGGCCATGCTGAAACTAAGCTCTTCCTCCATATAAAAAACACCCAAACAACCCAAACCACCAAGAATACCGTGTTTAAACACAGTTTAAACTCAGCAGCAATCAGCACTGTGCAGACATCTGTGTATTTCTGAGGTACCGGATTTCAAAGATAAAGAGAATGTGGGTGCCAGGGGAAGAAAACACAGTTGTCTTCTCTACTTTCTGCCTAAGTGACAAAGTGCAGGCACATGCAACATGTGCAACCTCCAATTTCATCAGTTAATGCAATTTGCGGAAGTCCCATATCCCAGGGTAGTCAATGTCCTCAAGAAGAACTTACCTGGGAGAAGCTGATGATTGCTGAGTGTAGCACCAACATTCATAGACTGACATACCTTCATGTTCTAAACCCCAATTATATTTAGATTAATTTGCCCCACAAAAGTAGAATAGGGGAAAATAGAACACTTTCAAACAAATTCCTAAAATACTACTCTTTTTTCCCAGTGACAATCAGAAACGTTACCATTTTTTACCAACATGATAGGTAGTAGAAAAATAGGAAGAATTCTTTGCAGGAATGTTTCTGAAATCTATGACCATTTCTTCTTTGCAATGTGAAACCTCAATGAAATGTACTTTTTAAAAACTAGGAGGCCACATTGATTTAAAGGATATGTTAATTGCTTGAACTCTGTTGTCTCTTTTGAGCCATGACATTTCCCAGCTTGCAAATATCATATGCAAAAGTACGGAGGAAATCACGACAGGCAAAACTGTGTTGCTGATGCAGGACACTTAAAATATTATATCTGATTGGATTCAGTTCCAGTTCCTCCTGCTTGCCTCCATCAGAGGATTTTTGTGATTTTGTGATTTTTGTGATTTTGTGATTATTATCTGTCAATGTCCAGCACTAAAATGGTTATCCAAAGAGTATTGTTTAAATTGCACTGGTTTGAGAGTCAGGGCTCAGCTCTGCGAAGACCTGTGCAGGAGAGCTGTGGGAAGGAGACGCTCATGCTCCCACCAGTCCTCGTGGCAATGAGGGTGCTGGCAGAGCTCCAGCTGCACACTGACGGTAGCACAAGGCCCTTCAAAGGCAGATTGGTCTTTCCAGGGCAATGGCTCCACAGCTGCCACGCAAACCGGCAGACCTGGTGGTATGCAGGAGGAACGCCTGCTTACCCTTTCAAAAGGTTACACACAGCCAGAGACACACTGGCTCCCAAAGAGCATCTGTGAACAACATAAATATGATGTTTTCACAAAGTTCTGTGAAGCCATGTCAGGTGTACAGGGCATAAATGAGAAATGGGCTCATTAAGTTTCATTGGGATGTCATATCAGCCCAGACCGTACCTGCTGACACCACTCAAACTGACAACCACCAACAAGTAACTATCTGTAAGAAGGTTGACATCTCTATATTAAAAGGGAGGATCAACACTAAAAATTAAGGCTCACATTGCTAGTATTTTAATCATAAGTGTGTCATGAGCTGTTGTTTTTTGAGTGAAGACAATCATCAGACAAGCTTTTGTGATGCTATCACAGAATCACAGAGTGGTCAAGGTTGAAAGGGACCTCCAGGGGTCATCTTGTCCAACCTTCCTGCTCAAGCAGGGATACCTAGAGCAGGACCATGTCCAGACAGCTTTTGACTATCTCGTTAAAGATAAATAATTTTTAATATCTCCCTATCTATAAATCCATGTAGTCTTCCAGCCGTATATTCAATACAACAACTAGCAGCAGTAAGCTGGCTTTATCCATTTACCAGGTAATGTTCTCAGACAAAACACAATTTTTACCTGGGGAAATACGAGAAAGATGGATACAACACAAGCTCTTAACATTAAACTATAGCACTTCTTTCTTTCTTTGGACGGGCACCACACATGGTCTAACAAGAACTTCTATAGGCAGTCTAAGTGAGAAGCACCACCAGCAGTTCCATGTACACAAACTCTTATCTTGTGTCTATCCAGAATGTTTAAACCATTTCCATCAGTATACTGCCATCTTTCACATGTTCTTAGAGACAGAAGCTCAAGAAAAAAGTGCATCTGGCAACTTTTTCACAGGCAAAAAATGGTCAACAAGTTCTGTGAAAATCTCATGAAGAAGAATCAATGTCTATGCCAGTCTTATGTTGTGTTCTCATGTGACATCCACTCTGAGACCACTGGGAAAAAAAAATCACTTGATGGCTCAAAGTGTCTGTTAGTTTTGTGGTGTTTTTTATCTAATCAAGTCAAGGTAATCAAGCTTGAGCTCTAAAAGCTAACCAGGTTCTAGGTGGGATTGACTTGAATACAGGATTCCATTTCCTTGAACACATTTGATAATCATTACAGTCTATCAACTTGGTAAAATAACCTCATTGTGTCAATGCTACCACTAATTGACTCACTTTCCAGAGCTCAGATAGTCTAACAAGTATTTTATTCTTGATACTTGTTTCAAAACTAATTTGCACTGTCTCACAGATTTGCAGCTTCAGTTGCCATGTCTTCTCCTCCCATAATGTGCTGAAAAACGAGTTTTGGTTCATAGTGCTATGCTGATGTCTCATTCCCTTTTCATTTCGTGGTTTTTTTTTTTTTTTTTTTTTTTTTTTTTTATGTTTTATATCATGAAACAGCACAAATGATTTCAAGGTACCATTCAAATAAGGTACATAACATGCATATGATGGATCTTAGGTACCATGTCAGAGGATAAATGTTATAAAACAGCCTCAGATTTCTTGGTACAGTAACAGCCTCTTTCTCATTAGAGTCATCTGCTAATGTATCTTTTTTTGTCTATCATCTGTTTTGATTTCTCCAAGCCTTCCACTGTTTCTTTTATTTTCATCTCTGAGGTTTTCACTTTTGATAGACCAACTGATAAAGGAAATACCAAGTGGAGTTTCACTTTCCATTCATTCTATTTTCCTCCCTTAATGTTTTCAAGACATTTTTCAGTTATCATTAAACCTCCTCCCCCAGAATGTACACATTTAAACTTACGCGTAATAACAGTGAAACTAGAGATTGCTATGGCAAAGGCAAAGTTCAAAGCCTTTCTCAGTTTCTTTGCTGTTCTTTTTCAGATGTGTAACTCACAGAAAAACTGTCCATGATTTTCCAGACTTTTCCTGCTCTGCCATTTGGAGCTGTTACGTCTAGCAGAGAACCTGCCTCACGGTGCAGTTTCTGAGCATGTTCTGCTCTGAAGACTTCAAATTCTTCTCAGGTGACTTTTTTTAAAAATGCAGTGTGATAAAGTGCCTGGATGCAAATAAATTCATCGCCAAGACAAGGAGTAAGTAAATGGCTTCTCTTAAATAAGCCAATTAAAAATGTTTTTATCATAAACCCCTTCTTACTACCAGTGCTGTGCACTCTTTTAGAACTGTTTTTTAATTTCTATACACTTGTGAAGATAGCTATGAACAAATACTTCAGCAATGCTCCTGTACATAACATACTTTTGGGAATAGGCTTGAGGGAAGAGCTACTCATGTTCTCCTGCCCTTCAGCCGTGACAAGAAAGAAAAAGAAAACTCAGCCCAATCTTTGAAGCAAACAAAACCCACAATAAAAAATATCTGTGATCGCCTTCTTGTCTTCTTCCTAGGGAAACCGTGGCAGATGAGACCCAGGGTGGTGGGAAAGATTTTTCTCAGTGCTTCAGAATTATTCACTCTCCCTGCTTGTGGAGGTAAACCAGAAAACACAGTGATGGCTCCTAGTCAGATCTGCACTTAGGCATGGAAACTGCTTCTCTCCAGTGACTGTACAAAGAACCAGAGTTTGTCAGTAGCAGTCTGAATCACTGAAGATTTTGGATGCTGTAGTAGTCAGAAAGCCTAAATTAGGCACCCCAGGTAGTCAGCTGGAGTCTTAAAATTGGAAAAATTAGGGAGACAGAGCACCATAAATTCAGAGGGCAGATATTTTTCTATTTTAAGTCTTCAAATCTGCCTTAAATCTGTGCTATGAACATAGCACATTGGTTACTTCTGCTGTGGGTAATGAGGCACCTTCTGAAAGCACTTGCTAAATTACACAACATCTGAATGCAGGATGGGATTATGGCACCTCTCTGCTGTTTTAGCATTTCATTTGCAGGCAGTGAGTGCTCTTATCTACTCACATGCTGTCAAAAATGTGTGTGTCTTTTGTGTCCCACAGAAGTTGTGTGATGGGAAGAGGTTCCTCCCTAGAACCCATCCCTTACACCGCAGGTATTTGAGTTTTCCAGCCTGCTAGTAGCAGACAGACGTATATTATCGGTAGTGCCAGCAACTGTTCTCTTGTCTTAGCCCAACGTGGAAACAATTGCTCAGGGGTCCTGTAAATAATAGTTCTTTGGTATCATTTTCCAAAAAAAAAAAGCCCCTTAGTTAACAATAAGCTGGCAGTAATTTTCACATTACTCCAGACAGTATCCCATTCATTGCTTGACAGATCCGTTTTTAATTCAGATTTCTACTTCTCCTTTAGCTCTCCTGTTGCAGGTAGACAATAGAATTTAACTGTTTGTGTCCATCACCCATGGCTTTATTTGCTGCCAAACTGTTTCAGGAGGATATCTAGCAAAAAGCACAGGCTAGTATTCAGGGCTGTCTGTCCTACAGAGAGCACAGGAATTTGGGGGGGGGGTGAAAAGAAAGCTCAGAAGACCTGACGGTATCTAGTGTGAAGCCCACCTCATGCGAAGGAGATTGGTCTTTAAAATACATCTGCCTGACTCAGCTCAGGGACACAGTATAGCAAATAATGAGGAGATTGGAGAGGAAGAAATACAGTTCTGAGAAAAACTGCACCCCAGCCTAGTGCATTTAAAAAATGTTCCCAAAGTGATTGTAAGTAATGTAAATTATGCCAGAGAATGGAAAGTGCTCACACCTCAATCTGCAGTTTTGTTATCTGCACAGAATCCAATGCCTGAAACATCTCTAGCAAGCCCTTGGTCCCCTTGCACATGTAACAAGTGTGTTTGTTTTGTGTGGGACAGAGAGGCAGAGATGGAGCAAAAGCAAGTTTCAGAGAGTGGCACTATTAGTACTTAGTACTATTATTAGCCCTAGGTGGTACAAAGGCAGTTTCTCTGAGGACCGATGGTTTGTATGTACGCAGTGAGGCTGCTAGGAAATCAAAGGCAATGTTAGGTCTCTGTCAATTAGAACGAATCCCTCTTTCCAGCTGTCATAAAATCAATGTATTCCCTTTATGCTTGCCCTGACAACTATGCTGTAATAAACTTCTAGGAGAAGCAGCAACCAAGTATTACATGAAGATAGTGATTGTGCCTGGCTGAATTGTTCTCTTTGGATACAAATGCTAGCCACAGGTTCCTGAGTTTTTTTCTGCTCCCCACAGCAACTGAGATGCAGGTGTGCTTCTCAGAAAAATTCCTGCCTAGGCTATCTGCAGTGTGCAGTAGTCTCTGCGCAGAAACAGATGATCCTCGTGTTTGTGTCAGCAGACCTGCGTGGCTGGGCAAAATTAGTTTTCAGAGCAACAATTCTGAGGTGCCATCTGCAAAGCACAAGAATGCATCATACCATGAGAGTACAAAATATATGCATCTTCATCCAAGACGCTGGCCTATCTCCCCCTGCCATATGCTCCAACTGCTAAGCTAAGTTCCCATTCCTGAGTATGTGCCAAACAGTAAAAACAGCATAACCCCTTGAGTTACATCCAGTAACGCAGGGCTACTGGATCTTCAACTGATCATGATTCAGCAGCTGAAAATTCAAATAGAGATGTAATATTCATGGCTGATAGTGAAAAGTGAAGAGAATTAAAAAGTAGGAACCAGAGGAAAGTAACCTGAGATAGGCTTCATCTCTCATTTTTCTTTTCTTTTTTTTTCTGCGTTAGACTCCTGTGTCTCATGGGGGGGAGGGAACTCATGAAGGGATTAAAGAAAGAGCATAAGCCAACATCAAATAAGGGGTAAGTAACTGAAAGGTCGTTGAATTTAAATATGTTCCAATTCACTGTTACTTCCTTACTGAAAATTTCAGAATTCAAGAATGAAATTGATAGCAATTAACAGAAATTCAGATAATTGAGTAATCACCCAAAATTGTTATAGAGTTCATTAGAGAAATAGATGTCCCATGAATTTTTCAAGCCAATGTAAAGAATCTAATGGAGAATTATAGCCCCTCTAGCACACTGCAGTACCTTTAAAGTTTTTCCCTCTATTCAGAATGACTAGATCCGAACTCTATGTTTTCAAACCAGAAAAGATAAAAGTAAGCCAACAGTACCTACTCCAAAGACCACTGGGGAATTAATGTTGATTCTCAATCACATTTTATCCAAATTCAATAGTGTGGGGTTACGCTTTCACTGGAATGAAGGTTTAACAAGCACAAGAAAGAACCTTGGAGCAATAATTAGATAATTACAGAAATGCCATCCCTTTAAGTACCACTGAACTGCTCCCACAGGGGATTCACAGGAAGACTCTACTACAAAATGAGTGGAAATCCAGCACCAGTGCTGAGAGATATCAGCCCCAGTTCTACAAACACTTACTGACATAAATAATCTCACACAACGGAAGTCCAGGCTGTGCTGATTTTTACCTGTGCTCACCCCTGCACATAAGAAGTGCATATTCTTCTTTGCTGGAAAAATCCTGCCCTGGTTACCGTCCTTATGGATGCCTCATTTACAAAGGAACGAACGTTGCCTCACTTCACTAGAAAAGTGGGCAGCAGGATTCAGCGAGGGAAGGAATTTGGGTGGTTAGGGCCACTGGACGACATGAATATCAGCTCCACTGAACCATCTTCCTCTTCACGGTAGGCACAAAGAGAGCTGTAAGGGCATGGGGAGGACAAAGTAGAGAAGGAACAAATTCAGAAATATGGCTGCAGTTTGAGCCTTCCTGTGCCTTCCCCTGCTGTTGGCCACAGCCACTGCCATAGAGCAGCTGCTGGCCACCAGCAGCAGTTGAGCAGGCTTCCAGCCAGCCCAGTTTATTTGCCCAGTGTCCAACATACAATTATTCCATGGGATCCTGAGCAGGATAATAGCTTGTCCCTTGCACATCAGTGATATCTAAATATAAAATAAAACATTGTGTATGAAGCAGCACAACTTGTGTAATCACTCAGCTTTGATGAAATCTTTAGGAAGAATGTAAAGACCCAAGCAGGGAAAATCAGAGGCACACTTTTCAACACAAGTAAATCCACAAATTGTATCACATGTTGCCAGAAGAAGTTAGTTTTATTCTAGTCATTTGCTTTGTACTTCTGTTTTTAGTATGTATTTGCCATCTCAGACACTCTATACATGTCCCCCTTCTACCATATATCAAAAAATATGCTTCCATTAGACTTGGCAAGCATTTAATTTTCTCTCAAAGTGTCTTGAGAGCACAAGCCCTCTTGGCTTTGCCATCCTTACCTTAGTGATCTCCAATGTCTACATACAGGTTTGCATAATTCCCCAAGTCGCACATGTTCCTGGTGGTGCCTGGCAGGACTTACAGCAGCAAGCCAAGATGTTGCAATGTGTACATCAGCCCCACAGCGACTATAGTAAAACGGGGTAAATAGAGGTAAAAACACTCGCAGTAAAAAATGCTCAATGAAGAGAAAAGCAAGCAAACAGGAATCAATCAGTTACATGCATACTATACAAAAGATGTTGTCAGAATCTGGGACGTGTTTTATATAGATACACCTACTATTCTTAATCTTCTTTAGTTTAAGTAAGGCAATTATTCACTGGGCTCTAGATATTGTGCAGAAAATTCTATCTTTTTATCTGCAAAGAGTGCTAGTTGCACATTGCTGCTTTCAGTAGCTTGGTGATACGGAGTAGACATTTCCCCCTGTCTCTTAAGAAAAAAAAAAAGCCATTTTTTTGCATGAGTTTAGTGATCATGGATGCTGTCATTCCTACCACTCCAGAAGTGTATTTATAGATAACTGCTTCCTTCAGTACAAGCCCCCTTCACAATGGTCTGCCTGGCACCTCATTCCTGGACTGTCACGCCTGGAGGCAACCAGAGCTTTAGCAGCATCTTCTTTAGTCAGGTTTTAGAAGGAGGCCATGATTCAGTGCACCACTCGAGCACCTGCTTGACTTTAAGCATGTGTGCACTCCTGTGCTTATTCAGCAACCGCTTGAGGCCAGGCCTACATTACAGCTTGTGCTTAAATTACATGGAAGCCTCTTGGACTCAAGCACATGTTTCAGCGCTTTGTGAAATAGGATCCACAGTGATTAGGAACCCAGAAAACAGCCTGGGTATAACCAGATTCTGACAATTATGTTTTACTTGGAATTAATTTGCTTGGGCACAGGACTGCAGTATGTGGATTTAAACACAAATACATCCAAGACGCTTCTTTGTTCTGAATTTTCTGAGAACAAGTACCCTGCATCTACGCATTTTTCCCTTGACATAAACTTTTCTAATGAGTGGTTAAGAGATACTAACCTTTAAATTTCAGGCATGAGGCCACTGCTCCCAGTGATGTTCATTAACTTTAAAAAGTCTCTGGAGGGATTGCTGCACTATTTTGGAAAGCGGTTGATCACTCCAGTTTATCCAACTATATGGCTTTCACAAGAGGGACCTGCCCCCAGGTTCCCCATCACAACATGCACAGCATTTAAAGTCATTTAAGAGATCTAGGAAGAAAAAATTCAACTAAAGGCTGGTTTCCCTTTCAGCACATTCAAATGGGCCAAGGGTAGAATGCATTTGGCTTCGTTGCAGTATGGAATTTCCTAGGAAGAAAATATTGCTAGTGAGCATTGCAGCCAGAAGGCTTGTTCTCCAGCCTGCTACTAAGATGCCTTAGAAGAGCTGACCATTTTACTCTCTTTTTACTTATTTTCGTAATAACCTAGGTTACTTACCTTACAAAATACCTACATGAGAGTGTTCATGTTACTGTAGGAACTATTTAGACACATAAATGGCTTTCCTCAGAAGAATATATAAAACAAACTCATGTAAAAGCAAATGATCCTATTTCATGTAAGCATCTCATACATCCACGAGCATTTCCCAGGACACGTTTGCACAGGGCAGGGACTGGTTGTAATAGATTGACTGGTCTGACTTTAAGCTGGCATCTTCAGTACTCACACAGGGCAGACCCACGGCTAGGAAGAACTGTTCTTGCAAGGACACTATTGAAAATATCTGCTCAACTAGACAAAAATGACAGTATATGGAACTAATGTCTTTCTTCCCCTTATCTTTGTGATTTTAAATCTGGCTGAAGAGATGGGTGAATGCTGAGGCAGAGTCAAAGGGTCAACCCTGCCCCAGGCAGACAGCAGGGGTCTGGAGGTTTTCCTCTGGGTTTTGTTTCAGATTGGTGTTTGTTCTGAAGCAGAGGTTGTATCAGAACGTGTTCCCCCCCAGGCATTTTTCACAGACATACACAGCCACACAGCCACAGCCCCACTGCCGCACAGCCGCACAGCCACACAGCCCCCCACACACACTGCCCTTCATAAAACGGTACACCTGCAGGACTTGATTTTGACGTGCAAGAGGTCAATTTTGCACTACTTATTCAGGGCTATTACGTGCTGTAATGAAGCACCTTTCTTCTCTCCCACAACCACTCTTACTAATACAATTGGAAAGTGAGTATTTCCTGCGGAAGGGATATTGGTGGAAGGGATATTGATGACGGTACATTTAACTGTGGTTCCCGCACTGTCAGTGTGTACGTGAGGGAGGAGGCTCCTTTAAAGGTCCTCTAATTCTTCAATTCTCCAGGATTTCCAGCAACCATAGGAAATAAATGCAGTGTGATATATTCTTTTGGCCCATGAAGTAAATTAACCATAACACATTTGTAATTAAGAGATTAATTTACATTTTGTCATGTGAAAAAAATATGCTGTGGCAATGATATAAAAAAAATCCAAACCCCAAAAAAACCCAATTCAAATCTTAGACATGTAACAATTTCCCTAAGATTATTCCCAGTAAAGCTTCATAGTTCCTGGCTCAACGTCTGTGTTTCAAGATTCTCTCTCTTTTTCTGAAACACACACACATCCCAGTTTTCCCTGGCATCTCTTAAATAACTGCTACATATCCTTTCCTTCCCCCCCTCCTCCCCCTTGCATTTCTACGGGGTTCTCTTATCTTTTTTTCTTCCTTCCCTCTCTTGTTCTCCTGCCTCCAGGACCTCATAGTTACTACTTCATGCCCAATCGCTCCTATTCAGTCCTGTCTCCCTTTCTCTCTATCCACTGGTAAGGAAAACTTACCAGAATGCATATTCTCCAAGCACTCTTTTCATTTAAATGTGAAGAAGAGTCATCTGAGCCTCTCTCCTAGTGAAGAATTGGTCATTTGTCAGTTGAAGAAGTTTCTTATCTTTATGTACTTTTGAATAACATAAGATTTTGTTGTCTTATGTTTTGGTTGTAAAAATAAGCATTTTGTGGGAAACCAAAAGCAAAATGGTATTAATCTGTCTAACACAAGTCACAACCAAACGTTTGAGTGCTTAAACCCCCCCCAGCTACGCTTTTGACCATAAATTGCTTTCTAGTAACTAGTTTATCAGAGGAAATAGAAAGTTTAATTTCCTAAAATGTGCAGAAAGGCTGCCTTCGAACTCCACACTGCTTAACTTTCAGACACGCTTTCCCTGGTGTTGCGCACCAATTCCCTCCCTCCCCACTTACATGCATATTCAATGGACCATATGCTTGATCTCAAATATCTCCGGGCATTATGGATCCTATTCATCAAGAAGTGGCTTGTACACTCATGAGCAAGGGAAAAAAGAAAAAAGAGGCCTTTTCAAAGAGCATTCAAGAGTTTTCTGAGAAAGAAATCCCAGTACACAGTGACCTGTACGTACCAGGCCGTGGTCCACTTTAAACTAAACCCACATGTTTCTGCCGAAAACACACACACGGGCATTAAGAAATTCTCATTATTTCACCATAAAGGAGGCCTGTATAAAGATCTCATGAGGGATTTAAGCGGGAGCTTATTGACAAACACAAACCTAGTGATTCCTTGGAATCCAAAGGGGTTTGTGGGGTGACAAGGCAGTCCCATCACCAACCCCTGGTACATGACAAAAGCAGAGGCAGCTCCAAAGCTGACACACCAACTGCCTTGGGATCTGCCACGCAGCCAGATGCCGTGTTGGGAATTTTTCCCTGACACCGTGGCATATGGGCTTTGCATTGCCATTTGAAGAGCATGAGATGGACAGAAACAATATGGAGAGGGTGAGAAATGGATGACACGTCACCCTGGTGCTTATGTTTACTGTTTGGTTATTAGGTGATGCTTAGATGCATCTTTGGCCTTAAGGCAAAGAAAAATCTTGACCCAAAGGAAGCCCTGATGTAACTGTATTAGTTGCAATGCAGTTAGTGTGGGGATTAATTTATCAACTTGTTTGCTTTTTTTTTAAAAACAAATTAAAATAATTTTTTTTCCCCTGAACTTTGTCAGAGAAACGCGAGAGCAATTCAGAATTATATTTAAATAGAAATTATGCCACTGTGTAATCACACCCGTTTCTCAAAGCTGCAGGACTCTGTTCACTGCCTTGTCAAACCCAGATAAACTAGACTCTGCAGCCCTGTCACCTACTTCAACGAGTCCCAGCAAAAGCTAAGAGGATTCCATGAGAAGTGACTTACAGGTGCATGGAGGTGTCAGATCCATCCCTTGCTTCTTCGTTAAGAGTTGTCTGACATTGCACCACTCCACTGTTCTTTCCAGAGCATGAAGAAAGCACTATACCAGCAGTAGGCAAACAGCAGGGGCTGGAACTGCCGGTGGGAGAAGGTGATGAGGCAGGAGGTCCAGCGGAGGAGGGGACACGTGCCAAGGAAGCATGTACCAAGGGAAAAACAGCAGAGAGCAGAGGAACATGTGGACAGCAGGAAGAGGAGAGAGAAGAACAGGAATGTAAATAACACTGCAGAATGTTTGGGACACTTTTTTTTTTTTTAAAAAAAGAAAGCTAAATCTCAGGAAAAGGACATAAATTTTCCTGAGTAAGAAGCAGTGATGGGGCACACCAGTGCTGAAGGGAATCCCTGAAGGTACCACATATGGGAGTTTCAACAGCAGCAGTGTCCCATATTGGCTTGCTTTCATCCTTTTCAAGAGAGCTTGGTCTGATGGTTGTTAAAGTAGTACTAGACTAAACAACTCCTGATGTGACAACTTCCTCCTTCTGTTCTCCTCACGGGCCCTTCACCCACGCATGGGCACACCTGCCTTCTGCACCCACACAGCCTCGGTACACGGGTTGGCACACGAACTACCTGTGAGCCACCCACGAAGCAGGAAACACTCTGCTCCTGCCGCTGCAGCTGGTCTGCAAACTCTGAAGCTTGGAGAATCATCATCACCATGTGTGTATTGCCCCAGCTCGCTTACGTGGCAAGCAGGGATTCCCCCATCCAGCTATTCCTGACCGAGCCAGCCCTATGTGAAGGGAGGGATTGGAGGAAGATCATGTTTCTGCACCAACTGTTCCCATTGGCATGAAATGTATCACTCTCTGAATGCAGTCCGTTCTCCTAAAGCCAGTCAAGAAAATGGTGCTCCTTCCTGTCCTGCTGCCCCCCACGTACCTTCACTATTTGTGTCTCATATTTGTTTTTTTCCCCTGCAAGCAAGATTTCTCTCAGTGGTATTGATGAGCTGGAAAAAAAAATAAGGAGACAAAAATAAGTGAAAAGAAGGAATTACATTTTTCACCTCATGCATGCACTGGTTGAACTACAACATTTGTACTTATGAATCCTGAATAAGTGCTTGACCTTTTCATTGTTTCTTCATTTATTGTTCTCTCGGTTCCACTTCCCACTCTCTAGGCTACTGCATCTATTTCAATAGTTGCTCTTCAGCCTGTTTCTTCTTGTTTTGTTGATTTCTGACTCTGCAATCAGATGTTTGTGCAAAAGCTCTTACTGCCAGCAGGACTGACACAGATTTGGGTGCATGAATGTCCCTGTCTTCAGCAGGGTCCTTGACTTTATTTAAAAAAAAGAAAAAGCCCTAATATAATAATACATTTTAATTAAACCATGCAGAACTCCTGTGGCAAGCACAAGGAAAATCCTACCCTATCTTCACAGCAGTGCTGCATAAAAACAGAGAGCATCTTTCCATACCCGTGGCTTTAATGGCAAGAGTCTCATAGACATATACAATATCATTTAAAAACTGCACTTCTTATACTTTCACCCTGTGAGTGCCTCCTTGTTATGGGGCTTACAATGGATTAGTTTCATCTTAAAAAAGGAGACAGAAAGATAACTCCTTGAGCACGCTGAATGAGGTACTGTGAGCTTGTTGTGATAAGGACCTCGTATTAGCTGATTGGCATCAAACATCACAGATTTATTTATAGCATATCAAGCATGACAATGACACGGATGCAGATTGTCAAAGGAAGTCAGTTCCCAAAGAGACAGCTAAATATTTAAGGGCCACATTTTCAGATATGCTTGAGACTCCAACCCTCTCCCTCATGAAATCGCGATCTCTGCTGCCTGTAGTCTAGGATATCTCGCCTTTAAAAAGGTGTATCATGCTACTTTTATAGCACCATTTCTCAGAGACCCTCAGGGAGAGAGACCCACCCCTGAGAATTTTTCACAGTGTACCTTTCTCTGGAAAAGTATAAATGGCACTCAAGATGCTTGTACTCCCAACTCCGGGTGCAAGTTCGAGCTGTGAGCCCACCTGTGGGCTTAGACCAGATCTAGAACAGCCAGAGGTGGGAGCAGCCAGAGGCAGAGCCTGCAGGGTTACTTTCCCATTAACTGCAAGTGCCCATTCTAGTGAAAGAAAGGGATGCGGTTACAGGGAGGACTCATAATTAATCGGTAATCTGGATTGCCTCCCTTCCCCCTTCTTTGCTTTTACTTCCAGGCCAAGTTGTTGACATCCAGTTCAGCAATTCAACCCTAATTCAGTCAATACTGCTTTCTTGGCTCACTCTGAACACTTGCCTGCAGGTGCATTACAGAAGCTCTATAAAACTTAGAAGAAAAAATGTTTTAACTGAGAAGGATTTTATTAATTTGACCATTTGCTGAGGAGTGTGGAGAAGGAGATGGTAATTTTTTGGCTCTAAAAGCTGCTTTTTACTTTATTACCTGGGCATCGCATTATAACATTCGCTTGTGGGGAAAAACTTTATTCAAAAATTTCAGAAAGAAAGAACAGGGGTTCCTCACCTAAAACAAAGCATCCTCTGGAAACATCCTTACGATTTTTATCATGTCAACTTAGTGTTTGATGACAGTTTGCAACCAAGGTAATATGTGAAGCTGCCATTCCAATCTATATTTCTAACAGTCTCAGAAATGGGAAAAATAAATTCAGCTGATTGATCAGAAACCAGAAGGACTATGCTTACAAAGAGCTAGCAAAATCCATTCTGCAAGATAACTCCAACTCATTGTTAAAATAGCCCTATTGATTGCAGTCGACTCACAAGAAGAGTTAATGTGTTCCACTAAATTAGAAGCTGTCAGAAGATTACCAGGTAAAAATACATATTTTCAGAATATCCTCTAAAGCCTTTTTTAAAAACTTCTGCTTTAATCCCATTTTTTGTTTTCAAACATACACTTACAAATTACAATAGGAGATTTGTATTTGGCAGCCTAGGTCCTTGCTGTTCCGCGCCTCAGCTTCACGGTTTGGTTTTGCCCAACTAGTAGCGAATGAAGTCTATATACTGAACAACTCATGCTGAAGGAGAAGCAGCTGCTCACTGACACTGCTCCCTACAGCCCACAAATCTTGCACTTCTGCAGAAAGAGAACAAACACTTGCAGAAAATACACATGGAGTTTGATGCTCAAGGGGTATAAGATTAGGTCCAGTGTATTGACTAGGGAAATAGCCTGCAGGCCTTAGGCCAGCGAGGCTGCTTGCCAGTGACTTCATTAGGGCTTTTGCCTATGAAAGAGTTGCCTGTTTGGATCCTGGAAACTTGCATCAATACGTCATTTTGTGTGACTAAAGTAAGCAGAATGCGTCCAAAGCACTGGCCAGTTACAGACCTCGATCTGCCTCCATTTGCAGGCAATGGCACTCTTAGGAAATCGGGGTTTGATTTGATCCGAGGCTCTTTTCAACAGGACTTTCATCACTGACTTTAGCTGACAGAGTGCCTCACGCAAAGGTCCCTATTCTCTCACATCTTCCCACAAAAGACACAGGCAGCTGATCTCCTTTGCAGACTTTGTCCTGGAATCCCAGAAACCCAAAAATCTTTGCAAATTTCTGGCAACGGTTTGCATCCTCGCGATAACCCTCCCTGCTCTCCACCCTTGTCTCATGGCAGCAGGCACCCACCAAGCCACGATGCCGGTGACTCCCAGAGCTCCTCAGGGAGCAGGGAGGGGAGAAAAGAAGGAATATGGTGTCATAGCAGATATAAAACCTGTTCATGTTTGGCAGTATAAATTTACATACTTACATTACACTGTCTTATGAGATGCGGTTCCAGCAGTTCAAGGGCAAAAGATGGGGACAATCCAGCAAAAATCTCTGTCTTGGGCTTCAATGCTCTCTGATATCATCAGGGCAGTAGGAGGAGGGGTAGACTAGTTTGGTGGACTTAATAAAATTGCTTCTGGAGTTACAATTTTTTTGTCAAAGAGCAGAAGAGAAAGCAAAAGACCTAAGGACCAATACCCCAACTCCCTGAATTAGCACTGTACACAGATACCTACAGCATCTTCACTCATGTAGGACAAAACCAGGGAATGCAAGAATGTTGAATTCTTTGCTGTATGCTAAAAAAGAAATTATAGCAAGCATTTCTCCCCTCTATTTTTTTCAGAGACTACACTTTTTTCTTTCCTGTTTGCTTTTTTCTGAAATCCACTGAGAACATTCATTTTAGTTGCCTCAAACTAACAGCATGAAAATCTTTGTTAAAGGACAAATTGAAAGTGATTACCCTGCTAACGAAAATAAAAAGCGGAAATACTTCTGTAGACTTCATCTACAGCTCACAGCACAGTAGGTCTAATGATTTCTGAGAATTCATTAAGTATTTGTGTCATTATAAACATGCTGAAAGTGCCACACACGTATATTTATTACTCTGCTGAATCAACGCTGATTTGATCAGCTTACCTTTGACATCAGCATTTCATAAATTTCTTAGTCATTTCCCCATGATGACCTCACAAAACCCGCTCTAAAGCAGCACTAAGCCATTTGAATGCTTCCCATCCTTTCCATTGTGCAGCCCTGCTCCAAAAATATTACTTTTTTTCCTTTCCCGGTCCCCCCTTTCCTCCCCGTTCCTTTTTCCTCTGACCCCGTGCGCTAAAATTCTGAATTAGCTGAGTTTATCATCTTACCTCCTAAAATACATATCCTCATGGTGAAGGGAAAGGACAAGCAAAAAGGACAAAGTCTATTTTTAGCAGATGGGTCCTTATTGTACAAACTTAAGAGGGGGTTATTTCTCTCTCCCCCTCCCCTCCCTTATTTTTTTTTTCTCCCCCCTCCAGTTCCTGGGTTGCGCTCCCTTCAATCTTGTCAGCTGTAAAATGGGTCTCTTTTTAACCTATAATGGATCAGCGAGATTAAAGGTGAAGTCATGAATTAGTAGCAGTGACAGCCCAGCACGATGGCCCTGGCAGCAGGGGGTCTCCCTTTGTGCTCGTCCACTCTGACCCCCCGTGCCACTCTCCGCCTGTGGGAACCGGACAAGAAGAATGTCGGGGTGGGGCCGGGGGCCGCCAGCCCCAGCCCCTGCGCCCGGCCAGCGCCCCCAACACATTCTTTCCTTGGAAATATTCTGACATCACCCCATCATACCTCCTCGCTGGCTCCTTCGTTAACTCCTTTATGCCTTGCCGGCGTCGGACAATGGGTCCTGCTGCAGGGTGGAGGAGGAGGAGGAGGAGGAGGGGAGGGGGGGCATCTTTCCCAAGACAACTTTTTCAGAGGCTGCGGACCTAAGGCAAGTGTGGTTTTTTAAGATCGGGAGGTGAGTAAATTTTCCAGGAGTTGGGCTGTGTGGCTTGGGATGCTAGTGCCAATGGCAAAAACAAGCAAAGCACCTCTGACAATGCAAAAAGATTTATTTGGGTTTTTAAACCTCAGTTTCTGAAACAAAACCAAAGACCATCCCTGGCACAAACACAGCTTGTTCAACGTCTACATTTTTCCCTGGGAAGCATGTCAGAACCACCCGTTAGAACCATTGCAAATGTATGATGCATTTCCAGTCTCCTCCATGAAAGACTGCAGTAAGGCAACATCGGAGAGAAACACAAATAACAGGAGCTTCCTCTTGAGAATTCCTCTTTTGGGGAATACTAGGGAGAGCAGAGGGAAAGCAAGAGAGCTACGTCTTTCTGCAAATATGAGGCACGCTGGTCTTTCTGTTCATATTCTCTGGGATATATTCTGTCTTTACTGAAATGTAAATGCAGTGTTGGCTTCAGCGTATCTTCTAGGCTAAGCAGCTAGACTTTTCATGGTCCAATTCCCAATTAATGCACTAATTAACTAATTATAACAGGATTCCTCATCCTGGACGATTTACTTTGCTGGTGAAGAAAGTTTCATGTTTCTGAACATACTTTTCTGACACTTTTAAAGCAATTCTATTGCACGTACCACTAGAGCTATCCCAGCTCAAATAGCTTCTTTGGGGGATATAACACGTGTGCAGGACCTAGCCAGAAAGGACAGTCCCAGAAAACTTACAGAGGATCTTCCCTAGAAAACTATAAGAGGATCACTAGAAACAATTTCACTGGGTGACGAGATGTCTCATTCCTGTGATACCATAAAGTTTGGTGAGAATTCACTATCTCTGTGCCTTGAAGGTTCTCCACAGGAGGGTCCTCCGCATACCTTGGCAGAGTCAGGTGGGATTTAGGCCCCTGAAACAGCACAAAGGCATTTTAAGATACCTAAATTCAAAATTGTAATCCTGCTTAAAGGCTGTCTAGCCCTGGGGAAACATTAGCATTTACAGGATTTTCCCATCTTGCTCTAAAAGATGCCAGGCCACTTGCTTTTCTGCCCCAAGTGGAGTAGTTTGGCAAATGGCTCCTCCTTTAACTCACTTTGCAGATACTCCTGGGGTTCACACGAAGAAAGTCTTGATCCAGTCTTGGAGCAGAGGGTAAGGGAAGCAAAGTCTGTGTTACAGCCAGCTCTGTTTTCTTATATGACGCCATTTTGTTTTTTCTGTGGCTCACTATTTGAAGAGCCCACTAAGGATGTGGGGATATGTCCTGTAAAACTAGCACAGAGAAATTAATGAATGGCCCAAATGAATAAAGGGAATGGACAAGGCAGACACTGTGAGCCTCTTCATCTCTTGAGCAACGTGTGCTCGGGCAACCTGAATCTGAGTGGAAAGCTCACCCCAGCCTGACATTACCCCCTTTAGCCCCAGCCTGCTTCAGCCCACACCACAGGATGAGTGCGCACGTAGTCATTGCCGGGAGAAAGTAACAGCTCAGAGGGCTTCAGGAGAAGCAGTCCTGCCTCAGGCCCCGAGCAGCAGCAGGCACTGGCTGGAAGCAGTCGGCAAGATGTGCAGATGGCACAATCTGAAACAGCTTTCCGAGTAGATGATCTGACAGCATTTCCACACCACTTCATGTCAGCTGTGTGGTACCAAGTTATGCTTTCTGCAGGTCTGCTGGACCTTTTTCCCAGAACAGGCTCCAGCCTCCCCCGGCATCTACAAGGCTGCAATCCATAACGCTACATTTTGAAGACAAAGAAGAAAGTACATTGGAGTTGTACCTGATTGGCAAGGGAAGACTGCAGGATGCACATTGCAAAGTGTCGCTTGGCAACATGGCACGTGAGGAGTACACCAGGGCACTGTGAATCTTGGACCAAAAGGGACACTCACAAGTTGCCACTGAAATCCCCTTCCATGTAACGCCCTCCGAGCCCAGGCCATTTTGGGAGAAGAGGAGTTCAGATCTCATCCAGCAAAGGGCTTAGTAGGCTGAGCAAGTTGCCTACCTGGTATGTAAGATGTTCTCTTACAGACCAAGTAGATCGGGATCCCTGCAAAATGGAGCATCAGTATCTGTCCAATATCTGATGCACTTCTGTTTCCTTAGGAGATGGGGGATTTAGGTGCAATCTTTCCTTTATCTGAGAGAAATCAAACTCATGTCTCACTCTTCCTAAAGGGGAAGCCAAGTTCTATATAGTTGTATGTCCTCAACAGGAAAGGTGGGGACAAGGCTGATTTTACCCCTTATATCTTTCCTTGAAACATGAATAGATCCCAGGTTTTCCCATTCAGCCCCTAGGCTACAGGGTCATGTTCCTTCTCTCTGGCATGCCACAGAAAGTGAATGCCTGGGTGTCCCCTGGCAATGCTTCAGCAGACAAGCTCCTAGCTGGGCAGTGAGCACACCTTGGGAATGAAAGATGTGTCTCCCCAGAAAGAGGAGGGACTGGAGGCTCCTAAGTCCTGGGCAAATGCACTGGACAGTAGATGTCTATAAAGGACAATATAAAACACTGGCTGTATCCTACATTTAGAAATGTATGCTATTTAGTTTTTTTGGAAGAAGTGTTTAGTATTGCATGGTGAGGTAGATGGGTGAGGGCGTGCACACAGGCAGGCAGGGCTGACGCCCCAGGGGTCAGGAGAACGTGCTTTGGGGAGCACCTTGCTTGGTTCCTTCCTTTTTCTCCCTGCTGGTTACGGCAGGCAGTGTGGGCTGTTTTGGGGTCTTCCATACACTGTGTGGGGACGTAGGGGCATGGCATAAGGCAAAGGACCCCCCTATGAGGAGGAGTTGGGGATAAGAAGGAGTTCTTCTAAGTGTTCATTTCTTCCCTTAAAGGCTTCACAAACTTTCCTGGACTTGGTCCTCACCTCATCCAAACACAAGAGATGAAGAACAGCATTTAATTTAGGGGCCAGTTGTGTTGCCACAGCTCATGATTTCATCAGGTATGCGGTATTTCTTCTTAAAGCTTGGGCACTTGGATTCAGATGACTCAGTGGGACTCTCAGCATTAAGGAAAAAGAAAATGAAGTGTCCTCAGGATCTGGAGAACAACTGGGAGACAGCCATCAGTAATATCAGATGGCAAACAACAGTTAATTAGTCAAGGTCAAAAAGTACTTAGAAGTGCTGTTGATTAAAAAACATTATAGATGAATATTTGTTTTGTTTTGTTTTGAACCTGAGATTTTAGATCCCATCTCAGGTTTTGTGGCCCTTGACTCATATCTGCTGAACGGCAGAGCTTGGGAATCCTCTGACTTCACTGCAGCTGGGAACATCTCATGCATCTCCCTGCTTAGGAGCTGGAGGAGGCTCCCTTCAGGGCTGGGGAAGGCTGGGCAGGGGTGGAATCCTTCAGTCAGGAGCTATGGGGGCTCAAGGGGTAAATCACCTCCCAGAATCTGTGGATTTGCCCTGGACGGTCATTCCCCATCCCCCCTGCCCGAGAGCTCTGTTCATTCCTCCACAACCTGGACCCAGGACCCAAGCAGCCCTGAGGACAGCTTGAGTCTCCCTGGTGGCTCATTAGCAGCTGAAGAGGGGACCCAGGGGGAAGCAATCCAGTCCCAAGCTGCAGTAATCTCCAGGTCCATTTCCACATGAAACTCCTAAAAGGCTGCAGCCTCCCTAATTACTGGTGTCAAACCTACAAGAGTGCATGGGCTGGGGCTAGCATGGAGACTTGGGAACCTGTTGTGCCTCCTGCCTCCAGCCCCCTGGTGCAGCCCTGACTCCTCAGAGAGTTGGTGGTGGGGCTCCTCTCTTGTGCCACAGCAGCTTCTCTTCCCCGTCCCCGCTCTGCTCTCACTGGAGACGGTGGCTGCAAGCGTGCCGAGGAGACTGTCTTGCTTCTTTGCTCAGGCTGTTTAGTTTATAGCAGCTAGTGAATGTGAGGATGGAGAGTTTTTGCTGAGCACTGCTTGGAAAACAAGAGCAAACTCCCTCTCGTGTCATCTTCTCTGTTCCTGGCCATGCAACCCGGCAGCAGCTCCTGCATGTGTGTAAGGTGCCCCAAGCCCCCTTGACATTAATTACTGTTATCTGCCCTCTCCTGCCAGTGTCGGGGTGAGGCGGGTGGTGGGGCTGGTGCTCTTCTATCTCCTTCTCCAGGCTATCACTTTCTTCTGTTGCATGAGAAGGGGTGTGTGTGTGCATCCATTTATGTGCACTCGCGTGTGTATGTGTGTGTGTACGAGCAGATTCTGTGACATTGCTACCGTCTCTCTGTGCAGAGTGGGTCAGGATAGGGGAGAGCATCATTTAGTCCTTCCCCTATACACCGGCATGGGAGGGAGGGAGGTGTGATCTGTGCTGGACGTGGGGCTGACATGGACTACATTAATCTCTATTTTTGCCATTCCTTGTTCCCTGGAAAAAGAGGGAAAGTAAAACCAATCCCAAACCACTATGTGGTATATCCTGCCTTAAACAGAGCTTATAGCAAAGCCACAGTTTAATAGCAGCCCTTTAATGAGTCACTCAAATAGTTTCTTTCTGGAGGAAGGATGGAATTAAAAGTCATTTAAAATTATCAATGCTTCTCCAGTATTTCACTATCAGTCCAGTCCTTGATATTCAAGAAGAATCTAGCTCTGAAAAAAGCTATTTGCCAAAAACATTGCAAGCCAAATTTTTAATTATTATGTGGATGCCCATTTCACATACTGCTCACTTAAAGAATGACACAATGAAATGTTTCATTCCCCATTACTAGCCGCTGAGAAAATGCTGGAGATGCATTGAAACATCAGGCTTTCAGATGACTGCAACTTCTCTCAAATACTATTAAAGACAACCAAAAATGTCTCCATTAGAAATACAAAAACATTTTGTGACCAATCCTCTCCTAGGAAGGTTTATTATAGTTCTAAAGTCAATTCCAGCTCTGTTTTTTTCGGATATAAAGTCAATTCCAGCTCTGTTTTTTTTTTTCAGATATCTACTAAACTGTATTGTGACAAAAGTATAAAGAATTTTTATTTCCATTAGACTTTTATTTTAATCACCTAAAAATCATTCTTATGGAAATAAGAAAGACAAAAAGATTCCCCAGGGAATGAGAAACTTCACTGATTTGCATCATTAACACTGAAAAGAACTTGCCTGGAAATGGCCCCTTCACGTTTTCTTTTATTTACATTTCCAGACAAAAATAAAATTAATTTCAACAAGAAGGTTTCTTCTAGATTCATATCCCATTTTGATTAGTCTAGCTATTAAAACATGAATATAGCTTGTTGTGCTTTGATGGACTGATTTACTCTTTGTTATACTGGATTTTTTTTTTTTTTTTTTTTTAGTTTTTACCCCATTTGTAAAGGGTTTGCAACACGGGGACTCTCAGTGATCAATGGTTGTATTAGCATTCATAATTAACACCAGTAATTGTTAAGACACTTTTTGAACAATTACCATTTGCAGCACAGAATGAGAGAAAAGTGACATTCATTTCACTAAACTCTGCAGTTTTTGTTTAACAAGCCTGTCCAAGCATAAGCAAAAAATGAAAAAACAGAGAACACTAAATATATATTTAAACGCAGACAAATTTCTATGACAAAGTAGTTCTTTCAAGGCTCGAATCAAAATTTTAAACAGTTTACCTTCTTTGTGTCTTCTAAAGAGTTTTATGTAACAAACTTTCAGTGTCATCACTAATAGCAGTTCATGCCAAGGATTACTTTCTTAAAACTGCTACTCAAGCCTTGTGATTTGCAGTACACTTCTTATTACAGGATACATTATGCAGAAACCCTCTGCTATGTGATGGGACATGGCAACCCTGCTGTGAGAATGCCTATCAGCGCTTCTTTTAAGGCCCTTTCTCAATTGTCAGCAAAGTATTTTTTAAGGTTAAAAGGTGTAAAATTATTCTGAAATGCTTTTCTGACCTGTCGCCTATCACTGCAAAAAGCTATAGTTCTTTTTTTTTTTTCTAAAATTGTATTTTTTAAATGTGATAATATTATAAGAATAAAGCTAGTAAGAGAAATATAGTTTTCTATGCTTTTCATGATATTTTTTGTAATTTTTTCCGTACTGGAACACATTAAGATTGTGAGTCCCTTTTTATTTCTGATTTTCTTCATTATGATTCTTCCTTTCCTGTGAGTCAGTTACAATGTGCAATTAATGAGAAACCAGCAATTTAAAAAAAAAAATCTTTTCATTTATATTTTTGTGGATTGTTCAAATGAATTCCTGAATCATATTCTCTAATGTAAAAGTCAAATGCAGTAAGGTCATGAAGCATAATCTCATTATACTGGTATATAAAGCTCACAAGATCTGTCATTCTTCAAGTGCTACCTGTACTTTGATTGAAACAACAGTGAATATCAGCAGGAAAACTAGAAGAAGGCTTCTATTCTTCAGACTGGTGGCTGGCTTTTATGGTTTTGCAAGCTGCTTAACTCTAGATTTCCCAGGCTACATACACGATTCAAGGTCAATGATCCTATAGTTTTAAATCCTGTGCACAAGAGGTTACCATATCCCATTGTCTGTAGCTTAGGATTTCCAACAGCAGCTAACTGTTTATGTGCTGGTAAAATGCTGGAAGGTATCCGAAACCACTGTAAGTTTCAGGGACTGTTTTGTAACACAGTCTTATCAACCTATACTGGAGAACTCAGCCTTGTAGTAAAGAAGGGTCAGACACGAAGGGCCTGATTAACCCATCTGATATGTGATATATGCACACAACAATGTGAGTTGCAGCTGAAGCCAAGAAGAGAAGTACAAATAGGTAGCGGAGAGAAAAACAGATGCTGTGCCAGCTTTATGCATTGAGTTGTGTGGCCTGTACCAGAACACCAAGGTGATTACGCCCAAGACTATGGCATGGATATAAGAAGTGACAAAAGCAGTAAGAAGGCATCGCCATGTTGCACTCAGGTACCTATGAGGATTTGTATTGGTCCTTTCCCACATGGACTCATCTACCTTTCCTGCCATCCCACCTATCAGTCAGGGCCTCCAGTAAGGTTTTGTTCCTGCACCCTTCAATGCTGTCGGTGATGAGAAGCAGAGCTTTCCACACCCAGGTGTGCAAGTTGAGCAACCACTGTGTACTCTGCTAGCACAGGCAAAAGAGAGGAGGAGACCGGCACACGCTGATTTTATCACAACCGCTTTATTAACTAACCATGTCTAATCAGCATAAAGCCTCATCTTAACCTGCTTGTTATTACCTTGATGCCCAAACAGGAGAGGGTTGCCATTCATGTGCGCATAGATGACTGGATCACGTGTTTTTGGCACAGCCAAGCGTAGGCTGGGAGGACTGCACTGCTCCCCAGCAAGCACTCCCCCCGGGAGTCTGTCCTTCTAGAGGCATGGCCCGGCCCAGCACCCCTCGGGGCATGGGAGGGCATTTACACGCTGTGTGCTCCTGCAGGCACATTGGCCCTTGTCCCCTGGGTCCTGCACAGGATAGGAGCAGGGCTTAGCTTCACCCAGCTGCTGGGTGGCAGGAGCAAGTGTCCAGGCCTTGGACATGAGGACAGAAAGTGAATATTCACAGTGCAGCACAAGTCAGGGTAGCACACATGGCATGCTCCAAGGACGATGATCATCCTGACAGCAGTGACTGTCCAGCACCTAGGGAGGTTTGCAGCCTCCTGCACACACGGTCTTAACCCCACTCCCATGGATGGCCGTTTTCAGTAACGCAAGATGGAGTGATTCTTTCAGACAACAGGTCAGCAAATTTCTAAAACTATTCCCAAGGTTTTTAACCTCTGGTATGTAGAAGTTGCTAACAAATACAAACTGCAAGCAAGGCCATTGTTGCCTAGAACAAATCTCAAGAATCTTAATAGTGGACAATTCTAGATGAGATTGTTAACAGACATCATCAGATGGTCTTTTAAGTTAGACCCTAAAAAAATAGACTCACCGTTTTTTGCGATACTTATATACAAAGTAAAAGAAAATAAAGCTATCAAACTGAATAGTTTGTCTTTATTCCCTGTCAGTCTTTCTGCAACTATTCTGAATTCACATCAACAGCCTTCTCTTACTCATCTCCTTAAAACCCCACTTCTTCCACAGAGGCTTCAAGGAGCTTGTGAAGTGAAACCCACCTTTGACTATTTCTAGATGCTGTGTCCTTGGAGAAGGCCATTTCACATTCATCTTGCGCATTTTCAGGAACATCCAGAATCCCAAGCGCATCCCAGACATGAAGAAATTGGTTTATTGGCTAAGCATATAAAGCAATCCCCTCAAGTCTTGGCCCTGCAAAAATTTACTCATGGGTTTTGCTGTAAGTATGTGAGTAGTCACTTGTTTACACTTGAGTGTTCATTTAAATGCATATATAAAGTGTGTGCATAGTTATTGTCCTAGCTTAGCTCCAGCATGCAGAGGTTACAAAGTCACTTAGGAAGCATAAAGAAAAAACTGGAATAGCCAATGCGATGCTAGCCAGTTCTCTGGGACTAGACTAAGAGACTTTTAAAAATCGCTTGAAACGCCAGACTGTCTTCCCACAGGTCTCAGATAGGGTAGGATTAATCTGTTTTAGCATTTAAAAGTCAGATGTCTACATTTAAAATTAGGGTTCATTTATCATCTTGGAAAGAAACATGCACCTCCAGAGGCACTTCATCTCACCCTAAGGTAGGCATCTAAGATTGTGATAAACACAGTTGTCTTCTATCTCTGGTGACAAGAAACAACGTGCAGAGCTAAAAGAGTAGGATTTGGGAAATACTTACAAGAGCTGCTACTGTTCTTCTGAAGTGCTACATTCGATTCCTCCTGTATCCAAACTCCAACTGTGACCTCTCGATAAGTGAGGAATAAAAGGCAAGGTTATTGTCTTGATATCATTTTAACACTATCTTCATACCCCTTTCCATGTTACCAGATATTGAAATTACCACAAGGGAGGGAGGGAGATCGGGCATAAGAAACCTAGAAGGAGCAATCCTCAGGACACTGAGGATGGTACATTATTTCAGAGACACTAACCAAACACCTACAAAAGAAGGTCCCTATTTTACATAGGGACCACCTTGAAAATTCTTGTTTGCAAAGCACCCACTGAAGCCAATAGGTTGTTTTTGCAGGAAGTCTGGATTGTAGGCACCTGTGGGAAGCGGTGCTCTGTGCACTGTGGAAAGATTAGCAGGATTTGTGTTCACCTCTAAGACCCAGAACATGACTATGGCCTTAATCCCAAATAAACAGAAATCCTGCTGCTAATTGCAATGCCACAGGATATGGCTGTTTAATTATTATCAGTTAATACCAAGGCCGTACTTTGGCCCCCAAGTCAGGACTGTTACCTAGTCAATTCACAGCACTGCAAATTAGCAGCATGAGGGCAAGGCTGTTCTTCAAAGGTACAGCTGCAGCCCGTGAACAAGTTGTGTCAGGTTCCCTCATGGATGGTCATGAATTGCTGCCAAGGAGAATGGCCTTCCTGCTCCAGTATCTGCTAAGGATGCTAGGGGAATTTTGCAGATTAAGCAGGATCCTTTGCTTGCACAGCTTTCACTGTTTGCTGTGCCGTCTAACTGGGGTATTGAGTACCTGAGCTCCGTCTTGCTTTGGGATTGCAGTGAAGAGAGAGGCTCCGGTTCCAGGTATCATTTTCCAATGCAGGGCTCAAGTAGGGAAGAAGTGTGACATGTCTCTATGTGTTAGCAGGGCCAGGCAGGTGTGAGAAAAAGAAAGTCAGTCAGTCACATGCATTAGCAATGGGTCCAAGATGGATATATGCAACTATTGTTTTTTTAATTTAGAGGTGCAAATTAAATAAATGGCCATATGATGTAAGAAATGAACAAGTCCATTTTAATATCCAAACAATGAATTTCAGGAGTTAAAAAATAGTGGAAATACTACAACAATATCCAGACTTTTTTAATTTTCCAATTTTGTAATCTAAAATATCACATTTTTTGTTTCATAAAATACATTGGTTTCAACCCAGCTTTTCTCATTAATACACACTTCGTATGAATACATTGTTTTCACTTCTTGCACAAGACAGTAGATTTTTCTAAGCACTGTACAATACGAAATAAATATGCCACTTGTCTGTGCCTTTTCTTCCTTTTGTTCCTCTGTTTTTCCTTTTTCAAGGATTTTCATACTTTTCAAAAGAATACCATATTGCTGAAAATCGAATCCATTTTGTTGCATACTGCACTAGAGAGCCATTAAAACAAAAAAAGCAGCAACTTTGTTATCATTGTTCCAAAAAACTTGAACTAAAGCAGAGGGCAAAGGGAAACAAATGTTTTAGCTTGCTTTTAAAACCTCATTGGGTTTCCGTATACATACATATGCACATAAAACATATAGATATACATATAAAATACAAAGAAATCACATGAGGTAATAGCACCCCCTTCTGAGAGTTAGGACCAAAGCTTATACCCTCACTTTCAAGCAAATCAGGAGCCTTTTCATCATGGTGCTACAGCTTTTCGGTACGCAGCTCCTGCTTCATCTTTTGTCCTACTGCACTAAACTAGAGAGATGTACATACTGTTTACTCGGCATTTATCTTCTCCTCCCTGTGTCACTGAAGAACTGCTTGGTTACAAGGCAGTAATTATAATTTGGAGCTAGGAAGTCCACGAACAATTATTTTCTTCAGCTCAGCTGTTCAATTATTCCATGTATAAAATAGTCCTTGAACTGGTTGTTTTGGATGCAAGAAAGAGTTGGCTTCGGCTTTTGCAGTCCGGGGAGTGGTTGAGGAAGGTGTGAAGGGTCAGTGTAGCTCAGCAGAAATATCACTCCATTCTTCAGTGACTGTTTTCCCGGGGGTGGAACTTCACCACTTTTGAAACGGGCACAGCCTCCTCTTCCTCATCCCCTCTGCCTCCCCTAGTCTGCGGTTAGGGCAGAAAAGGACCAAGACCCCATCTCCCTCTTGCAGCAGCAAGGGCCCAAGAAGTAATGTCTGCAACACCTAACGGGATTGCACCCAGACCCATTCCAGTATCACAAGGGCTATGGTAAGGCTCTTTATGAGCCTCCCTTACCACGTACCTACACCAGCAAGCATTGGCTCGCTTCCTCCTTTGGCCTGGCAAAAAGGTTGACTTACCTACCAAAAGAAGTGCATTTTCCAAGCTCTAAGGGAAAAACCAGACCAAGACAATTTCCTGCCTCTTCTGTCCTTTCCCAATAGCAAATTTCCCTTCGTGCAATTTCATCTCAATGGGAATGAGAAGACGCTTCCCCCACCTGCTCAACACAACATGGGTGCAGTTACACAGCACAATACGGGCAGAGCTCTTGTAACTCAGCAAAGAGCAGTCCTCTGAACAGCTCCGTTCCACCAGACAAGGCTTTAGTGGCATTGAACCGTCCGGGCAGCCCACAGCTCACCGGCCCAAAGCCAAAATAAATCATACCCGATAACAGTAACCATACCACGAAACCCTCAGAGACTAACTGAGAAATATAGCCAAGGTCAAGAGTCAAAAGGAGAATATAAGGGTGCTTCTCAAATTCCCACTTCTCACTGAAAACTGATTTGTGGTATTTCTCAGCACACACTCCAGATAAAGAGTAGTTTGCATAGATGTTGCTGCAAAAAACTTCTCTAGGGTCTGCAACAAAGCAGCTAAGGAAAAAGCAGAACAGTATTTACTCTTTTTTGAGCTGCAAAAGAAAGAAAAGTGTTTGATGAAAGGTGCTAGACTCTTATGAAAATAGTGGAGGAACTCTGCAACTTAAAGCACAGAAATCCACACGACACTGAGCTATGTATAATTTACCATGACAAATCAGTGCTCTAGCAGAAAGAGTCACAGCATGTGAAGAAAAAAATTAGCACAAGCTGAAGATAAGATAGACACGATTTTCTACTTGCAGTGCCAGAAAGAAAAAAAAAAAAAAAAATTAAGCCAAAGAAATAGAAACAAAATCCAGTAATACTGAAAGGGAAAGAAGTTCTTCCAGGACATATATAAAGGAATGCACTATGGAAATCCAACATGAGAATACCATAGCATCATGAGGAAAATATTACATCTGAAAAAATTACTAAAGTCTGCAAAAATCCATGTGATAATGCTGAATCTGAAGGAGGAGCTCCCAAAAAAGTTTTTTGCAGCCCAAAATCTGTAACAAGCAAGATGCCAAGGTAGGTGTGAATAAAGTTACTGAGGTAAGAACTTATGAAGTACATAAAAGTGGAAATACCTGAAGTCCAAATTGCAATAATACTTGTTTTTGGCTCAACACTGTTATGTGTAGGGCTTTTGCATGTGACTAAGAGCCACCTGTACACTCAGAGAGAGTGTAAAAATGAAACTGATTTGGGGGAATGAGTTCAAACAGTGCCTACACACTTGAGATCTTTCAGGTCAAGGGTAGTAAGCACACAGGCTAATGCCCAAATTCCCAACAAGACACACGTGCAGATCACAATATTCATAAATTCATACAGCAAATAAAATACAGGAACATGAATGGACAAGCACATACATTTTGTTATAGGTTTCTTTAAAAATAGTTGCTGGTAAAACAGGATTTCTACTACAAACAAATAATCATCGTTAGCAGTCCTTTGTTAATTTAGCAAATCTCAATCTCATCAAATAGGAGCTATATCTCCAGGAACTCCTCTGACAAAGGCATCTCCCAGCATCTGGAAGATTGTCCAATTACAATCTATAGAAACTTGCAGCAAGGATGACTGACTAAGGACAGCAGTCACAGAGAGTGTTAGGAAAAGAGTGAGAGAATGTGTGAGAGAAAAAGCAAACTTCACTTTCTCATATGTAAATTGGGGGGAATTACACCTGTCCTTAGGTTTTGTGGTGAGTGGAGTCAGCCCCTGGTATCAGATTTGGTCAGGTTTTCTTGCTTTCCTTCTGTTCTTTTCTTCTACTTTTCTCTTTCTCTTTCTTGCTATACGCAGACTCTACATTGATATGAAAACCCTATATCAATTCTTATGGAGCCTTTTTAGATTTACCTGTGTTATCAAAAAGGGGCTCTTACCTTAAAAGCTCTGTTTGGGGCACTACCAGCAGAGAACAGAAGATCGCTCTTAACCCTCGGCTGAGTCGGGGCAAGGGGAGATGACTTCCCCTGGGAACACAAGGGAGGTTGCAAGGAGCCATTGCCCTGGAAATCCCACCCCGAGCAGGATCGTCAAGAGCTAACAGCTCTTCCTTCCTCTCTCTCTAGGCACTGGCAGTTGTCCACAGAAGGAAATTGTATTATAGTGCCTGGAAGGAGAACCGCACACTCATGCATTCCCCTCCCATCACAGCTATTGCTGTCCCTGAGCTGGCACCTTAGAGAGTCCCATTGATTCAGAAGCATTTAAGACTGACTGCTGATCAAGCCCCTTTACTCTTCTTCATTACTAACAGCTCCTGCCCCTTTGGCACGGCTGGCAAACCTGACTATTTAACCCTTGCAGCATCAGATCTGACCTTCTGCTTCAGGCAGTATGGCTGGGAGTCAGTGGATTACCTGGGCACGAGCCGGGACCTCTCTGTTGCACCAACTAAATGTTTCACAGAATCACCTATCAATAAAAGCGACATCTGACCAGCCACAAAATAATCCATGAAAACAAACAGCATTCTTCCTTGAGGTGAGAACAAGAGACAAACCCCTTGTATTACTAATGGTCCTTTGCCTGGCCCAAAATTCAAGAAAAGTCTACTGGATGAGATTTGGACTGGAAACTAAGACAGGACCTTGAACGTCAACGTAACAGATTCTGTGATGGAATATGAAGATGTCATGCAAGAAAAGAGACTCTGTAATTTTTCCTTGGTACTTTTTTACATTTCCGTTATAGTTCTAATCCTTTGGAAGACTTGGAAACTTAACATTTCCATTGACTAATTCAAAGCCGTAATGTCCATTTAGTACCGGTGATCTGACTTTTCTACTGTTTCTGTGAAACGGCTACCAAAGATACACACATCTCAAAAGATGGACTCTGGGAAAAAAACTTCAAACCATTCACAGCAGAAGTAATCATAGCAAAAAGGATGCAGAGACTAAGGACAGACAAAATTACACGCCTCTCAATAAAGGTTTATGGGAGTTTGAAGCTATCTATAAAACTGTACAACATACTATGCCAAGAAAAAAAAAGTAGGAAACTGTTTGATAGATTATAATCCAAACAGTTATACCATCCATGCATAAAGCTGAGGCCTGGCTTACAAAGTTTTTCTGACCAGCGTGGAATTCGAAGTGTTGCAGAAGTCTGCAGGCAAGCTGAGGACAAGGTCTGCAGCATCATCAACTGCGGGACAGATCTATGTGCATCTGCCCAGCAATCAACATGTAAAGGTATCTCAACACTGTATGCTGTATCAACTGAAGCAATGGATTACTTCCTTTATGGGAAAATATTAACATTCCAAACAAAAATTGTAATGAAAATTCTGTTCACTGTTAGTAGTCTCAATAGGCTAAATAACACTAGCTTTTGGATTTGGGGGGAGAGGGAACATAAATGTTACACAAGCCCAAGGAACGACTCAAATGTTAAAGTGTCATACAAATGGGATATAAATGATCAGAGCGACTGAAAGCCCAACACAGAACTGTCACCCTTGTAGGTGACCATGGTGGCACAGTGAAGCCGGACTCATGGCAAACGCAATCTCAGTGGCTGCAAAGTGCTGGTGAAAAAAAAGCAAAGCAAAGCAAAGCATTATCTCATTCAAGGCTGGAGAGCCACAGCCAAACATAAAGAAAGTTACAGCAGCTTAACGAGCCATTGTGTCCCAGCTGAGATGCAACAGCTGTCACAGCACCCCAAAGTAAGGTGAAATGCCCCAGCCTTCAGCAGGGCAGGGGATGCTTGCTGCAGACTGATGTTCTCAACCAAGAGCCTAAGCTGTTGTGTTTTGGAGGGCATCCAAGGAACCAATACAGGAGATCAGACCCTTAGCCCCATCTTCTGCGTGCTACCAGGCGGACAAATGATGCAGTACAATCACGTCGTCTCAAAGTGTCTCGCTGGACAGACACAAGGGGAATCATGTCCCCTCTGATCAGAAGGAAAGAAAGCCCACATCTGCTGTGGGATGCTTGGCTGAATTAAGGTGCACCGGGGCTTGGGGCTCCCTTCTGACCCTGCTGATATGCTGTCACACCAAGCTGAAGTGGCTCGGCTGGATCCAGCACCTCTTGACAATCAGTGAACATAAGTGTGGCATTGAATTGAGGCACAGCATTGCCTCTTCCACTGCTGGCAGGGCTCTCGCTCGCTCCAGCCCCTCTGCTCAGCACGACGGCACATCAGCAGGCCACGCTGAGAAGAGAAACAACACGAGGCACAAAGGAGCAATGCTAACAGAAGCAGGGGGATATGACGAAGGAGAGCTGAGAGCCCGTGAGCAAAGAGAAGAAGGAAGGAAAAATTAGGTTGACGAGCATCTAAATAAAGACTTTATGGGGGGGAAAAAAATAATCTATTTCTGTACTTGCACTTTTCCCTTTACACAGGCAAAAGCAAGAAGCAGAAATGCTGGCTTTAATACTGTTCATAATGAAATTCAGAAAGGAAATGGAAAAGAGATTCGAAGGCAGAGCTCTGAGAGCTCCCGCTCCTGGGCTGCTAGGCCAATAATTTTCAAGCTGTGGTCCATTGTGACTTGTACTGCCAGGCTGTGTTTACACTGTGACTTAGTGCCAGCAGTACCACTGGATAAGGCCTTTCAGCAGATCAGCATCAAATCCTATTTTCGAAGATTTAAAACAAAAAACCCACCACCACCACCAATAAAAGCCTCATTAAAAAAATTGCTCTGAACAAAACCTTGGCATGATATTGTACATCCTGGACAATTTCCCCACCAACTTTTAAATGTGTATATTTGGGCATTATAAGATGTCCATTTTGTGTGGATTTTGTAGGCATTGTGAAACGTGTATGGTTTCAAAGTTTATCCATTGTTTTCTGTGTAAGAAAGTACATCATGTGCAGGAACATAAAGGAGGTCCACACAATCTAAAAAATGACATTCAAGTTGGATGCGAAGCAAATTTAAAATTACTAAGGCTTTCCAGTATTCCGGCTCCATCTTCTTTATGTGTTTTGAAAGAAGTGCAGCTGGGGCACTGAAGGATGCAGCCAGGAGGCTCCATATTAGGCACACAGAGCCCGATACTGGAACAGGTAACCTCTGTTTCTGTGTCACTTTGTCGATTGTACCTGTTACCCCTCCTCAAACTTCTCTTGTTCACATGAAGAGAAAAGCGTATTTTCCTGGTCACACTGAACATGAAGAGGGTGCTGCAAGCTCTGGGACAGCCCAGGCAAAAAATTGTTGCTCAAATGGCTAAACATGAAGCTATAATAATTGGCTTGCTTACAATGCAATTTTACAGGTAAAATGGCTAACGTCTTCTCCCTTCCCTGATGTTCTGCCCCAGAACCAGTTTACCTGTTTTCTTTCTTTCACACTGTCAAGCTCAATGCTTGTGCCTTATCCTTCCTAATTAACGTTGTGCCTTTCTCTGTCTACTTGCTCTTGTTTCTCTTATCCCACTGATCTCTTCCCCTTGCTGGCTGGGATGTCAGCCTTGGTTTGACCTCCTACCACAGTAACTGCTTTTTGCTCTGGAAGGTCTCAAAGTGAGCTGAATCATAAGGCTTATGTTTACTTCTCTTTCAAAACCCCTCTCAAGCTCTTCTCTGCCACAGCAGTTACAAGAAATGAACCAGTGTTTAATGGTAGGGATAAAGGGCACTTGATAAACTGAAACTAGACAAATAAAAGTGTGTAGGAAGGTGCATTGTTGGTTTCTATCTATCTCCCACATCCACCATTTACAACTCACTCAGAGCAGAACTTGAAGAGTAAATACAGTATTTCATCCAGTCTAACAGTATCCTGGCAAGTGCAATACAGCAAATACGTAAATAAAGAACACTTCAATCACCCAATGGCCCAGAGGCTACTGATGAGCGTATAGTCATGCTATGCAATGCTGAAAGGTTTTTTATGACCAAACATAGTCAAGGAGTAAATTACTTACCTCTTCTGAAAGGCCAGCAGCACAGTGTCCTGGAGCACCCACTCACACCAGAGAGAGGAGCACCCAGCAAAGAGCAGACAGCATTTCTTCTGACCCAGATGCCTGAGTGTGCCTTGGGAACATCAGACCCCACAAGTCACATCAGAAAGCTAAAGAAGCCTGACTTGAAGCAAACTGCTACAGCCACTTACCAAAAGCCTTTAGAATTAGGAACTGCAACACAAAGACAGCAACAGCAATTTATTTCCTATATCCACGATCTATAGCTATGTTCGGTTAACTTGGATGCATGCTGGGGTAGCAGAGCACATGCAAGTAGCATGGTACTGAAATATTCTGCAAGAACATTTTTACTGAGAGAGCATTGGCAAAAGACAAGGTGTGAGTATTTTTGCCCCATTACTGCTTCTTTTGCCTTCCCTGCTCCAGATGTCTTTGTCTTTTCTACAGTCTCTCCTAACTGAAGAAGCAAAGCATGTGTGTGAGGGGGCGCATACCCAAGAACCCTTAGAAAAATCTTAAAACAATACTTGTCCTTCCCTCTCAATACCAGGAATGTGACTTCAGTAGGCACACGAGCTCTGTTCTCTCCTGGCTGGGGTAGTCACACTTCTGAGCCTGCATTTCTTGCCTGAAGCAGCAGTCACTTTGTTATCCATCCATCCAGCATCCTTTTGTTGATCAGTGAAGTTTTGGCACTGCAGATGTGATAAGAATAAAAACATTTAAGCAATCAGTTAATCTAACAAATATGTTAAATATAACGAGACAATGAGATCGAATGCCCACTGCTTTCATTTACACCAGACATAAATCTCAGAGAAAATTGCACAGATGCAATCAGAGTTGAACACGAGAAGTGTTTGGCACATTTGAGCTCTGTTACCCTGAAGATAAGACTTGAAAAAAGGACAGACTGCCTATCAATACCTTCACAGAGCACACCCTTTTGAGCTCTATAAATACATTACATTCTCACCACAATACTTTTTTTTTTTTTTCAGGGCTGTCTTTAACCATACATGTCCTCATTTCTAACTCGAGATTTTTTTAAGCATCCTTCTGATAACTTTCCTCAGCTTTGAATTATTAGTGAGCTACTTAATTGTAGCTAAGATTTACCAACATTAGTCAAACGTCTCTGCCGATACACAAAGTTATTTATAAAATAAGTATTTTTCATAAAATATTTATAATAAGGCAGTCCTCAGCTGTTTGCAGGTGCCCCTCACAGTCAAGTCTTATTAGTGAAAGGTGGGAAGCAACTTCCTGGAGGAGACTGCTCCGAGATTTGCAATTAAAGCAAATCTGTTTCACACTGTAATGGTGGAGTGTTGTCTCCAAATTGAACACGACGACTCTTTAGGAGATAGCTGAATTTTCCAGGCAATTTGTTTAATTAGAACTCTCCTAAATTTCATAGGGATTTTTTAAAAATGACTTTTTGAGAATAGAGCTTATTTTTCACCTCACATTTTTATGTTTGTCTCATGACAAACCATTTTTCAACTTTCGGCATCAAGCAAATATGTTCTTCTCTCATTCAAGATAGGAGATTTTCTTAAAGTTGGTTCAAGTTAACTTTTTAATGCACCTTAGGTAAAATATATTCACCTCCCCTGTGGGCTTTCCTATTCAGAATTAAAGTTGCCCTGATTTGAAACACTTTTCAACCATCACAGCAGGAAATAAATGAAACTAAGAACTAAGCCCATTTTAATTTTGAATGAGAATGTACACATAGAGTTTTAATGTGATTTAGCTAATCCACTTCAATTTCATACCTCTGTTAATTCAAACGATCTCTCCTGAGTGATCACAACAAGATTATTCTTAGATTATTCAAAAATGCCCAATTGTTATTATCAGTTCAGAGTTAAATGGACAGTCCTTAGGACAAGGTGGGAGGCTTCAGCTTCTCTTACAGCTCCAGAAACAGCCCATCCAATGTTTCCATAGCACATGCCTCTCTGGTTAGAAGCCAAAGGTCTTTTGATACCTGCATTGCCACAACCACAGGATGCCCAGGAGCCAGTAAGGAAAATCACTGGCAATTGTCTGATACAAAAATATTATGCTTTTTTGTCTTAAAGTTGCACTGCTGCCTAAATATCACTTTACGTAGTGTTGTATAAATTGATCTGTCAAGACTGGCAATGCTTATGTCTTTGTTGCTTTTAACCTGCTTAAGAATAATTAGAGGGTAAGAAAAATGCTCCAGCTCATTTCTGTGGTGTTGAACCCAGGAATGTCTCCCAGCTCCTGTGTTTAGCTGTGCACCCCAGCTGCATCTGAATCCAGGATAGGGTGAGGATCTGGTGTACAGCATCCCCTCTCCCCAGTTCCTCACTCCACTGCTCTCATCTTCATGGACCAAGACAAGGACTAACAAACTGGAAAGAGCTGTGCCTTATTCCAGCATAATCCAGACAATCAGGATGCCAGAGAAGAGGATATGCTGCAGCATAACTGAGGCAAAGTTATGGATGCCACCACAGGTAAGCTGAAGAAGGGCTTCTCTGATTCTGATTGACACCAAATTCAGGTCCCATAGAAGACCAAGGCCCCAGGCATGAGAGACCACATTTATAAAAACCCTTCACAGGAGGCAGACAAAGAGACCCATCCTTTCTGTAAGGATATGGCTGGCAGAGATGGCAGGGATGAGAATGAGATTTTGCTAAAACCAAGTAGGCCAATAGCAAGTGAGGCATACAGTGTCCCCACAGACACCAAAACATTGACATCACCCAGTTGGTCAGATGACAAGGGAAAAATTGCTGTGACACTGCTAACTAAGCCAGAGGTAGTAAGTTTTTGACCTCAGAGTCTGGAAGGCCTTGACAGGGCTTGGGAAAATAGACAGGCATTAGAGTGAACATGAACCCTTCATTCACGTGCAACACTTGGCAGTGTAAACTGACCCCCATCACAGACAAGGGCTTACACGGAGTCACAGACCTGCAGTTATATGGCAGTAGCTCGCGTAGCCTGTTGTGGCCATGGAGGCCTAGGACTACCACAGAAGCCATAGAACAGCTTGGAGGAAGGTTTGATTTTTCTGTTGAACTGGTGTATCTTGAGAACAAAAACCTCATGTTGACGTGGACGTCGCTGCCCACTATCCATAGGCTTCACAGGTGCGTTACACATACACTCATGAGATGACTGTTACCATCACAGTCTTCACCTCCAAATATCCTATGTAAGCACATAGTCAGGGATAAATTATTTGGCATGGGGATTGCAAGGCAGTTATACAGCCACTTTTGAAGGTATCTTCCTTACAGCCGGTGTGAAAAATACACCAGCTGGAGGTTTGCATGGCAGAAGCAAAACACGGTGTTGCTGAAATACCAGGTAATGATGCAATCAGCTGGACAAAGCTGCAAGACTATCAGTAGACATGCCCCAGAGTCATTTCAGTTATCTGATAGACACCTGAACATCCAAGGCAGTCAAGAATTGGGAAGGCTCAGAGTTGACTCCAAGTCACTGTAGTCTCACCTGGCTTGAGTTTGGCCTGAGACATTTAGAGATGCCCTGCACTGTCCTGCTCCACAGTTCAACCCCGGCTCAGCATGAAATAATTTGGTCAGTTTTCAGTCTTACACTCCTCTTCATTAAACCTAAAAAAAATTACCTAACAAGAAGGAAGGCTCGTAGTCTGCTCCTCACTTGCACAGCAGTGAAAGGTCTGTTACAACTGATCCCCCAAACCCAAAAAGAGCACCTGCCTTTTCCTTTGGTTAGATGAAATTATGAAACTAGGCAGGACATTCCCCAAAGTTTGGCTCACTGTGTAAAAACAAGTTTCCAGGGAATTCAAAGCACTTATATTTGGCTGCAGGTAGGTGGGCTCAAAGTTAGCATGAGTGACAGATCCAAAACACAAGAAAGGTTTGAAGTTGTCATCAAACAAGCACACCTACATTGGCAAGTTCAGCCATACTGAAGGATGCAAAACTGTTTGATGAGAATGTGTTCTCCTAGAGTACCATAGACATCTAAATATTGCCGCTCCATTTAGCGCGTCTGAGGACTGCAAGGCCAGCAGTGCAGAAATGTAGACAGATGTAAAAGGATTTCAGCCTACCCTCACAAGAATTTTTCTCTGAAGTTTTGCCAGGTTTAGAAAGCTAGAGAAAGGGATCAAAACTTGGGGCAAACATAGTTCTGAATAAAAAGAAGACAGTCTGAAACTTCTGGGGAGTCACTGGAAAAGAAACTATAGCATACTAACATTTTTCCATCACATTTCAAACACGCTGGATAAAAGGGCACGCGGCCCCCAACCCCGGATACCGTCTCTTTGAAATCTGTAAGCAATATCACAAATATGAGATTGGGTATGCATAGCATGTACAATTGCACACAAGTTTCTGTGAGCAGACACAAACATGAAAGTTCACACAATAATTAAACAAATGGAAAGCAGAGCATCTGGGAAGATTCCAAACACCACATCTTAGTTATTTAATCACCCTGCAAACACATTTCAGATTACTCTGGTTTTATTAGTATCATGTTAAAATGCAAATGACATACTGTGGTTTTAATGAAACAATAAAATAGAGAATAATTTTTGGCATAAAGATCTACTAAATAGATTTTTTCCCCCAAATTGGCTTGTCCGATACATCCTCTGCTCAGTTTTAGTTCTTTCTCTACATTGCAGTTCTTTTGGTAGGACGCCAAAGCCTGTCAATTAACAGTAAGCCTATCCCTTATGAACAGAAGCAGGGACTGTGATCATGTTCAACTAAGATCAAGGATTAGTAAATCAGCATGGCACCAGATTGCAGACACTATTTAAACCCCACAGGCCTACAAGCCAATGCAGCAATATTATATTCCAGCTGGATGTGGAGAACAGAATCTCATAGTTACAGAGGAACTCACTTTTTACCTTTCCTGTGCAGGCAATTACAAGTCAACTTAAAATGAGCCCTGATTAAATCATGTTGGCTTTCTCAAATGCCAGTTAGGAAACATTCACATGCTGCCACTGCTGGTATCTTATCAAGGACTTTCCATCACATTAAACATATTTCATTACACCTACAATAAATTACAGAAGACTGGATTTTTTACAAGTAAACCAAATACTGCACCAAAGCTGGCACAAAGCTTTCTTTTTAGAGCTTGAAGAACTGTAATGCTATCTTACCCCTTCCCTGGCACACGGGGTTGTTTCAAGGTTGTTTCTGCTGTTTGCTGCAGAATCAGGCACACTGCACATGGTGAAACATTTTGTTTGCTTAATAAACAGAATTTGAGTTCAGGGTTTGATTTGCTTTCCCAGAAAATGGCCACCCAGCACAGTATACATCCCATCTTCCCTATAATCATTCCTTCCCTCAGGGATTTTTTTTCCTTTCCTTTTTTTTTTTTTTCCCTTAAGAAAGGGATAGGGTTCTTTTATCCCAGATCAAGTGACAAGGGAAGGAGCTGAGATGTTAACTACCAGGTAAAATAAAAAGTCATGGAGGTCCAAGGGGACCTCATTCCACAACCCTACTGCCAGGTTGAAAACAAGCGATATTATCAGAAAGTGATCACAGAAAGCAAGCCACGCTCAAAGAGAAACAGTCTTTATTAATGTCTCTTTGAAATAACCTGAAAGCAAAGTCAAAGAACAATGTGAAAGGGTGACCTGCCTCGCTATTGCTGCCCCCACCAAACATCCTCAACTGGAGCAACGCCTCGTGCACTGCCAGGCTCCTAGTGCTAATGCGGTGACAGGTCTGCAACCAGAGAAGATACTTGGGCCTTTAAGCAGAGGTTTTGCTTTAACACTGCCTCCCCTGCTAAGCAATAATTTCCTATACCTGTAAATTAAAACAGCAAGAAACCTGGTGCCCTGAGTTTCAGCCCTGATGCCTGCGACTTCTTTTTCCATGACAAGCATCACTTAAGGATGGAGCGAGGCCACCAGCTGAGGGGTCCCAACCTTGAGCTTGCGTGCTGTCTTGGGAACTAAACTACAGCCTTTTTGTAACAGGCACATTGGCTATTTCTGCACTGTGGGACCCCAAAACACAAGTCGGTTCTTGGGCCTGGTGCATTCTGCAGTCACGTCCTTGCTCCATACTGGGATGAGAGCTGCGCAGCAGCCAGCCCCTCTCCTCCCTCCCTCTCCTCCACTTTCCAGGTGAGCGTAAGGCAGACCTGCAGCCCAGGAGCGCCCTGTGGCACTGCCCAGCCAGATGTCATTTGGCATCAGCAGAGGACAATGAAAAAAGGGATGTGCATCCAGGCGTACTGTGTATATTTGTGCTTTTGGCTGGGATTCATCTCTCCTAACCTGATAGATCTGTTACTGAAATATCTGTTTCTGAGCTAGTCACCACTGGCTGCTTTCCTAAACAACAAAGAGAAAGCAGCATTTTGAAGGTGTGATTCATGCCATCTTAAAGCAGGTGCCAAAAATAGGGTCAAATTCTCTTCCAGTTGTTATAAAGGGATCCTAGGGAGACTAGTACACATAGACATTTATACTGCAGATATCTAAAGACAGCAGATAAGAATTTTAGCCTTTGTGGCTCATCAGCATGGACCCCTTTGCTGAACACCTGGAGTTTACTGGGATGAGAATGATTGACTGTCAGTGTCCTGTTAAGGACACCAAGTAATCTGAGACTCCAAATAAAATTCGCTTAATGTCATTTGTTCACTTCCATATTGCAGGCAGACCCTGAAACAAAGGACGGAGCCTGCAGATTTCTGCAATTCACTGCAAAACACGCTAACCAGACCCAGCTGTTTTTGACCACTTTGACAAGTATCCCACCAAAACCAATTTCTTAGCAAATCAGGTTTCCTCCTCACTTGGAGCTCTGTGATTCAGAAATCCCTCTTGCTCAGGACTTCCCTGTGGGGAACCTGGCTATCAGCACGGATATTAAGCATCAGTCATCTTTTTGCACATCTGCTGTGCTGCATAAAGAATTTTTTTTTCTTTTAATGCTGATCAGAAGGAAGAGCTGTAAACCACTGAATCTCTTCATTGAGAGCATCTTAAATGATGTTACTGGTGATCCCTAATGGAAGAGCCGTCAAAATTCTTATGCATAGCAGTGTTTCTTCCAGGGACTAGCTTAAAAAGAGACTTGCTTCTATTCCAAATGATGCAGGCACAAGCTCCTGATTTATAAATACAACTTTTAGCATAAGTTTAAGTCCAAGCAGCCTAGGAACAACTAGCATATTCTTGAGTACTTTGCTGAAAAGGTCGCATGAATCATCGCTGCAAGTATGGCGTTTTCTTTAAAAGAATTGTGTCCCATATCTGTCATGACAGAAGGATTATTTTAGGAGAAAAGCTTCCTTAAAATCAGGATTTTTAATTTAATTAATACCTGAAGCTCATTAAAGAGAAAATAGTTGCCATGCAAATGAATTCTTTCTAGTAATACTATCAGTTTTGTCCCTTTAATTTGTACTTGCAAGAAAAAAATAGTTTGTTTCACTTGGTGTTTATGCTACCTAGTTGCTTGGATGGACATTTATTGGCTTGCCTGGTGTCTGATGATCTCTGAACAGCTAAGTAAGAGAAAGGAACTGAACAGGCTGCAGAAGTTCTGATTGTGAAACAATTGCTCTTTCGAAGTGTTACCATGCCAAGTGAAAATACAAGAACTGAATGTAATTTGGCATTGCTAGAACTCGTTAGGGCTTTTTCTCCTCTTAGCAGTATCCTCATGTGACAGGATTTGGTTATGAGGAAACTCCTAGAGCAATGCTGTATCAGGTCCGTAAGGAGTTTCAAAGCCCGTCTGAAAAGAGGGAGGAGAGATGGCAAAGGGAATGGAGATCTACAGGAAAAACACAACGAAGCCTGGTGTAGCTTTCCCAGTTCCCTTTAAAGCCAAGATGTACATGCCAAAAACTCCTCTGTGCCCTTGAATTCTCAAACTATGAAGTAAATGTACACAACCCTTTTTTCTACCCCAACCACACAGAAAAACCTTTCTATTGCTGAATCTTATTTATATGCCTAACTAGAAAACATAAAACAAGTTTAAAAAAATATCCAGTGTAAAGTACAACAGTATTTTCTGCAGGAATTTATCACTGTATTTGTTAATTAGAGGCTGAAATACTAAATAATCGCTAAAACTATCAGCTGATGGGTAATGTTTGTGTCAAACAGCAAAGCTACTAACAAGCAGTACTACAGTTTCATAACATGGGCTTTTATTCAAACAAAAAACCCCCACAGGTTTTAGGATTTTTTTTTCCTGCTGATCTTCTGCTGAGCTTATCAAACTGAGCAGTCGTGGAATCAATCTCACTGAGGAGCTGCAATTTCTCCCCAATTCTCCCATGAAGCTTAAAATCAGGGCTTTGGCAGCAGCCCTGCCACCCACCCACAGCTTTCATGGATCCAGATATAATGTAATTTTATTTTTATCCTGTATGCTTTTACATGGAAACTCAGAAATACATTTGCACCGTCACATAGTGTCTATGAAAGCAGCAGGAAAGCAAATTCTGCCTTTGCAAGTTAGGTAGAGCTTTCAAATACTCCAGTCACCAATGCCTTTTTGGGGTGGGGGGGAAAGCACCTCTTTCCTTGCTTACTTCTCATAGCAGGTACATGACAATATAGTAAGATTGGACCTACCTTCTAATCTGGTGTTGATTTCCTTATCTCTATGCACTATTTATACAGTCATAAAACCACAGGACTGGTGGGATCCCAGTTATTCCCCTGTCCTCTATGCCCAAGCAAGCTCAAGCATCCCAATTCCTTTTTAACAGATGCCAGTCTAACATGATTTTTAATACCTCCAGTAATAATGAGGTCTCCCAAAGTGTTCCAGCACTTCTGCATCCACAGTTGGAGGTTTTTTTCTGTGTCTAACCCGAATTTCTGTTTGATGCAGTGTAAGCCCATCATTTCTCTCCCATCCATCTTAGACAAGGAGGGGCAGCAGCCTTTCATGTGCTTCAACACTTGCCACGTCACACCTCAGTATTCGCTCTGCAAGCAGACCTGAGATGCCGAGTTTTCTGGAGCTCTGACCATTTTCACTGCTCCCCCTCCAATTACTCTTCCCAAAATGTGACACCCCCAACTGGACACAGTATTTCATATGAGGCCTTGCCAATGCTGAGCAGAAGAGAAGAACTGGACATGTCATGCATACTGTATTCCTATTTATATACCCCAGCATGACGTCTGGCTTTTTCAGTTTATCTCCAATTTGCCAAGAACATTTGAATTCTATTCCTGGTCCAGGATGCCTGCAGCCCCTCTCAAGTTTTCCTTGTTTGCAAATGTGTTGAACGCAGTTGCTATGCTATCGTTTAGACTGTTAATGAAACCTGACCCAGATCACTGACACTCAGCTGCTCTTTTTCAGTGTAGTGAAACATGTTGTTTCGTGGTGGGAAAATACAGAAAATATTGTTTTCTTTTTTAATCTCTGAGTATGCGTGTTTTGGTACTGTTGTTTGCAATGGAATTACCTACAGCAGGCCTGCATTTTTTACATCCCAAGAACTTTTTTGAAATTCAATGCATATACGTTTGAAGCCTGGCTTTTGCTTTATAGAGTTGTTTGGTTTTTTTTTTTTTCCATTTGTTTTGCTTTGCTTTGTTTCTCAGTACAGAATGAATATGATCAAGGGAAATAGCCACCAAAGTCAAAGGATGGAGGGACTTGTTACAAGACATTTGAAAACTACCTGTTAAAACTAATGTCTGCTTGGTAAATATGTTCAAGGCTAGGAATAAGCAACTTATTTTGTAAGCATGCTCTGTCTCTCCAGTAGCTGGGCAGAAGAGAAAATACTATAAGAAATGAAAAAACATTATTTTTCTGCAAACTATAAGAGAAAATTAATTCTCTAATAATTCAAATAGCTGTTTGGGAGGAAACCTGCCATAACAGATTTATCTGTAGGGTAAATAAATGTTTAAATAAATTGGAGTTGGGTTTAAATGCAGAGCTGGAGTTTAAATGCAATTGGGGCTTAAATGCAGAGCATTAACAAACATTTGCTTAACACATTTCATGAATCATCTCAATTCATTATTCCATTGTCTCGTCTGACATAGTTAAATCAAACTCCCACAGAAAAGAGCATAGGAGGCTGTGCTGAGTTCTCTTAAGTGGACACTGAGCTGTTGACATAGATGCATAAAGATGAAGAAAGACTTTTTTATCATGACATAGCACAAGATTGGTCCTGCACTGCTTTCTTTTAAGTATGTCTCTCAAAATTCTGTGAACAGAACCTCCTCTCCTAACATGATGCACAACCACAGTGTCGACGGACCTCGTTCCCCAGCCGACTCCCAGGTCCTGTACTTGTGTTATCATGCTCCTAAGCTCTGTTTTTTGCCCTGAAACAACATGCAGGCGCAGTGTGAGGGGACAATTCCCTCTGGAGACTGGTCCTAGCAGACAGACTGGGTGACACTGCAGCAAGGCTGGACCCCCTGACCTACCTGGTCCCAAAACACAGCCCCAGCCTCCTCCACCCACCCTTGCAAACCCTCATGCCACACACTAACATGAACTGGGTTTTCTGCTGTAAAAGCACTGCTCTGGGGGCACGTGACACAACCCTTCCATCACTTTTGATGTTTAGAACTGAAGAAACACAAGAAAAATAATAACTAGGTGTAAGGAGTACCAGCAATCTGGCACACATGGACGTGGCTAGTCTGTTCTAGAAAAGACTAGCCCTGAGCAGTGGGTTAAGCCTTATCAGAGCGATAGGTAGGTAGTTTTGATGATCTCCAAAGGGTAAATCTGTCAGTCTACATTTAGAGATCTGACCTAGACTTCACTTTTCTCTGGAGATTAAGAATTTTAGGAATTTAGGGAATTATTTTAAGAACATTGCCTCTTTGCCTGCCAAAATGTAGGTTCAAGGTGGGTGAGTAGATTAGGTGGACTGGTGAGGACTTGCCTAGAGCGGTGCCAAGTTCTGGGTCCCTCAGTTACAGGCAAAAGTGGGCTATTTGCAGATTGTCCAGAAAAAGGCAAAGGAATGTTTGAGGTCTAAATGCACTTCCTAATGAAGAAGGATTTGTCCTAGAGAAGATACAGCAACAGCCTTCAAATATGTAGAGGACTACTATAAATACTCATGTTTATTGATATGTGTTCTCCACATGTGTGTATTGATATATGTTCTCTGAAGGCTGGACCACACTGAGATTAAATGGCAGCAGGAAAACTTCAGGTTGGGAATGACAAAAGACATTTTATCAGGAGGAATGGAGAAGCACTTGGACAGGTTGTCAGAGGAGACAATGGGACCTCCAACATCAGGGTTGCTCAAGAACAAGTTGGATGAGACTCCCTAAGGAATTAGAGTGTCTAGGTGATTCTGCCTTGGGAAGGTCTAGCTCAGCCCCTGAGGTCACATCCATGACTCTGTCTAAGGTTTTATGAGGGTTGCTGTTCGTGCATGGCAAGTAGCGTAGAGAAGTGAGTACTACTGATTAAATGAGAGGCTACTCAGCAGCACATCATTGCATAAAGCAAGAAGAGTTCTGTGAAAGCAGGCAATACTTTCCTGGGGAGCTTTAATCTGTGAGTAGCTACCAAGTCTGGCAAAGATACGTCTGCTTTGCACAGCCAGCATGGAAAGGAAGCAAGACAAGTTAAAGGCAAACTTCGTGTTTAGATGCGAGAGTGTGTCCAAAGAAGAGCAATGAAGCTGGTGAAAGGTCTAGAGCACAAGTCTTATGAGGAGTGGCTGAGGGAACTGGGGTTGTTTAGTCTGGAGAAAAGGAGGCTGAGGGGAGACCTTATCGCTCTCTACAACTACCCAACAGAGATTGTAGCGAGGTGGGGGTCGGTCTCTTTTCCCAGATAACAAGCGATAGGACAAGAGGAAATGGCCTCAAGTTGCACCAGGGGAGGTTTAGATTGGATATTAGGAAAGATTTCTTCACTGAAAGGGTAGTCAGGCACTGGACCAGGCTGCCCAGGGAAGTGGTTGAGTTCCCATCCCTGGAGGTGTTTAAAAAACATGTAGACATGGCACTTAGGGACATGGTTTAGTGGTGGACTTGGCAGTGTTAGGTTTACGGTTAGACTCGGTGATCTTAAGGGTCTTTTCCAACCTAAATGACCCTATGAGTCTATGTAAGTAGTGAATTTAGACTATAGACGTTCAACTTTTTATAGAAGACTTGATCTTGAACTACTGGAGAAGCGCAGGTACAATGTGCAGCTCACCTCACACGAGGCAGCGCCTGTAAAAGGTGAGGGAAACATGTCCTTTCCACCAAAGGGAAAGTGCTCTTCAGAAGTGCTGGGTGGTGGATAAACTCTTCCTTTATATACACGTTTCACAAGTTGTCTTCTAATTTAATCAGTACTTAATATTTTCTCATTGTATCTCAGCGCAGAGAGAAGGGAGCGAACACTTCCAAAGCTTCGCACTGGCTGGTGCCACAGCAGAGCAATACCCCGCTTCCCTAATGAGAAGGGTAAAAAAAATTCAGCTTGCTTTCCTCTGACCCACTGGTGTTTAACATAAACAAAAAAGTACCATAATCACCATTATTCAGGAAAACAACAGAACTACCTTTTCTAGTGCACCCTGGTTGTTTTATTCTTCAGGGTACAACCACATTGCGTGTGTGTGCGCGCCTGCCTGCACATGCCACATAACCAGGGAGGGGGGGGAAGTTAGCATGCCGAATAATGTAATTACTCATTCTTGAATAGAAGGATAATTACTGTCACAGAAACCCACATAACTTGCAGATCTTTTTGTTCTTTTTAAGATGATAAATACAGTATTTTCCATTTTCTAACAGGATGCATCCTTTTCCTTCTGATTCCCTTTCCCCCTGCTTAAGCTGAATTACATACGTTTTGAATGAATAACAAGGGGTATCAGTTCACATATAGGAAAAGATAAGCTTATCTGGATTTTTTTAAAAATAAAAGTAATTCCATGTCTCTCGAGTCACTGTGGTGAATCACCGTTAGTTAAGAAATTGGGCTGTCACCAGTAACAAACTTCCTTCAAGTATGACTTTCAATAGCACATCTGGAAGAGGATGGGGAAAAAGAGGCAGCAGCAGAAAAAGACCAACTGACCAACCACAGCCTAATACTTTTAAAATTCACACTGTGAATCTCATGTTTAAGAGCAACGATAGCCCATGTGCGTCTTGCTGCCAGTCACTGACACAGCATAATCTGAGGGCAAACAGTAGGTGAGGCGGCGTGAAAAGACATCCGAATGGCGGGGAAATCACAGCCTCCGTCGGTCAGCCAGGTGCCCTCTTCCCTCCTCCCATCCAGAGAGGCCTTTGGAAATGGAGAGAATCATCACTGTGGGATCAGGGGGTTGTTTAAATGGGGAGACAGCTTGCAAGATATTCTCCTAAATAGATATATTTAAAGAGCTCTTTTAAGCCCTGTTGCCAACACTTAGGCAAGGAGAGGAATTTTTTTGGTACTTCTGTTACGTCTAAATTTTATATATAGAGAAAAGAAGCTGCCTGGCTCTAGGATATTAGAGCAACAGAGGCAGAACAGATACTGGGAACTGCTTTAACAGGACTTAACATCCACTGACAGAACAAGCCGGCTCTTCTTTAGTGACAGTGGAGTTGCAGGGAAAACTTTCAAAGCCCCCATGAGAGACTGGAGCTCACAGAAATCTCTGTGTCTCTATGAACCACAATAGTTTAGGTATGGTCTGTTCTTACATCTTCTAAAAAGAAGGATTGAGACCATTCCTCCCCAGCAAATCCCCACTAAGGTTATGTTTACATTGCAGTTAGCTTAAAACTAACTGGGTTTTGATCGCTGTATAACTGCGATGCCATGATACCTAATGTGATGGATTTCAGTGTGTTTACTGGGATTTTTCTCCCACCTGTGACCTCTATGGAGCTTTGTGCTGCCTTAATTCCGCTGTTAGTAATAACCTGTTATGTCTGAACATGTCTTTTTGACCTGCTGTGACCCAAATGTGGACATAACCGAAAAAAACCTGGGCCTGGCAACCACACTATGCTCTGATTTTTTATATGTTTGGTAAATAACTCAGCTTGCATGGTGGTATTCTGAATTCCCCCATCTGAAAAAGAAGACATTTCATCCCAAGTAAGATTGCTTTGCCAGTTCCAGGAACTGATACCTTGCTACAAAAGTAATAATAAATAGATGAGAACAGCCTACTCTGCACCCCACCAGAAACAGCAGGCTGCCTGCTCCAGGCTCCAATTGAAATTCCGTCTGTTTGCAATAGCATCCTTAGCAACCAAAAAATTGCACAAGACAATTCATGTAGGTGAGGTGTATCCAGGCAGCCAACATTTCAAATGCAAGCTTTTCTCGTGGGCCTCAAAAGCTAATTTTTTGCAAAAATCTTGAATTTATTAAAACACTTATCCAAGATATCTTTCTCGCTCACAGATTTAGCATATCAATGTTCCTGGGAAGTCATAATCATTGCTTTCATTCTATAGATTTCCTTGCCCTCTAACAACTCAGATTATGTGTTGTCTCAACCATTCCCTTCAAGTCAGCTCTGACAGCTGAGTCAGACCAGAAGAATGGTTGAATTAAAAAGCCCGACAATCCTCTACCCCTTATTCAGCCAATAACCTCATTTGTTCATTGATTGGAAATTAAAGATGCTAGAAGTAGTTTTATCGTTTTTGTTGGTGGTGATTTACAACTCTGCTGATTTTGTGTAAACCCCTATATTACTCATTTAGGACCAAATCACTGTGGAGGGAAAACAAGAAAGCCCATAATTGCAGTAAAAATGTCAAAGAGGAACCAGTTTCGACCAGGCAGGTGTACAAGCGGTGTTCACAGCCTAGCTGAAGGCTTGCTCTGTAAAGTCCCAGTGTTGCACTGCTATTCTTTTTCAAATTAACATGCCACAAAGATATTTGGAGGATGCCACTTCTCCAGCAATGGGAATATACCAGCGGCTTCACTGACTCCAGGGAAGCACTGTGCTGCCTGGGGTGAAAATGAGTGTGTCAGTCCCCCATTCTGCTAAAACTGGAGCTAGGGCTTGTGCTAGCCTCATTGTGTGTTCTGCTGATAGCTGAAATGTTCTCAGCGGTTCAAGATTCATATTTTTTCTCTCCTAATTATCCCTTAGCTTAGCTTCTGATATTGGAAAATTATCCTCTAATTCTCTTGCTTTAACCAGATGGTTTATATTTTTAAAAATTCTTGATTATACTCATTTTCATATCCCCACTTAAACATAGTTAGCATTTGCTGACCTCTGTCCCCCATTAAAACAGTGATGAATCGACTGCAGTCACTCCAGCTGTTCACTAAATATTTTCCACATTTCTGGAGTGGATTATTCATTCAATATAGGATTGCAACTTCAGTATCTGAAAGACTCCTTTTTTAAAGGCTCTTCACATTTATCCATCCGTGCCTTTGACATCTAAAATGTTGTAATGGCAAGATCTGAGGTACTTCTAAATATCAAACCATTTCACAAACACTTATTTTCTCAAGGCGGGGCCCAGAGCGGGCTGTGTTCTTACAGGCTACTCTGCAAATTGTGAAGGACTCCTGAACTATGTCTCAGAACATCTCTCGTCACCTCATGTCTGCTCCTCTTGTAAAAGAAAGATGAGGAATTAAAATGCCTTGATCCAACCTTCTGACAAGTGTATCTTTGAATATGGAAACAACTTTCTGATTCACCATCTCCACTTGCACTGGATGGTTGTAACAACAGTCTGACCTTTCGTAATGCCCATTATCCCTGAATCATATCCAAACTTTTGATGTGTATTTGAAAAATATTATCAGTTCTCTCTGGGAAGCACTGTCTTTTACTTAACTTATGGGGTATATTCATTTAAGGAAGTGCAGGACTCAATCCAGGGCTTTAAAACATCCAGAAAAATTACTGGCAACTTTGTTATGAAAAAGCTGAATAGTAAGAAATCTGATATTATACATGGTTCATTATTTTCCAAGCAAAAATGTTTCTTCTGATTTCCAGAATATTAATTCTTTACCTGAACAACCAGAGTTCCCAACATGCATTTCACACTTGCTGACCAAAGCGTATTTGAGTCATCAGAGTTCACATAGCCTTTTTTTACTTCCTTTTTTGATAGTAAAGATGGTATTAGAATATTGATATTAAGGTAAAAGCCATCAAGTACTAGGAAGTAAAAAAAAAAAAACAAACCACAAACTTGTGTTTAACATTAGCTCATTCTCAGACAGACAAATACTTTCTTTCCTCCAAAGGACACAAGAGCAGTATATGAAAAAAACCCTGCATAAACACTGAGGGCATTTCTTTGGAGCGCTGAATAGAAGTGCACTGACAGAATGAAAAGACAAATTGCCCACGGGCACCCCAACTTTTCATCCTGTACTAATTGGCTGTGTAAGGGCCCAGAGGAGCTCCTCAGATGCTGTGTGCTCGCCGCCTCTCTGGCTACTGTTCCCTGGGGTTACCAGCATGTGAGTACAGGGGGGAGAAAAGAAAAAGCATTTTTTGACAAAAGAGCAGGTGCTTACAGGAACAGCCCCCAGTTGCAGGACAGTAACAAAAGAGCAGCCATAGGGTGGATGCAAAACTGGCCAGAAAGCTGTGCTAAGAAATTAGTTATCAATGGTCCACCCTCAAATTAAAAGGATGCATTGAGAGGGGTTTCCCAGGAGTCTGTCCGGTGTCTGGCACTATTCAATATTTGCATTATCAACTTGGATGATGGAATAGAGAGTGTACTTTGTAAATTTACAGCTGAGTCTAAGCTGGGAGGAGCTGGAAGTGATTTGGAGAACAGGAGTCAGAATCTGAATGAGCTTTGAGAAACTGGAATCGTCTGAAAAAAATTAGATGCAAAGTTCTACATTCATTTCTGTATTTCAGCTGCATAAATACAGAGCGGGAAATGACTAACTACTTTACAGCTTTGCAGGATCTGGAGTTATCACCAGCTGAATGTCAGCCAAAGACATCATGTGGCAGCAAAAAAAAAATCCCAACGTGCTGGAATGTGTAAACAGGAGGGTCATCTGTAAGACACATGGACTAATCCTTCTACTTTACTTGATGGTGGAAAAGCCTCAGCTAAAGCATTGATTCTAGTCACAGGGACTGATTTTCACTGAAGTTGGAAAGGGTATAAAGGGGAGATGACCCCTGACCAGGGCCCTAGGAAAAGAGTAGTTGGAGGAACGGCAATGGCCAGAAAAGAAGACTGAGGGCACTGATCAACAGATTTCAAAAATATAAGGACCAGGGTAGGACAATAAGTAAGGTACCAGGTAGGTCTCAGTTTAGATAATTTTCACTTACCATTCCCCCAGTTCTCACAGCAGAACAGAGGTGGGCACCCCTCTACCCCTTCCTCAAGGCCCACACAAAAACCCGGGCTTGCTGCTAGGCTGCCAGCGTTCGCACTGAAGGACACGGAGAAGAGCTCATGATCCAGTCTTCTCCCTCTGCTCTGTAGGCATTAGTGCCAAGCAGCCGTGAGGAAGTAAAGAGCCTGTGGACCATAACTAACTGAACTTCAGCAGACATTTACTAAGTCGAAGTGTGTCTCAGCACTCCATCTCCTCTAGTTTCCTAAGCACGCCTTGGGCTTCTCTCCATCTCTGAGGAGGTCTTGAGCCCTCCTTGTCTTCATGGGACTTGAATATCGCTTTCATCAGGTATTCAAAATCCACCAGCAGTTGATTCATTGCTCTGTTATAAATGTCTTTATTGGACTATTTTTCTGCCCACTCAAGTTTTATTCAGGAACACCTGTTCCTGAATTAATGTAACTTAAATAACACATGTTCTTGAGAAAGTCAGTAAAACACTGTGAGAATATCCACTGAAAGATGCACTTAACTAGTTTGCTGTGCAGACTCAGTGCAGTACTAGTGAAAGGTTAGTAACAGAGACAGCCTGTGCATAGGGAGGTGTCAGACAGGGAAAAGAGGTGTTTCTTGAGGCTACGCAGACTAGTGATGGCCCTTGAGGTGGCTGGAGCGCCAAATCAAATGTCTGCCTGGCTTGCTCCTGCTTGGCCTGCGAACCCAGCATCTGGCAACCCCGGGCAGAAATATGAGTAGCCTGGGGCCTGTAGCAGTACCGTTTTATGCACATGTAGCGGCTATGGGGATAGCCAGATGTGCTGTGCAGCCTCCAGCTGTGCTGCTGTGTAGCCTCCAGCCACCCACCGCCCTTGCAATAAAAGTTCTTGGTAGAAAAGACAGTGCAAAACACATCCTTTCATGGCTCCACAGGTCTTTTCTAAAAGCACTCCAATATTTCTTGTTAAATCATACTGGTCCAGGCTGAATTCTAGCTTCATACAGTACAGCCTGCATGCTTGGGATATAGGAGTATTTTGAAACCAACACTGGTAAGGGCACCCTGGTGGGTACAGCTCCGTCAGGACTGCAACACGTTTACTGTGAATGTATGGAAATAAAAGTTTAAAATTAAGGCACTTCAAAATGAGACTGAAATCTTTCATAAGAAAACTACATGGCTTTTATTTTTTTAACTTTAATTTTCATGGAACACACTAAAATTAGTGGTCTATGAATAAAACTCTTCAGAACCTGTACGTCGTCTGAGTTTAGTGTACTACAATAAATACAAAATCCTTTTGGAAAGTGAAGCATTGTAGTTCATTGGTGAAGAGAGCATCCATTTTGTGAAAGTTCAAAATTCAGCCTTATTTTACATTTTAGTTCCTGCATATTTACACTTCAGACGGTAGTACATCACTAAATGGACCATTTTTCACTTTATACATTTTTAAGTGATTGGTCTTCAACAATTTAACACTGCTGTATAATAAGCACTTTTTGTAAGAAGTTCGTCTCACTGGTTCAAATGGAGTGGCATTGTCTGCGAGGTCTCATTTCAAAATTATCACACTTTTATCTTTTTCGTCATGCCACGAGATGTGAAGTCCAAAATATTTACCTTTCTGATTGTCAGTCTTTCCTTCATAGTGATGTCTGAGTGAAGACAAAATAGACAACTTGTTTTGTTGAATCAATAGAGGCGTATTATCACAGCAAGATTATAATTCAGGTGTACAATACCTTTATTTTACCGAGTACAAAAATGAAACTGCCATGTGCTGTGTGTCACAGCAGGTAACTAATATCAACAAAGTACCAGAGACTATGTTCGAATAATGTTGTATGGGTCTAACTTCAATCCACAAAAGCAAGGCAATTCAAAGTTAAGGCTTAAACTCTATCCATAATCCACTCTCTTTAGGAATTGCACTATGAATGCAGCTGACCTCTCATCTCAAGTCTGTGCGGCTACATGTTGCCACACAGACGGTGAGAGAAAGCAAACCCACCATTATATGCAGATTCCTATCGATTGTTTTATATCTGGTGAAGATACTGTCTGCTAACATTTGCATTTACTTGAGCCCCAAACCTGGGACTTTGGGGGCAGGCTGCGATAATTGCAAAAGGTGTTTTGAGATGAGTGGCGTTTAGATGACCGCATATTTCTCTTTGCTCCTTGAGGCATATTGGAGTTTTGTGATAGCAGACGTGGGGAAATACCAATTTTGTGAACTGTCCTCTTGTGACAACAGGAATGGTCGGTCTGGTGTTGGTTTCTGCATCTTCTTGAACTGTAGTTACCAGGAGCCTGAAAATGAGGGGATATAAGTCCATGTTGAAACCAAAATAAAATGGTGTCAGTGGTATTCAATATCAAGAACCTCTTCCTTCAGCCTGTCATTGTAAGCAAACAAAAATACAGAGTAGGAAGCAAAATAATCCGTTTCCAGGTGAAGAAACGAGCTAAGAAATTTGTTTCTACAATGAAGATTTCAGACTTGGAAAAAAGGTGGCTTGTAAAAACCAATCAACTCATCATGACTGTGTGTTAGTCCCACAACCAAAATTTTTAGCCCCTGCCAAAAATAGCCACTCCCAGGTGCTTTCCCAAAGACTGATTTCAGGAAATCAAACTCTGCCCCAGGCCGCCCCACTTCTCAGGAATAGGAGTTATTTGCAGCTTTCTCTGGAGTGGTGTCAGGCCTGGCACTGGGGTTTTGCAGCTTGTCTGCAGGTTTGGGGGTCAACAGAAAAGAGAAGGCTCCATGTTTTCCACAAGGTGTCAGGACCTGTAGCTGTGCCGTGGAAACACAGGGGATGGGAACACCCTGAGCACTGCATCCTCCTCTCCAGCAGCATCTTTCTACATGCACCAACTATTTAACTACTTTTTTTTTTTTTTTCTCCAGGTTTCAACGATTTCAAAGCTCTGATTAATTTAACTAGCAGCAGAAGGTGAACCTGTATGGCTAATCTGTAGCTGCAGAATGCATCAGATTGAAGAGCTTCATAACCACCGTTATAGCAATCTCAGGCATTATGACATCTTCATTTTTTTGACACAAAAGGGACCTGACCGTACAGTCTCACAGCTCCTCGAGCCAGGCAAAGCTTTGCCCTCAATTTCAATGACAGCTGCTGCCACAGGATTTTGTCTGGCAGTTCCTGAGGAAAAACCTACAAAATGGTTTCACTCCTTAAAGTGAAAGTGCACATCCTGAATGCATAAATCTGTAGAAGTTATGGCCATGTGCACCTAAGGCCAGGGCCTAGTAACATTTTCAACAGTCAATAGCACTTGATGGTGGGCACAAATGGTGCCTTCAAAGTAGATGGCATTGCTTTCGAAGCAAGCTGCTAGGCCAGACAGGACCTGCCCTCTGCTGATGCTTTCATAGCTGGCTCAAAATCCTGGTTTTCATTATATTTCTTCCGTCTTGTGTGTTTCTGTGCTCCACAAGGAATTCCCAGGTTCCTAGGCTGGAATTTGCCATAATGACAAGGGCCCGTAAACATCCATACCTAGGGATGAAGAAATGATGAAGGGAGCTGTAACTTTTGCCACTGCCCTTGAGGACAGGCTGGTGCAGTGCTGGGACAGGCCAGCAGCACCAGCCAAGTTCTCGAGTGAAAGCAGTGGGTCCTGAGACTCGAGTGAGTCTTTATCACATCAAAACAGAGTGAGGGGGCTTATTTGCCTTTTCTACTGAAAAAAGACTAAAATCTGTCCCCTTTCCACTCCTGTATTTACAGAGTAGGGCTATGTGGTTGAGAACAGACCCAGGCAAGTCCTTACACTGCAGGACTTACCTGCTCACATAACCCAGGCGTGAATCCAGCAGCATCCGACACTCCAGCATCGCATCCCCAGGGCTGAATGCGTACTCTGATGTATGCGGAGCACTCAGAAAACGGTCTTGCAGGGCTGAGGGGTCAAAACAAGTGACACAGCCCTCAGCCCAGTGCTGGCCTCTGTCTGCTTGCTCCCCAGGAGAGAAGATACCAGGGAGCAGTTTGCACAGCTCTATTCTGTCGGCCAAGAAGCAGCCCACGACTGACAGCCTGGCTATTGCTGGAATAAACAAAGCTGTGATCTGAGCTGGGACACAAGGTATTACTGCAGAACAAATGAAAACAGAGCTAGAACTCTGTACTGCAGAGGTATTCATCCTTTGTGTTCCCTCAAAGAACAAGCCTGATCTACTAACCCAAGTAGATTAGTAAACAGTACATTCTGCTTTCAGAGACCTTCAGTATGTCTGCAGGGCTTGTGGTAGAAAATAACATAAGTAAAGGAAATAAATGGAAATTTTAGTAAAAAACCCAAAAACTGAAGTATTATAGCTGCTTACTTTCTCACTGCTGAGAGGAAGATCAGAGAAGATTCTTTTGTATCTGTTTTATTTTGAACCCATTTCGCTGCTGAATATGGGAAGAGATTAGTTCACTACTAATTGTGCTGTTGGTTTTGTGATTCTATGAAAACCCCCTAAAAGTCTGCATGCAAAACCAATGAGGTAGAACATGTTTGACAAGCTTAGTTCCAACATGACCAATGTAGCAGGAAAAGATTTTAAAATCATTGCCTCTCTTCAATAACAATAGTACATACAAGTGTTTACAAGAGGATTAAAAGCTGCTTTAGCAAGTTGTATTAAAGATTCCTTTATCAGACAAGTTTTATCGAAAAACCTGTTGGAGCACTATGCGGCTAATCAGATGCAAACAGAAGCGGGTTATGTTACTGACTTTATTTCACTTGCTTTAAAAGGATGCACGATGTATCTGTAAAATATACACCATGCATACAATAAGCCATACCTATTAACAGCCTGCCCAATTACAACAACAGCAAAAAAAAAGCTCCACAAGCAACGACCCCTAGCACCTGGTAATTAAAATTGCTAATCACCAGCAATTATCTGGCACAGCTTTATAGCCAGGCGAAACAGTTTGACCCTTTGCCCACTGAAAGAAGAATGTTTGCTGTCTATTGATAAGTGCTTAGGCAAAGCTGTGTTCGGCTCACATCCATTAAGTGGCGACTAATAGGAAGTCAACAAAAGAGCTCTGACATCTGTAGTAGGCACTTCTAGTAGGCCAGGTTTGGGAGCACAGGTGTCTGATGGGCTCCTGCCAAAGACCAGCATACAGGACACTGGGACTTTTTCTTAAAAAGCAAACTTGAGCTGCCCATGTATCCCGATTGGCTGCTCTGCAATCGAAGAGTAAATGCAGTAAGTTTCCAGGACAAAGATTAAAATAATTACTCTTTTCGGGAGTGGTGGTTTGTTTTCAGACTGTCTGCACATACTCAAACACAGAGAGGTAAGAAGGCCTGTAGGCTCAGTAATTTAGGTAAAGATTGTTCTTTGGTCTATTTCTGTTCTTATTAAGTATTGAGTTAAAGATATATAAAAATGTCTCTCTAGTGTGCTCTTTAAGTCTGAGATAGAGAGTTTGAGATAATAAAGATTTTTTTTTTCCATAGGACACTATTATGCTCAAAGCTATAAAATACCCTTCCATTGTTATAGCTCCAGGAAGCTGCTGCTACAGATTATTTGAACTACTATAAACAACTCCATTAAAGCTTCTGAGCTCACCAATGACTCTTATAACGTCCTGGATAAGAAGATCAGATTTTTTTTTTTTTTGAGAAAAAAAGAGAGAGAGAGAGGGAGTCTGGCAAAAATATTGCAGGCTTCTAATAATAAAATGACCTACAAAACCTGGAGGACAAAGCATCCCTTAATCACTCAGGAATGCAAATTGCTCCAAGAACAAGCATCAGTGGAGATTACGAAGCCAGGAGCTGCTGACATCCAGAACCAAACCTCTGTAGCCTCATCCCTTCATTTAGAAGGGGCTTTTGGGGATCTTGGCAAGTTGGAGTTTCATTGTGAAAGGAAAGGACAAAGGATCAATCCCAGGGTGCATATTTACAGACACAAGCAATTTGGGGGCATTCTGACTTGCACACACCGTACCTTTTCCTGCATAAGATCTCAAAGCCCCTCCATGTACACCTTTGTACTGTGACGTGTAAAATATGAACAGTTTTATAAATGGGAAGCAACACTGCTGGCATGATACTTGACAATATCTGCTAATCCAAAATCATTAAAGAAGTCATTCAAAGTGTTCTATCCCTTCTTAACTCTCTCTTAAGCCCGCTTCTCAAGCTGCTTCAAGTTACTGGGGTTAGACACCTTGAAAATAACATTATTATCCCGCGAGTATGTTGTGAACAAAGCAGCCACAATTTGCATCTCTGCACCATTTGCATTGATTAAGTCTGCATCCTGACTGGACACCTCTCGTCCGCAGAGGGCATCTCTCAGAACTTGGTGTAGCTCCTGTTTAGCCCGTACACAAAAGTTCCCTTGCTAGAGAAGGAGCAATGTTATGATGGGCACGTATATCTCATTCCAACATGGAGTAAAAATGCAGCTAGAGTTTATATTCCAACCTAGGTGCCTGGAAACACTTCTGGGTCATCCAGTTAAACTGTAGCCCAGGAATTCTCAAAACATCTGTACTCTTTACCAAAGCCAACTGTAATCATTTAAATAAAATTTCAGATAAAAACATAAATAAAAAAACCCCACCTCTGTATTCCACATGGATTTCTCCCTTTGTAGAAAATAAAAGTTGAAGTTCAATTTTCTGCTTGAATTTTGGCACATGCATGGTTTATTCTCCATTAGATTCCAATTCTTGATCATCACTGTTACCATGGGATTGCTGTCTACTCTTGTTTGTAAGCTCCTGCCAGTGTGAAAGAGCCGGATTTCTCTTTGACAAATCTTTAGTGAAGTCAGAAAAAAATGAAGTCACTGAAGATACACCTACTTACAAGCTTGGGCTGTAAAGTGCAAACCAAGATGAAACGATGGATTATGAATTCTGGCATTACTTGAAATCCAGATTCTTCTGTCTGTGTGTCTAATTCAATAATGATCCACAGCAGAAGAGCATGCTAGCAGATTTGTGTAGTCTATCCATCACAGAGTAAATTACACTGAATGACTCTTCTCTGGGTTAGCTGAGCTAATGAAAAATCTGAGGAAGAAGAGGAGGAATAGATTTTCCGACACTGCCATTTGGAGCCCATGAAATACCAATGGATTTCAGAAGGTTCTGTTCAAATTGGGACATCATGGCCACCCAGGTTATGAAAACATATTTGTCTACCAACATTTACATTGAAGAGTGATTTTTAATACCATTGTCCAAATTACAAACTAATGGAATGGCCATTGGAGATAAGACATTCAGCTGTTTTTTGTTCTGTTTTTGAGTGGGTGAGTCTTTGGGGGTGGTAGTAGGATGGATGAATGAATTCAGGGAACAGTAAATTAATCCCACCTTTGAAAACTGTGGGGTCAAAACAAACTAGAAGATGGAGATGGGGAGCTGATATGCAGCTTGTGTTACCAATCATTCAATTTCCATTTCATGTGTAATATGTGCCTAACACAGAATGGGTGCACAAAGTTCAACACATCACCGCCGCACAATAGTTTTCTGTTTTCTCTGCACGTAATTCCAAAACAAAACCAGCTCACCCATTTCTCCTTCAGGTGAAAGCCTGGCTGTGCCCCACAGGTCAATGAATCCATTCTGGGCTTCCTTGGAAGAGAGTTCCAGAGTCAAGAGTCCTCCACTGAAAATGTCTCACTACCGAGTGCTAGACAATTAAACCCGAGGACTTCCTGCTCAAGTGCCTGTTAACCTCTTCTGTCCTGGGGAGGAAGAAGAAATGAAGGAGGAAGATATCAAACCATAAAACTGCTGCCCTCCATCAGGAGTGCTGGTGAGCTGTGCTAGTGTAGACGCAGTCCTGGGGAATGCTCTGCCGCAGGATGGCAATTCTCAGATGGCATACCTGCTAGTGCCTTCCCTGACAGCTTGCCAGCCCCAAGGATACGCCTAGGAAGAGGAAATATACCACTCTAGAAATCAAGAAGGCACTGCCTATCTGGCCATACTTCACTCAATTTGGATGTAGGGTAATAAACACACTCCTGTACTGCCAATGCCTTGTGGAAAGATAGGCAAAAACTCACTGAGAAAAGAAATCTCCATTGCCCCAGGATTGTACATGTTCCTGCACATTCCTTCTTCAGCATCAGCTCTGCCTCACCCAGATTGAAACTCAATGAATTTGCTCATACCTTCCTCTCAAGCTCACTCAGAATTTGATGGAGAGCAACACTGCTTTTCCTGGACTAGACAAACTGCCAGTAAGCAGCACAATGTTGCCCAATTCATTTCAGCTCCTCCCCTACCAGAAGCAGAGCACAGGGAATCAGAAAAGAAAGGTGGAAAAATACAGCCTACACATCACATACCTGGGGAGAAGATTTGTCCTGGTACATCTTGGACCTTTGACCAGTCTGGGAGACAGGCTCCTACAAGAAAGATACAAAATAGAAATATGGAACAAAAAAAAGTGAAACGGAAAAAAAATGAAAAATCTCATCTTCAATTTAAAAATTGTTCATAAACTGATATATTTTACAAAGAACTTTAAAAAAATTCAGACTTATTTTCTGCCCAGTTTATATCTTGCAGACATAAGCAGACAACAATAGGAATGCTAAATCCTGACTCCAAACTTTGTAGCCACGTTATGTAAGTTAAAACAACTTCAGAGTCAAAACCTGTAGACCTCACCTTTATGGAAAATGCAGCGAGTCTCACCAATCACCTCCCGTAGGCTCTGAATGTGGGAAAGATAACACCAGCTAAGCTGGCAGGTCTGGTCATGCTGATGGCACTGCTGCTTCCATTTCTGCTGTGCCTCATACCACTCATGACTGTTTGAACTCAGATCAACGTGAATTTAGCAGCAAAATATGCCTTCCTGTGGTTACCACACTCAGCCTCTGAAATAACACCTTTTGTGAGAGAGAACGAACAAAAAGCCCCTGCCACCTACTGCTCCCAAGTGCTTTTCTAGCTGGAGGTGTGCACAGCATGGCTCCTGCCAGACTGAAGCAAGTGCAGGTGCTTACATCCACGCATAGGGTAGGAGTCGGACACCCAGGTGGTTTGTGGGCCCTAATCTCACAGGTAAGAGTGAATCAACACCAAAAGTCTCTGTAATGCTGGTATTACATGGGCCCGGGCAGCCAGGTCCAGGTTTGGCCAGGCATCTGACTGCAGCTTCTGTAAGTCAGAGTGCCCCATTCCAGCCGGCTGGAGCAGGGATTTGGGACAGCAGGGGCACCTGAGCCAGCCGGCTGTCTGCCTTCCTGTCCTTGGAAAGGTCTCCAGAGCCTAAAAAGGCACCTGAGCCAGCCAGGCCACAAAGACGGTGCTTTTGTGGAGGACAGCAGCCTCCATGGTTGCCACCTCCCAAGAAGGCCATCTTTATGAAGAAGGGTGAGTTAGACAGACGTCAGGATGAGACAACCCCCAGTATGCAGAGACCTCATGTCTTTCCAAGCCTATGAGCTGATGTTTTCCAGGTTACAAGGTTTCAAATCCCTATGGTTTCTTCTGGTAAATGTACTCCTACACAAGGAAATGAAGAGAAAGCCTAATAGTGGATGGAGGTTAACCCCCAGATGGTTAGAAGTGTTGGTATTGCACGGATCTTTCCAGCCCTCTAAATCTGAAGAGAAACTAAACTAGACCTTTCAGACCAGTAGTACAAATGCAAAAATGTATTATCAGTGTGTCGGGCTTGGCTGCAACACTTCCCCAGGGTCCTATTAGAAGGTGGAGACGAGCTCCATTAAATAAGAAGCCTAGCTTTTTTTTTTTTTTAATAAATTTTCCAATCATAGGTTATTTCTGTACAATGAAAACTAAATCTCTGGCCGCGAAAGATCACCATTAAGCTGAATACCATGACACACTCAATTTCAAAGCATTAGGGTAAGGAGATCCTAGGTCAGTGGATGACTACACAACTAAGTTTCTTCAGAGACCTTAAATGGAACATTGTTATTGAGTTGTAGTGCCCTTGCTGAGGGACGTCATGAAGGAAACAGCTCCAGCAAACAGCAGAAAAGACTGCAGGAGGTGCTAAAAAAAAAAACGACAAGTGTGGGAATAAGTTAAAAATAAAAATAAATAAAAAATAGGATGTGGAATGGGAAAGACAGCCAAGAAAAAATGTTAATAAAAGGTATTGGATGGAAGCCCAGAATAGACATACAACAAATACAAACAATTAGCAAATGTACACATAACAGGGTGAAAATCAGAGTCCGTCCTCCCCTTGTGTGCAGAACTGAGCAAACAGAGCTACAGGCAATTTTGGAGAATGGCAGCTCTGAAGCATCCAGAGTATAAACGTTTCTTTCAGGCCACAAGACGGAGAGACACCAATGCCACCTGTGAAGTACTGAGAAAGGAGATGATGTACAAACTGGCAACATAGTTCAAATATTCCATGTGCCATTTTCGAAGATTCCTCCACACGGTGGTGTAATGAAAGTCTCAAAACCAGCTATCTATCTCAGTTGTTGTTAGTACAATGCTCCCCCTCTAAAAAGTTTCATAAAGCATGGAAGGACCTTTTACCCAAGATCACCAGAAGAGTACGAAAACAAGTTTCAGATGTTCTTATATACCTCATGGGGATGTGTAATTCACAGTTACTGGTTACACAACGAAATCTCTATTTTTCTATTCACTGAATATTTGCACTCTTTCAGGTTTATTTGAGAATTTCAACTAATAAACATTGAATATTATTGTCTATGTTTACTCTAAAATATTTGTGAGAACTTTAATAAAATGCTTCATATCCAATAGTGAGAGTTTGAACCATGAGTTTTAGTTTGAGTTTGGTCATAATGTTATAGCTATTTCCTGGCTTGATGAGCATCACTTCTGCAACTGAGAGAGATTTAACAAGCCTCTGAAGAGAGGGTGTATTTATATAGGATTGAAAGTTTTACCTAATTGCAATCCTTCTTCTCCAAACCTAAACACTGTTTTTGCTAGTCAGAAGAGGTGTTTAAGAATGAGGAGATGATGTAGTCAATGGTAAAATGTATTAACTGAACGCTAGTTTTAAAGTAAGTTTTCTCATTCAGAAAAAAAAAAAAAAAGCTGATTCAGACCAACTTGTAAAGGATTCGTTATCCTTTCATTTCTTTCTGTCAGAGTTCAGGCTGGGGTTCGGAATGCTGCTTCCCATTGTGGGCCCAGCAGTATTTCTTTCACTTTATAAAAAGTTCCACTTCCAGGGCAAATACATGAACAAAAAGTATTAAAATTTTTTATCCTCAAGTATTAAGATGGGCATGTTTAGGATTCTTAAAAAGTAATCATCTCGTTAAGTATTTTAAGACACAACTTTTAAGTAAGCACACATATACAGAGGTAAATGTTCATATATCATTGGAGATGGAATAACTTTAAGTGAAAATAGGTTATTTTTTCACAGTGTAAAATACTTCCATGTGAAAATGGGAAGGGAGGGATAAAATTAAAACAAAAATGGCTAAAGGGAAAAGCTAAATAGGTAGCTAAATACCTACACTGAAAATTAAATTAAAAAAATGTAGAAGAGAAGAGGGTGTGGAAATATTTTGGAAGAGTTTCCTTTTATATTAAGTAAAGATTTTAAAAAGTGGTAAGTGGTCCTATTAAACAATTTTCTGGTTCCCAATGTCCTTCAGGTGCCTCAAGTCAGAGAAGCAAGATCTGAGACACCTAAGATGAATCACCACTTTTGAAAGACTGGGCCTGTGATTGATAGAAAAAAATAGTTAAGTTCTTCCTATCTTGTTCAAATCCACAGGCACTCTCACGGGGCAGCAAAAATCCCCTCTTATTCCCAGGTCATGTCTCGTGACAAATTTCTAATACCTGCTAAAAACCATGAAAATGGTGAAGATTTACATAGAAGAGCTGGAAGAATTCACAAAAACTTTTTCTAACTTTGTTCACAGAAAAGTCTTGCCTGTCTTTACAAATACTCGCCCAGGAAATTCAGGGACTGGCAGAGCACAAGGAAAGAAAATTTGATCTCAGGTCACAGAAGCTTGATGGAATTCTGGACAGAAGAAAATTATGTCATAAATGGAAAGGATTAAGCAATTAGGCAAAGAAGTGAAACAGATATCTCTACCTCATTAAGTGGAATCTGTTCCAGAAGCTGAAACACTTCTTCAGCCAGTTCCCTTTCCTAACCATCGTCTTCCTTTTCAAGACAGTTTAGGTTAAAAATAAAGGCTTTGGGCATGTGTTTGGGCCTATCTAGTCCTAAATTTCCTTTCTTTCCAATCAAGACAAACAAGAGCCCCAAATCCTCCTGTCTCAGGGTTAAACCACAAACCCACTGGCCTTTGCCTGCTGGATCAAAGCAAAGTCCCAAATGTCCTTTCTGTTCCTCAAGCTGTATACAAACAGACACCTCCCGCTCTTCTTTTCTTCTGGCTGCAAGAAGAGAAGCTCCAGGCATCTTTTCTGAGGGTTTCAACAAACTCAGGAAAGTTCCTCCCAGCAGATAGTTCACCTTCCTTCAAGAAGCCAAATAAATCTGGCTACAGGGATGTTCCTATTAAAGAAAATTTCGTACTGACCTGATTGCAATTCTGGGAGGGTTGAGCTCTGTTTTTCAAAAAGCCAAATGAATGTAGTGAGGCCGTGACCAGCCAACAAGCAGAAGGTTGGCCTCCACTTTGCACAAGGCAACTCAAATACATTTTAAAAACCCCCAAAGTATTACATGGGGCTGCACAATGGGAAGCCCACTTTGGGTATGCAGCAGTTCTCCAAGCACAGTTGTAGTTTCAAGTACGTTGTAACAATGACAGATGTGAGATAGGTATATATATTATATATATGTATATATATACACACACTAGATATATATAATGTGCCTGGGCTTTAGCATCAGCAGATAAGATGGGCAATGAAGGCTCAGGGGCATTTCAAACCGTTTTTTGCTGAAGAAAGTGAAGCACAGAAATTACAGACAGAGAGGCTTAAAGAACTTTCTAAACAGGTGTTTCAGCAGTTTAAGGTAACATAATGTTCACCATTCTGTTACTGATAATGAAGTCAAAACTGCAGTTACAAAGTGCTTTAACAGAACTTTAAAACCCAAGATATGGGGATATTTTACAACCCACAATGCCTTTACTACACTGTTACCCACATTTATGAAGTGCTCTAATGGCAGCTTTCAGAGAACTATGTGTGCCAATCCTGCTGGTGTAAACCCCGTAACTCACTGAGGACTTAGCAAGTGATGTAGGGGGGCTTAAAGGAATAGCACCCCTTTTTACAAAAGGAGACCATGTGTGGGTGTCTAAAACCAAAAGGACTCTTGAAAAACACTGGGAACAGACATTAACTGATTAAATTTTCATACTGCATGAAGTTACTAGCCAGGCGCGAATGATTGTGTTCAGGATAAAAGATGATGAGGATAAGAAGGTTTTTGCTCTTTTTACCCAAAGAATTACAGAAAGTTAATACCAACCAGAGCAGATTTCACATGACTGGAAAAAATATAGATGTGAAAGGAAAAGCGATTATTGGTAAAATGGTTAGCATGGCCTACTCAATTCAACAGCTTTGTGGAAGCGATTTAAATCTATGCCATTTAGATATTAGGCACTGCTGGAAGAAAATAAAAGCAATGAAAGTTTTAACATTCTTCTCTCCAGAAACATCATGGTTAGATTTTTCCTATAAAACATTAGTTCAGGTTTTACAAAGTAGGTAATTAAATGTTTACAAATACACTGCCCTTACAACTGGAGTGGCAGCAACAGTGAGATTCCCTTTCAAATTATACTCATGAATAAGAATTGAATGTATGTGGTGCTACTATTTGACCTTTCAGTACTGATATCGACAGTTGAGCCGATTCGGTCATTACATCTGAGGCTCCACAATCAAAAATATGGCACATCATACAAGAAATTATCCTGGTAAGACTAACATATTTTATACTGGTGATGAACAAGACAATATCTGAGGTAACTCCCAATTTAAACTATTCATAAATTTCCCTTTAACACAGTCATCACCAGAGGGTTAAACTTTTGGTACGATGGCATGGATGTCACAGGACAGAAGTCTTACAGGGAACTGTAACCCTCACCCCAAAAGAACAACCTGTTTACCCTCACTCCATGTGGAAATACTTAGGTCCCTGTGAGTAACAATACCATTAAATGTGAAATAAAATCAGACCAAATAAGATGCATCTCATTTTATTTCATAAAAAATGGAGAACCCATCACTCTTCTCCTGTTTTAAAAATGTAAGAGGTAGTTGTTCCATCCTTTCACTCACCCAGGACATGAACGATGTGCTTGAATTTCTTTCTTGGCAGTGAGGAAGCAAATCTATGTGTGACACAAGAGCTGAAAACTGGTAAGTGTGTCTCTGTAATCTAACCCAAGTCACTAGCATGACTATAGCCTGCTGGCTACGACACTAGCTTAAAACAGAGTGTATTAAATAAAGGACGGTATTTTGACCCGTGTTCCAAGGACTGTAACAGGACATTAAACAGCCAAAGAACAAAATATAGTTCCAGATTCATCCGCTAAGGCTACTGAATGGTAGAGTGCAGGGGGCAGAAAGTAAAAAGTTTTCTCCTTGCCTGATCTTCATGGAGTCAGACCTGTGATTCCTATTGACACTTCACTCTGACAGGGTGTAGTTCTTTGGGTTCGCGGATTTTAGGGTGGGTTTTTTTTGGTTCTGGGCTTTTTCTCTTTTCATTCTGACAATGTATGTTTACAAAACATACTTGTGTCTGAGAGAAAAGACCAGAAATGGTCTCAGGAAGGAATAGAAACCAAGTTATATAGATGTGATTTACAATGATGCGATTTGCCTGATGGACTGTAAAAGACTATGAAAAGTCCTGGTCGTTCTTTGCATCTTGCCTAGTGCTGTGTTAGGTCCTTGTAAGGAGGACTACAGTGATGACTGTTGCTGGTTGTGACTACTACAGTTGTGGTCCACCACGACCAGCACCAGCTTCAGCGATGATGTTACTCAGTTTAAAAGGCAATGGTAACTATTCTTCAGTTTCTCCAGGCAGCACAAACGTCCTAAGGAACAAAGACTTCTGGCCAGATAACTACAGGAAGAATTCCTTTTTTTTTTTTTTCCCCAATCTACTTTTAGCATCCCTTTATGGCTATAATTATTTGTTACATGTATTACTGTAGGCTTCCTACTTGTGCACCAACTCTCTACCAGGAGCTCTGGTAGATGAATCAAGCCCCCATTGTCCATGCTTGAAGAAGCTGAATCACCGTGCCATTTCCACTGTATCATCTAGACACAGCTGACCATAAGGGAGGCCTGGGCTCCTAGCCCATATGTGGCACCTACACATACACATTTAAGTACAAATATCCTGATTCAGAGCTGAGCTCCAACCTGTAAGTCTAGGAGAATAAAATAGACATGAGAAGTGGAGGCGAGAGTGGTGGTTTCTGCATCAGCTAAGAGATGGTGGTTTCTGTACACCAGCAGCCTAACCACTTTCAGGACCTCTGTAGGCATAACAGAAGAGCCTCAAGAAGAGATCTGATAGAACAAGATGAACTGCAAATTTTTAGGAAGAACTCTCTTCTAAAGTGGAGAGAGCAATAAAATGCTTGTTTGAATGTTGAGTCAGTGAGTAATGGAGGTCCGAGTTTTTCTGGAAGTGCCAAATAAGATGGGGAATAGCCATAGAAAAAGGTGCAAGTCAGTGGAGAGATGTCATGGTCCAAGAGGCCACCTTTTCAGTAGACTACACAGCCTTTGGGATTCTTTTCCACAGCAGGGAAACAGCTCATCTATTGATACCAAGTCAGGATGTGAGGCTGAGGATGGGAATGGCATGTAGAGGGATACTGAGGAGATCAATCTAGAGGTGGTTCCCATAGTGCACTGGAAGCCTCTGGAGGAAATACAGGAAAGGTCAGTAGAGAATCACAGCCACCTATCAGCCCTGGACCCCCCTGGAAGTGCAACACATGCAGCTGGAGCCACAGAGGCACCCAGCCTCACAGATCACAGCCCAGAAAATTGCAGCTTGGGACAAGAACCAAAAGTACAGCCTCCACCCTCCGTGAACACTACAGAAGTTTTTAAGGGGTCCTTGGGGTGCACACTGGGCCCTGCCAGCCCTCTCCTGGAAAAAACAACCCCACAGAGATCCAACATTACAGCAAGTGCAGATTAGCACTCCCCAGGTAAGACTGCTCAGACTGCCCCTTCCACCGTCACTCAGGATTGGGTTGCACATCCCTTGCCTTCCTGAAGATCATCCTGAAATCATTCTGGTTCAGTCAGTGGCATTGTGGGGGCCAAACTGCCCTGGGTGACTTCCAGATGGGAGTTTTGGAGGCACATGCACACATCCGTGTAGCCACTGGCAAACATGCTCCATACGGATCAGCTCAGATGCAGGACCAATAACCACCAGTGATCCAGCAGTCTCAGACATGGGGGCTGAAGCTCATCTCACAGCTGAGGAGAGGCTGCCACGATGAATGGGAATACCTTGCTGGTGTTAGACATACTGTCATGTGGCAGCGGTACCTCTGCGAGCTGGTCTTGGCATATGAGAAGGGAGCAACGCACAGCTGGCGCGGGGTTTCCCAGAGGCAGGTACAAGCTGGGTGTTGTGGGGTTGATGAGCTGTTGCCAAAGCTCCACTGGGAAGTGTTGTACCTGTCATTCATCCAGGGACAGCAACAGTGACACGCACGCCTGGCTTCATACACAGGGCTGGAGCAGAAGTGAGGATGCCGTGCGTGCCAAGGATGGTCTGAGGAGGCCTCTGACCACCGAACTTTTGGGCCAGAGCACAGCACAGGTCTCATTAGTTTGAAGAGAACCCCTTAGCTACTTAGATGAAGGCAACGACATCTTGCAGGATGGGTCTGTGCAGAGTCAGCAGTACTCAGCTCTGTTCTGCATTCACGGCAGCTTCAGGGACACTGAGGCTTATCTTAGCCTGGTGCATAATCCTGAGACACAGTTCCTTGTCTTACTCCCTATTTATGCACCACCATGCATTCCTTGTTAATTTGTATACAGAGTGGTAATCTCACCAAAGATCCTGTGTCACAGGTAAATCAGGTTATTACTGTGACATGTTACTGTTACACCTTATAAATTCCTGTAGTCATTATTCATATTTGCTATGCATAACCATTGTGGAATAACATAGAAAAGAAATGGTTTTAAGATTAAACATGTCAAAATCCAGAATACCGTGGTGCCTATTATTTCAGTTTTATTTTTGTTTCCTGTGTTTGCATGTTTATACAATGCCCCAGGTAAACGCTCCCCCATAGTTTTTTTTTATCATTGTCATATTATCAGGGCATGCTATATAATAAACAGATCTGTTAAAGCACCAGTGATGTCTCTATTGGCAGACTTATAAAAGAGCTCGGTGACCTTGGTTAATTAGCCATGTAATAAACCAGAACTGAAAGAGCCTATTCCCACAAACCACAGCACAGCACCCCTCCACCCCCCCGCTTGTCAGAGAGGCTCTGAATGGGAAGTCAGCAGACGCAATGCAAAGTGCAGCCACTTAGCCTTAGAGCCCTTTGGAATATATGCAAAGATGCACAAAGACATTTCCTTCCAGCCACTGGTTAAGAAACAGTCTTTAAAATAAAAAGATAAGTTTTCTGAATACTTGTGGCAGTTATTTCTCTTTACTGGCTAGTACTGCTTAAGTTATATTTAGATAAATACGTATCTTTCTGAAGCCTCACGGCACTTGCATTTCAAAAAAATCTTTAAAAATTCTTCTATTTCAGAAATTTTTCTATAAATTCTCTGATTCTCTGATTTGTTTTCATTTTTATTTCAGATATTCCGAATAGAAAAAAACCCAACCCCTCTATTAATTAATAGATAATATTGTGTTCTTTAAATGTAATTTATTTTGTACCCTTATGGTGCAGTCCTCTTGAATTGTAAATGATGTTAATACAAATTACATGGAAAAGAGTGTTATAAGTATTTCTGTTGCTCACTTGATTCGACTAAAAAGTAAACCTAAAAAGTTAGAACTATACAATAAAAAGAAAATGGCCTTTTATCTGAGGGTAGGAAGTAAAATTAAATTTTTAGCAGATTCTTTGACTTTATCCTATCAGAGTCTTTAGAAATAAAACCTTATTTAAGTACAAGCAAGAATCACAACAGTTTTAAATTCCCCCAAATATCAATTCATAACTAGCAAAGCCACAATTAACCACACAGCCACAGAGTTAGTATTTTCTTCTGCAAGTGCAAGAGCTTTTCTGATTGTTACAGGAGTTAGTTATTTCTTAAGTAAGCTTATGTGAAGCCCATGCCTGCTGTCCTTTCATGGCATGCTCCCGAGTTCTGGCCCAACACAGAAAACAAACAAAAAACCCACACCCCTAAAAGAAGCTAACACTGTTTTTTGTATCATCAGCTGTCACTTCCATCCAGAACAGTGATTTTTATTTCATAGAAAAAAAACCAATATCAGCAGTTTCTTTAATTAAACTTATTTTTTTTTGCTCCAGAATACTTTTCATTTTCCAAGTAAACATTAAAATTACGGTGTTTCTATGCAGTGACACTAATGAATATCACTCTGGTTTTAAATCCTATACATCTGTTCATCCATTCAGGATTGGTTTAGCTGCAATCATTTCTTTCAGTACTGCAGATCATAGTAAATTCACATGAACAGAGAATTTCACTGGGTCTGCCAAAGAGTCTCCACTATAATGGGGAAGTTTTAGAATATCAAGTGCAACAGCATCCTCGACAAATCTGAGATTTACAGCTGGTTGATAGCAGAGTATCCAAGAACAAACTTTTTCCTAGATATTCTTGATTGTCGAATCCCAAAGTAAAGTGGGAGATGTATTTTAGGAAAAATATATTTGCTAACTCATTCACTGTGTTTTCTAACGTGATCTAAGAGATCTCTGGAACGTATTTAAAGGCTTGGGAAGCTACATAGCTACACGGCTCAGCAGCTCATTCAATAGACAATGTGTGAATGTGTTTGTTCACATTCATAAAATCGAAGATTTTGATCCACGTACTATAAATACAAACGCTAGTACTCATACAGGAATGTGAGCAATCCCCATGACTTGCGGTAAGAATATGCATAAACAGTTCAGGATCAGACGCTTCAGCTGAATTTTCCCTTCAGTGTTCAGCTTCTAGGGTGACTACAGCCATATAAAAAAAGCCTAATTAGACAGGGAGAGGAGTAGGTACATGCTGATACAAGGGGCCATTATAGCTTAATGTGAAGTTGCAGAAAATACCAGCAAGCAGACAAAGAGGAAGAGAACAGAGAACTGTGAGTTAGCTGCTCTCCTTAGATCCCGATACTGTAAACACGTCTGCAAGGCAAGCCAACAGGACCCTTCCCAGGAACAAAGCTGGGCACAGGTTTAAGAGTTGGTAGGACTGGGGCTCTTACAATTTAAAAATGTTATGCTACATAAGGTACAATTTGTTGATATTATAACAATGACACCAAGAAGACTCAGTAAATGCTGAAAATACATGTGAAAACTGCAGTCTCCTCTGGCAGACCCTGGTCCTGCCACGTCCCACGTGTCAGTGCAACCACACTAAGGGCTCAGGACCCCAGTGGTACATCCCCAGGCTGCGATCCAGGGCATGGGGGCCTTGGGCTGGAGGTGTCCCAGGTCAGTCCAGCGTATCACGGGGCACCACTCCAAAAGCCAGCTCACTTCCCACGGGAGGGCTGCCACTGCTGCACAAGCATACACCCAGGAGCATACCTTCCTGACTGTAAAAAGTGTCTGCCCCAGAAGAGAAAAGTTTGGAAATGTCAGCTGCAGGTATGCCTCTCCTCTCTGATTTCCAGCTCCTTCAGGTCTGCAGTTGCTAAGGCTGGAGGAGGATGCCCTCCTCTGGCTACGCATCCCCTTTTCATCAAGCCTCGGAGCCTGAAGAGAAATCACTTTGAACACTGAGGCGGGGAGCTGGAGGCAATTACTTGTGATTGATAGCACTAAATATGAAACCGCATGTACCTCATCCATGAAGCATGGAATCAGCAGCATATTGTTAGTGGGGGAGATGAATGGGGCTTGAGATAACCTTGGCAAATTAGGCATATGTTAGCATTAAGCTTTGTCAGTAAGCAGGCTATAAATTACAGACATATTGTAACTCCATAAACTCATCTAATGAATTGAATGACAGTGGTAATTTAAGGCAGAATGGAACTGTTTAACCCTTTTAAGAATTTAGCTGTATTTCTATATTACGCAACAATCCAAACTGTATTAAAACGTTGGTGTTTCCTATATACTGCAAGATACCATAACCATAACAGGGAAATAATTCTTCCATGTTTCATGTAAATTTAACAAACAGTTGGCAACCTGCAAATTATTTTGCTTACGAGTTGATTAAAAAAGCATGGAAAAAGAATGGAATAGCTGGGGGGAGGTTCCTTGCACATTCTCTTACTTTATCATTATTTTTCTGTATGATCAAGCTAAATATATTTAAGTTATAAGACACAGCATGCCATGCATTTCTGGACTGCTACTGCACACCTCGGGAGGTGTTATAAGACACAAGGCTAAAGGGCAAGTGACTTCAGTCATAAGAGAAGTGCAATAATCCCTTCAAAATGCATGGCCTGCAGTGTCTTATTGCTATTCTGAAATGGAATTTATAAATAAAAATAAGAGGAAAAAGTCAGTCTCCCGCATTTACTGGCTGCTATTGACAGACTTATGCCATCAGTGACAGCTAATCCAGGATTCTGAAGCCATTTTCTATTTTACTGTGTATTTCAGCCAAAGTAACATTTGAAAATCACTGGCACATCAATGGCATAAAAGAGCTTAAAATCGAAACCAAAAAATTTAGTGCAATATGTTATTAATTAAAATGCATTGACGTAATAAAAAAGTATGTTTGCTTTCATTCAGTAGAAGTAACTGAAGAAATGAGTATATCAACTCTATTATGGGTATAGTCCACTTTTAAGGAAATTTTAGGGAAGTCCACTTTTCCACACACTTCTAGGCACTTGATCTTGGCACTCATATGAACCACAGAGAAATTTCTCATCAAACTTACGTAGAATATTTGCCTTTAGGTACATCATTCACTTTAAAAAGACACATCAAATGAAACAAACAGGAGCATTTATCTCAGTCCAGAAATCAGGGGGACAGTCCTGTGTGATGCGGGTTGGAAGGAGGCCTTGGTGGAAGGGACAGTAAGCAGAAAGTGAAATCCTCAACATATGTCATTTTTTATTAAGTAAATAATCATTACTTCTGTTGCCCACCCATGATCATAAGCCATATAGGAATTAAAATGATAGGATTCAGTGGTAGCTCAGCATGAAAAAAGGAGGGAGAGGTACAGTTACAGATATGTTTTTCGTGTGTGACACTTTGCAGTTAGTCCTTCACACACATTTCTTTCTAGAAAATAATCTTTATCACAACATGAGGAAATACAGGTGCCTTGCTAGCTCTGCTTTGGCCAGTGAAGAAATGAAGCCTCCATGGGACTCACCTGGAGTTACACAAGGAGTCTGCAAAAAAGCCAGGAGGAGGCCCAGACCTCATCACTCCCCTTCTTTTAACACAGGTAGCGTTAACCCCATGCTTGGGAATGTGTCTGAGATCAAAGAGAGGTTTGCTGCTGCCAAGAGTTGCAATATAGTAAATTTGAGAGTGCAGGGAAGATAGCAGGATACTGCAACAGCTGACAGAGATGTGAACCCTGAACAGGTCAGGGTAAAAAGGTGATCTGTGAGCAGCTGGCATGGAGAGCTTAGAGGAAGCAGAGTTTATCAGCCCCAGCTACGTGCCCCTTCTTCCAAACCCAGCTACCTCCTTTGCCTGTGTTTCCTGTATGAACTGGGGCTTTCCCTTTTCCAGAGTTCCCATCCCCACGTCACCCTGGAACAGAGTCAGGGGGCTGTAATATGTAAATAAAAACATAATAGGGCTTGTCACCTTGCTGTGGTACCAAAAGTAAAAGGACTCTTTTTTTCTTTCATACAGTGCAATTGTAGCACACTTTTCCATTGACACATGTGGAGCAGAACTTGGGAGGGCTTCCTCAAGACGCTCGTGGTTATTACCTCCTTCTGTTCATCCGCATGGGTTTTTAAACCATGTTTCAATAAATAGGACTAAAACTTAAGGCTCATGGTTCAAAAATCTGCTGCTTTTCGCTGGATTACTGCTTTCTTCCAAAGGAAAAAATTCTGTGGAAAGCTCCATGACTTTCATATATATTTATGAAATACATGTATATATATAATATTTTCTTATAATAATAGTGCACAAACTTACCTCTGTGTTTTGTGAGTGTTCAGTGTGCCACGGCTTCAAGGTTGTTGGTACTCGGGACACAGTGTAAGGAGTACAAGGAGGGATATCAGCATTTTGATTGAAAGTAAAAAGGTGTAAGAAACAGCTAAATGAGACAAAGGGCATTATGTTCGTAGTGAAAGAATTTAAAGTAACAGCAAGTGGGAAATCAATGTAACTCCTGTAAGACTGACAGAGCAAGACAGGAATTTACACAGAAAATGCTCCATTTACTCAACTCCATTTCTAGCCCTGGTAGTCAACGATACCTTGAGCTACTGGTGAGGATTTTTATGAGAGGAGCAAGTAAAATTATTCAGTAGCAAGTGGCCTTTTGTGCAGTACCACAAGAAGGAGGAGACTTCAAATACTGCATGTCCTGTAACCACGCTTTGTTAATTCAGAAAGGCTACACCCTTGAGGCCAGAGGAGAACAAGCCCCATACTGGTGCTGCAACATCCTTCTGCGTGGCATGGCTGTTACCAGGCTTTGGGTGGAAATGGTTCACCACAACCTGGATGTGGCTGCAAAGTTCAGTTGCTGCTGATGTTTGAGCTGGTAATGAGATGGAAAGGGAGCTGCTGGCTGTGGCTGAAGTGAACATCATCTTCGAACACAGTCGTCCAAACTCAGCTCCCAGTGTGGCTGCTCCCGAGTGTGGAGCACACTAACACAGGCATATGGCTGTAGTTAAGCCTTAAACTACGGAGGTTCTGAAACGCAGCTTTCTGCACAGCCTAACCTCTGGATTTTGACAGCTCTGACTCGAGGCCACTTGCTCTCAGCTGTCCCTCACCTCTTAGCACAGGAGCTCCAGGGAAAACTGTGCAGGTGCCTCATGCCATCGGGCACCCTGCGCAGCTGAGACATCTGAGAGGCTGACAGATCTGATCCAGAACCTACTGGAGACTTACTCTCACCCTTACAGGATAGCTGGGGAGTCAAGTCAGGTACCTTGAGGTCATCTGCAGCAGCTCTAGACCCCTGCATTTAGGCATCTGAATTTCTCCCAACATTTACATGCTAAGGGCTTACAAGGTGTTTTCAGGCACTTGACAACACCTTGTGGTTGTAAAAGCCAGTCTTTTTTCCAAGAAACAAATATATAACTTTCATACTTATACTGCCCTCTTTTAAATGTGAAAAGGCTTTGTTAAAACACATTGAATATCTTTCATGTGCAAAAAGAAGAAATTTAAAATTAAAGTCAATAAATTCAGTTTATCCCATATAGCAGAAAGTATTTCCTCTAAGTATCCCTGGAGGAAAAAAGTGACTGCTCAGAAGAAAAAAGTGATTATTTGTGAGCTTACAGGTATGTGTCTGAGGCAGATCCAAGGTCCTTCTCCACATCACAGTCAGAGATCACACAGCCAATACAAATAGAATCATAGAATCATAGAATCATAGAATCACAGAATCGTTAAGGTTGGAAAAGACCCTTAAGATCATTGAGTCCAACTGTTAACCTAACACTGCCAAGTCCACCACTAAACCATGTCCTTAATACCTCCATAGGATGAAGGAGTACAAAAATGCCTATGGATAATTACTCTGCTTGCATAACATGGGAAATTCACAACCCATGCGTGAAAGGAAAGAAGCTGCTTCCCACTTTTCCACCTTCTGTTGAGCAATGTTGTGTTTCACAAATGTTGTATATCAACAAAACTTTGTAAATGCTTAGATAATGGCATAGTGTGAGTGCTTCAGAGTTTTTGGTACAAATCTGACCTCTGAATAAAATTGGTTCTTCATTCTTCATTCCAGAAAAGATTACTGTGACCTTTACTTCTCCATTTTCCTAATGGTTTCTTCACTACAATGACAAAATTGAATGACTATCTCAGCCATCTGTAAGGTTCAGAATTAAATTTACCTAGTGCAAATCAATAAAGTGGAAATCAAAACTAAAAGCCTGGGGTTATTTTTGCAATACTCTATGTGTAATACAACTTTGCATTTAACCTCTGGACTAAACGGTGACTCCATAACTAAGTCAGTTACTGAATGCATGCTTTACATACTTCAGTGGGATCAAACTGTTTAGATCAGCAATGATTAATGAGAAGATCTGTTAAAAGTGATTTAGAGAAATGATACCTATTCAGTCCTCTGAGTTTGTTAGGCCACCAAGTCAGAAAACCTACTCGAGATACATGTAAAATGATCTTTTCAATGGAAAATGGGGTGAATTTTGGTTTGGCTGTATAACGATTACATGGCCTGATTCTAGTGAGGGTATGTGCATGGGGGAAGGAATCCCCATCCCAGCAGTGCCAGTGGAAAGTGTGGTGAGACTGCAGCCATTTCCCCTCATTCCAGCTGTGGCAATCTCACAGCTGTGGACTCCGGTCTTCTTCTGGTGACAGCCAGCTTCTCAGTGGCACTCACAAGACCATCAGCATAAGAAAATCCTTGTTCCTAGAGCTGCCATTGAGCTTTTAATCAGCAGACCTTGGAAAGACCTGAAAACATCTGATTTTACAGCTGGCAAGCTGTAGGTGTAGAAGAAGCTGAAATAATTTGCTTCAAATGATGTCAGCAGGGAAGCAGTGTCACTGGGAGCTGAACCCCACTTTTCCCAAGCTCAGGTCCCTGCTGGACGGCAGTGCTGCTGTGCTGTGATGCTGGAGGATCACACCAACCAGGCAGCAGAGCTGAGACCCTCCAAAAAGCCTGGTCTGTGGCACCAGCACACCCTATCCCACTGTTTTTTCCCAGAGATAAGAGAACCTCATTTACCTTAAGGGAATAAGGGTCAGGCCCAACAAATACTGAAAGACGTCAGGCTGTACTGGCAGGTACCACCTAATGGGACTGTTTATTACTACCTTACCCCAAGAATCAGTAACCTCTGACGTTTTCTTCCCCAATCTAAGATTTAAGTGCATTAGTAGACGCTCAGCAGGAGCCAGGGCACACAGCCTCTCCAAGAGAAGTGATGCTGTCTATCGCATGACCTGCAATACCTCATCCGCTTCCCCAGCAACCAACCCCAGCGCTCACTGCGACCCAGGCATGGTGGCAGCCAGGAGCAGAGAGGTGCTCACCCTTTCCTGGGGCTGCTGGGTGGCACACAAAAATCTGTCTGTTCACCAGCCTCGGGTTGCTTGCCTCAAGCTGCTGGTGCCGGCTCTGCTCTGGTTCTTCAGCAGCACAGGCGTGGTATGGAGGGAGAAAACACCTGTGCTTCTGCTACCGCGGCTGGGAGTCTCTCAAGGGCTCTCATCAGCTTACAGGGGCTGGGAGAGCTCCTTAGGCTGGGCAGATAACGGGTAACCAGCTCCTTGCAGGTCTCCCCCCCTACAGCACCAATGTAATTAGTCAGTGTTTTGCTGGAGGTAAATATTAATTAACTGAGATGAGTTTTCTTTTTACCTTAAGATTTCAATTTAATTTTTATTCTTGCATCCAGGATACGCATCATACAAGAAGAACACATTAGTGCATTAAAACTGAACATTAGTGGAGACCGTGAAAGGCTAGGAGGTATAATTAACTTTCAAATACCATAGAAGTGTAAGTAGGCAGTATGATAATACACATAACAAATAATATATCACTGCTTAAGATAAAAACACTTATTTTAACAAAGGACACAATTAAGATGATTTCTGAATATGGTTTTGAGAAGTGCCTGTTCATCCCAGCCTTCTCTGAACCATCCTACAGGAATGCTCTTATGGTCCGAAGTGCCAGTGTGGCCACGTCCCATGCCTAGTCAGGGGTAAGACCTAAACACAATGTCCTCCCTCATCCCACCACCTTCACTTTGGTTTCTGCTGGGAGCACAGCTCAGGCAACTGGGCTAAGAGAAATTCACAGCTTTTTGATGAAAATTACTCTGGTCTTAAGTCTTTGTCTTACTTTTATAAAGAGCTCAACCTTATTCCTGCAAAATAAATTCTTTACAAAAATGATGATCTATGGCACCTTGTCAATAGAAATAGAGTAAGTTTTTGGAAGTTCTGGATGAAACTACCGTTTGCCCAAACTAGTACTGTAGTGTTAGTTTCTAAGTGCAATTAGACTAGGTGTAAATCCAAAAACATGATTGCTGACTCTGGCTGCCTTACTGCAGGTGGCAGCTGAGTTTGGCTCTTACCACGCAGTGCTAGAGTAAGAGGCTGATCAAGCAAAGGCAGGAAGCCTGACCAGATCTCATAGGTAGGGAGTTAAGCCCTGGCTCTTCATGCAACTTCCTAAAGTCTTTCTTGCGTGCACTTTAGGAGTTCAGTCGTGTCTGAGGTGACATTTTCTGGCTGTGCTCGTGGTCCCTGTTGACTTGGGTGAGGTCACGCTTTCACAGTGTTTCATTCAATGAGTAGCAAAGGTAAGCCAAAACTGAGGAGGCATGTTCTGAAAAGTGGAAACAGTCTGTCAATCTTTGATAAGATGGATTTCAGATTACAAAGAGAGAAATCCTCTAATTCAGAGTTCATGTGAGTTAATAATGGTAAATCATAAAAAAGAACAATATTAAGTAAGTGTTTGTAGAGTTTCAAAGTGCTTCACAGGCATGAATTAATTAGCTGTAATGAGTAAAACCACTAGATGTCAAAATGTTCACGGATTTCGTTGGGGCCTGGATGTCATTACATAGAAGAAAGCCTACAGGTAGAGTAGCTTGCAACAAGCTCTGACCCCATGGGAGCTTCGGAGGCATTAAAGGGGTCACATTTAGCCCAATGCCGAAGGGAAAGGAAGGGAAGGGAAGGGAAGGGAAGGGAAGGGAAGGGAAGGGAAGGGAAGGGAAGGGAAGGGAAGGGAAGGGAAGGGAAGGGAAGGGAAGGGAAGGGAAGGGAGAATGGCTTAAAAGCAACAGCACTTTTGAGCATCACAACCAATTTGCAACATTTATTTTCCAGGAGACAAGTGAAAAAAATATTGCAATTGTTTTAAAAAATGAAGAGGAACAGATACAGCTAATAACTCAGGAAACAATGATTCATTAATTAAATTAGGGATCAGAGTTCTTGAAACAGCATGTGAGGAAAGAAAAATTGGTCTGATGGATGACATTAAATGTCAGACAATTAGGATCACATTTGACAGAACAGAGGTTTACCAAAGAAACCTAAAGTTTATAAAGAATACTGCAGTAGCTTCTGGAAATGTCTACATTTCAGTAGATTTTCTTAGTAAAGAAGATGAGGTTGGAACTCTGTCAGCAAAGGCAAGTTTGAAATTCATACAAATTAATTTTCAAGACTGTTTTAATCTTACTCCATTAAAACATTTCACATAACAGCATACTGAACTTTGACCAACACTTTCTCATTTGTCTCAAGATGTTTGTTGCCCTTTCAGACATAAATTGCTAGCCAAAATTCATTGACTTGAAGGTTTGTTTCCATTATAGTCAGAAAATGACTGCATTTTAGTAAAAATGTTCACAGAGGCCTTTTTCTCCACAGCACAGAGACAAGCAACAGTATTTCTGACCCTGAAATCCTTGTGTTAGTGAGAACAGGCCTCAATGGTTCCTTTAAGTGTAGTACAGGCATTGAGATGGTTTTTCTCATCATTTGAAGATGTCACTCTTTACACTTTCTCCTGTTTTCCTCTTACCTGTGATTCTTGCAGCCTGCAAACAGTGTACTAGACCTGTTCATCTTGTGAGCAATTTTGGAGGTAAGGCTCTTGTCTATTACTACCTCCCTTCTCATAGCAGCCACAGGGGCAAAATGAAGAGGCAGATGCCATGACCTAAGGCTCTGTATTGGTGTATCCTGACTTCACCTAATGAGCCTTGTCCCCAGACTTCAGGTCATGATGCAGCCAATCCAACCCACTCTATTCAGTCTGGCCAGAATCGCCTGATCTGAAATAACCGTGATAGGGGAAATATTAAAATCTTGCTCTCCGTTGAAAAGTTTTATCTGAAGAAAGATTTCAGACCAACCCTGAAAAAGTGTTCTACAGCAAGTCTTGAGATGTAAACAAAAGAGTCTGTCCAGCAATGTACTCTGTGTACCTTCACTCAGTGTACCTTCACAAGAGTTTCAAGGGTTCAGCACTCCGCAAGAGCCAGTTCTAACATTTCTCCTTCACATGGGTTCCTAACAAATGTCCAGTCACCTTGTGTGAATTCCTTGATCAAAAGCAACAGGAGTCTTTCCACCGACTTCAGTGAGGTGAGAATTCCCCCTTTTAAGTGAAAACTACTTTTACTGTATATGACTCAATGTCCCTACACTAAATTTGTCAAGATCTCCCTTCATTTTCTGTCACACTTGCTCCTTTTCAATCCATCTCATAAAATCATTTTAGAAGGAAGTTCCTTTTAAGCTTCAGTGCTATGTATCAAAAAATTGAAAGCTTTAAGTGGTGAGAAAAGTGAGCTAAATGACTGGTAATCATTAAATACTCTAACTGCATGTTGTCATGTTAACCATAGGGTGTAGCACCGCTTTGTTTTTCTTTTTCATAGAATGGGGCTGTCCCCATATTTATAGGTTGTGCAACCAAGTTGTGTGCTCTTGTATCCACAGACTGCTTCTTCTGTTGCCCATGTCCTGTGGATTTTCCCCTCCACTTTTCCTGCCGGCAGCAGTACAGCTCACCCCAAGGAGGCGTTGTTGTTTACAACTATGAACAAGTAATACTAGAAGGGAAACAAATTTTCTGGCCTCTGAGTAGTTGGTGGTGGTGGTGTCTAGTAATTAAATACTAGAGGCTTCACGTAGGTGACATGCATCCTTCCTTGTGCAAGGCAAGACCTGAAACAAGGGCAGAGGAGATGAACTCTATCCCCACTGCCTTCATGAATGCTGCTAGCCTTTGATGAGTACTGCAGCAGGTACCCTATCTCCCAGTATTCCTCAAGAAAGGTTGTGGGCTCCTGAATCTGTTTGTATACAGGTACACTGATCCTTCCCAGTTCTTGACAGCATTCCCTGAACTGGTCTGTCCAAGGCTGTCTCCACAAAACACCAGCTAAGGTAGGTTAGCTCTACAGTCGGATTGCTCTGCCAGCACTTCCACCCACACAGGGTCAATCCACCACCAGGCTTCTACATTTCATCCTTTGCTACAGTGATGGAGAGGAGCAGGTGCTTTCTCTTCTATAATACGTGTTTCTGCATATTTTTAAAAACCATATGGTTATAATTAAGTTTGGTTGGACGTTAGTAAATAACAACCAGTGTATTTTCTTATGAGTGTCAGGAATTACAATGCGCACATGCCTGATGATGAACTGGGTACAGAAAGGTAACACTGAGGCAAAATTGAGATCAATGAACTCCATGAAAGAAAGAAGGCAGAAAAAGAAAAGGAAACTAAGACTTCTACCTGAACCCTGGTACATCTATACCCACGTCAATTACTAAAGTGCATAAGGTGAGTCATGGGCTTTTGTTTGATGACTGTTTCCCTCAGCTGATCATAAAGCAGCCCTGAGTGACTAGCTCTTCAGAAGACATGTAAATGATATCATGTCCTATGAGCGTCTACAGTTAGGTCCCATCCTTTGTGCTTTGCTATAATAGAACGATGAGCTCATTAAGAAAATTTGTCCATGCCTCCCTTCTGCACCAGTAACGTATAAGCACAGGGGAGTAGATTTACTAGAAACATGGAATTTTCTCCCTTTGGAAAATAAAAATCTCTGCTTGAAATGAATATTTTTCATTTTCTTTCTTTCCAGTTTTATTGTCTTTTAGAGGGATGGGATGGGATGGGATGGAAGGTTGGCAATTCAAGGGTTAGTGCTATGGTTGTTTGGGTTTTTTTAGTGGAAAGGCCTTTTCAAAGAAGAAATTTTGAAGAAATCCCCCAAAAGACAAACCTTGATTTGACTGGTCTTATTTGGAAGGCTGTTTCAAACTGAATTGCTTACACTCGTAAGACTTTCGTCTCACCTCTCACAGGGTTCATCCTGGGTTTTGTGATATGTGATGATGTAAAAGAGTATGGCTGCATTAATGATTCGCAGAAACGTGGTCTCCAGTATAGCAGGGGCTTTCCTGGAAATTTTATTCCATTTTTAAGGTTAGAAGCAAAATCTTACACTATAGTCACAGGCTGCCCAGGCAGAAGGGAGGAAAGCTGCAGTGATCCCAACCAGAGAGAAGGTGTAGAGACCCTTTTTATATCAGATTGCATGCATTTTACCCTTGCCTTTCCCTTCAGACCCAATCACTCAGTCACTGTAGTCTAGACTGGAAGTGACATGACACAGCTTTAGTTTGAAAGACATGCCACAAATAATACAATCAGAGTTCACAGAACAGGCAGGAGGGATACTTTCCAGTCAAAAAAAAAAAAAAAAAAAAAAAAAAAAATCAGAGTTTAACTAAGCTTTGATTCCAAAGAGAGGACACGTACCTACAAGTCGAGTAGCTGCGCGTAACTTTAAGGTGCTGACTTACAGACTGGAGTTCAGAGTCCATCCAAGGATTAGAACCATTCTTCTCATTTCAGATTAAAATAACTCAGGAACAACTTGTACCCATAAAGTCATATGCTGGTGCTTTTCACATCTTCCCTGTTATTTACTCCCCAAAAGAGTGATGCTGAGCACTCAGCTTTTTCTCCTGGCCTTCATTCAGCTAGACTAAGAAAGCTCAACTCTTTAGGTCTCCTCTTAAACACATAAATTCTTTATCTTTATCATCCAAGATCTTCCCTGGTCATTTTTTAAAAAGTGAACACAGACGCATTTGCAGTTACTGCATCTTGTTTCAGAAATGTGCTTAGACCACAACTACCCATTTTGGCTTTCCAAGGGATTTGGACAGAGCTTCCCCTTGAGCTAGATCAGACACAGGCAGGTAACAGGGCCAGGACAGCTCTGGGTTATATGCAGAACAACCACAGGTATCTAGACAACCTTCAGGACAAAGACAGACCTAAGAGTTTGATGAGGAACAGAATTGTTTTAGGGTTTTTAAAGTAACACACCTCAAGTCCACTTGGAAGTCCTGCTGACTCATCCAGGAGAAGGGCAGGCAATGTTGTCATTGTCATCTGCTGAATTCACAAATTCCCAGGGCCCAGTTTTGATTTGGAAAAACATTTAACACATGCTTGAAGCCATTCCTATTCAGGAACTGACAGGCAAGCTTGACCCAAATACAACACTGCAAATCAGTGTCTGTCCTGCGGTGGGATGTGTCTCACAGAACTGGTCTATCCAGCCCGCCACCTTTCTTCCAAGGAGATGGGAAGGCTGCTGGCATGGGCTGCCCGAAGTCCTCTCTTATCCCTGCACGCAGCATGGTGCTGAGGCAGCTGTGGATACTTCCTACCCAACTCCAAGCATGAGACTGATGCCCTGCATTCGAAACCCCCTGAGCGCACTCCTCCTCCTGCGCTGCATCCCTGCCCCTGCCCGGCCATGTGGCCGCTGATCCGCACTCGGACCCCAACCAGTGGGCTGACCTTGGCCCATCCTCATCACCACAAACTTCCCAATGACTCGGGTCTGGAGCAAACACTATTTTACCAAGCCCTTCTTCTCTCACTCTGCCGTCACTGTTGAGCACTGGAGATGATTGAGGATGACAGAGGTTCTTCAGTTTCCCAAAGGAAAGCTGATAAAAGCTCAAAGGCATCAGCGTGTAGCTGTGGTGCCTTCCAATAAACAAGATAAGAAATAAGATTAATTCATATAACGTATTAAAAAAAAAAATTCTGATTTTTGACATGGCTAATCTGCCCTAGTGACACGTTACAAGACTTTGTACAAGACAAAAGTAGAAAGGACAATTACATAAACTGCACGAAGACAAGAAATAGAAAGTAAAAAAGCCAACAACAATATATGACAAACAGCTTAGTAAATAATAGTGCAATTTTCCTAGCTAATAGAATGGTTTAACACCTGAATACACTCACACGCCTGATTAAACACTAACAACATAAACCCATGAAAGAAGATTATAAGTTGTAATATCTCTTTGCAAATAATAGCATATTAGCCACTGTTGCATACTTCTCCAATTACATCCCTTTAATTCTTTTCATCTGGAAAACAGTTCAGAGTATAATAGTCAGCATCATTTGTGTTTTAAAACAAGCGATTATTTTATATGCAGTGTATATTGCCAAATTGCAGGTCTCTCTCTCTCTATATCTACTAAATATACTCTCGAAGTTAATAAAATCAGTAATTGGTAATGCAAGTTATTTTTAACTTGGCTTTCTATGAAAAAATGTTTAAACTTCAACAAACTGTTGCTCCCTGTCACACTGGACACTTTTCCCAGGCCTTTTTCTCTTTTCTTACCAGCAGTTGCCAGGAGCATGAATGATACCCAAGAGCAGCACCCTTTACCAAAATGCATGAGCCTGCCCAGATCCACGTCCATCCAGCTTTGCTTAGCTTCTCTTCAGTTGACTTGAAACAAGTGTGGGGTGGCTTGGAAGGAAATGTGGGAAGCCAAAGCCTCTGGTTTCAGTCACAGCAATCTCCGTTCACCACCTTTTCTCATCAAGCACACACCTCTATCCCTTCTCTTTTCCATCCACCTCCAGCTATGCAATTCACTGTCTCTTCTTGCTTGGACATTGAACAACTGTAATTTACTGACCTTCAGGCCTGCCCTCCTGCTTGAATTTCTTGGAAATCCCCAGCTAACTTGAAAATCCTCGGAGAGAGACAAGAGAAGAGACCCCCTGCAGATTATTTTGCTACGGAGATTTAAGCTAGTTAACTGTCCAACCCAATGGCAAAACACTGGAAAGGTATAACCCAGTCCACTGTAGCATTTCTACTGCTGGAGCTTTTTAAGGACAGGATAAACAAACATTTCTCAGGAACAGTTTGGGTGTACTCCATCCTGTTTTAGTGTGCTGAGTCAGACTGCATCATCTGCTGCATCTCCGTGATTCCTTCGGAGCACGGAGCGCCGTGGTAAATGAAGCCTGGGGTTGAGCCAGTACGGCAATTTATGTGCTTCAGAGGGTGTTCAAAGTGAGGAAGAAAATCAGCCCAGTCTTTTTAAAGCATGCTGGTTAAAAAGAGGTGATACTCATTCACAAAAGGTAGCCTAGGTGGAAGTATCTGTTAAGAACAAAGGTAGTCTACTTTAACTGCTTTCTCTTTTTTCTTGGAATTTTGTATTCCAGCTACTGAGGCATATGAAATGTATATGGTCATGATTTATTCACCATCATACAGGGAAGACTGTATTTTGAGATTTTCTAAAACACCAGCTATTGGCTATTTACTGAGACAGACCAAGGATGTTCTGGAGCAGTCTTCAAAATTGATAGGGCTAATCCTGTGCTTCCTACCAAGAAAGTTCAAATAGGTTAGATTTATATGAATTTTTCCTTTCCACTTGTTTTGACTGTTAGAAGTTTACAATTTGCAGAGTCTTTATTGTCAATCTATCCACTAATATGCCTCTAGTTCATTTACTAATTTTCCAGTGGGTTTCATGACAAGGTATTTTTAAACTACTCCCATAACTGAGCCAAAATCAGAAATTACATCCCTGCTATTTCTAGTAATCATTTTTTCTAGACAGTAAACTCTCTCTGGGGTGGATTATCCAGTATTATCCCCATAGCACCCCTCACACCTCTTACCAAAGAGCTCTTAGTGTGCTAAAAAGCCTTATTGGACAAGTTTCCTTGGAGATAAAACAGATAAAAAGAAAGAAAGAAGAGGAAATGTAAAGCTTGACAGATTCATGAATGAAGTTAACACATTTTGGTGGCCTGCAAAAAGAGAACTGAACCTGACTCTAGTCCACTTCTACCACCTCTACAGGAATGAAAACAATTATCAAAGGAGACAGATTAGCTAGTTTTTCTCTCTTTCTTATAGAGAATGACTTACTGCTAGTTTATTTTGCATTTTTGTTGTCTTGTGCAGAACTATGGGTCTGTACAGGGATGGTGTTAGAATTGAAAAGCAGGTAATACAAAAAGACAAGTAAAAAAACAATTGAAAAAGTAGGAGAAGGCCTGAAAATGGTTGCCTGATGTAACCTCACATGCAGCACACATGTCAAGAGCAACAACAAGAGCTAACTGAGACCTGACCCTGTCTGCCAGAAAGCTTGTCTGCCACAAAGATGTGGCATGCTCTAGGTTAGTAGGTTAGGAGGGTCTTTTATGGTTGTTGTTATTAAAATAGGTGGGTACAAAGATAAGACAATTATATTTACAAGACCCAATGAAAATGTAAATTTTGTTCACCTTTTGCTACCTGCTCAGCTGAGAACTGTTTTAAGCTTCACATTTCTCTTAAAGGCTCTGGATGAATTTATGTTGACTGCAACCATCTTCGCATTTATCAGGGTAAACATAGACTACATAACAATGTACAGGCTTCTGATTTAGTGCAGTAACTGAAGACTGGGAGAAGGATGTTTTAGAAATGTCAGTGTTGGGCTGGAAGGTGCCTCAAGAAGTCACCTAGTCCATTTCCCATGGACTGCTGTGAGATCAAGATGGGAATTCCAGGCGGACATTGCTCAGGCATGGCCATAGCATATACAAATGAAGCGCCAGCAGGCAGGAGTCTGAGATTGAGTGACCTACACCACTCTAGAGCAGGGTTCAACTCAGCTGTCCTCACCAGCAGGCCACAATTTGCCAAGCTGGTCTGATCTCAGAAAATCAACTTGCCTAAATTATTTTAGGAATCTTTTCTTTACAATTAGCCTACAAAGTTTTCATGGCAAATTAAGCTTCTTGACAACTTCCCACAGGACAGGACAGGATAATCATCTGTCCTCCTAAGTACTGCAAGACCACTGCCATGGCACTCTTCCTTGCTTACCTCTTTCTTGAAGTCTAGGGTGCAAAGCCAGTCATGGGATTCCACTGCAAGCTTCACCAGCATTTTCCCATGTCTTACATTTGATGTTTCTTCTAAGACAACCCAGAGTTAGTTGCTTCTGGAAGAGGATCATGTCACTGATTCAGATTAGGCTTCTGACCTCCTGCAAACCCATGATCCCTTCCTATGATGCTGCTACTTCAAGAGATAATACATGTTCTCCACATTTGTGCATCGATTTCTTCTTCTTACATGTACTGTTATGCACTTTGCATTGCATTTGCTCTTTTTTAACATCAGGTCATCTCTTCAGTTTGTCAAAATCATTCTGGATTATGAATCTGTCCTCCAAAGTGCTTGACAGACTGCTCCAAATTTCATCTTATGAAAATTTTATACTCATGTGTTGTCTTTCAATATCAAGGCAGTTAATTGAAATATTGCATCAATGTTGGGTATGTAATGTGAATGTAATAACTGAAGAGTTTGAAAAAGCTGTCTGTGACTTCAGCATAGGAAAGGCTACAAAGTGTATCTGTCTGTATAACTTTATGTAGCAATATGGAGCATTTAGTTGCCCTGATCATTTTCAGCAAATTCTAGCACTTTTTGAGTTGCACTAATTAGTAGTCACTGATATAGAAAAGATGAATGTGGAGAGCTTCCACTGAAAAACTCACTGGGAAGTTGTTAAATAATAGAAGTGGAAATGTTAAACTGCTCAGAAATCCTCAAACATGTTAAATGTGCTGAGTACTCACATCTCAGTGATCTGATTTTGTCTTAGATCTGCAACCTGCTCAGGGCAAGTCTGTACCCTACAAGAAATCATTTCCTAAACAGGTCTAGCAAAACGTTGCTGTCTCAAACATAGATATTCGAGACCTGTTCAAAGCATATAGTTGTGGTTGTGGCTCAGATGGTTCCTGATGTTGCTACTAATATTTTCTTCTACATCAAAACTAACTTTAAAATATATACCTTTAGAGATGTATACCTTTGTGTTCTTGCCTCTTTGCTGCACTCACTTTCACTTGTGCCAACATTGCTGGAAGCCTGGATAAGCTCCAAGGCAGATGACTGAAATGACCTGCATTGAAAATAAATGAAGACAAGAGGTTCACCACAGCATCCCAGCAATCTTTGTCAGGACTCTCTGGAGGAGAGGGCAAGTACCCTTGCTCCGCCACAAAGACGGCAGAACCATGAGGCTGCCAAAGCTTGCACTTGCTGCCAGAGGAAGCATCATCCACCCTTGGTACTGGGGGAATGGAAATGCCAGTGAGAATTAAGCTCCCAGCTGGCCCCCTAACAGTCTTTTAAAAACAACATCAAGGCATGGAATCAGAAGCACCAACTACTAACTGAGCTGAAAAGTAGGATTAACTGTTCTTAGTCTGGATGGTGTACTCTAGAGCCATAACTGGGACCCAATCAGAGCATCTGCCTCTGCAGAAGAAAAAAAAAGAAAAGAAAAAAATAAAAAAAGAAAGGGCAACCTTTTCCCTGGAACAGTTGCTCCATGGGAGTTACACTGGGTGTATGGCAGTGGGAAGTGTCAGGAAGCAGACCTGCAGTGTCTGAGCTGAACCGCTCAAAGTCAATTCGTTAAAATAGAAGGCCTCCTGGCATGTTAGCAGCTTCAGTTTTATTCAACTCATTCCTTACAAACAAGCTTTGGAAGAAACACAGTATAATGATATAAAAAAGAAAAAATATACTTTCTTTTTCATACATACATGGCATGCCTCCCTACTCTAGAGGTGGATACCAAGGGAAGGCAACAAGGTAAGAGCAAAAACCTAAGTAGTCACTATTCACCCAGTGAGGATTTGAGCACCACTTCAAACAGCTAGAATCTCTTGAAATGGATGGGGGCGGTTGCACGCTAGAAGATTGTTTTGCACATCGAAAGGCTATGGTCCAGCCTACAAACTCTTCCGTGAGTCCTGCTCTCTGCAGCTGTTACATGCAACGTCAGAGCCCCGATGACAAAGCAGTTGCACGAGTGCTCATGTCCTTCCCATTCATGTATTAATATATTTTTTCCCTAGGCTTCATATTTTTGCCTTCTGTTTACCCTCCCGCATCCCACCTGGCTGGGGTGCATTTTAGGCGTCCCCTCTGCGGAGGCGGGCAGGGCCCTTTGCCACCCCCGCTTTCCCCTCGGTCCCCGCTCGGGGGATGCCCTGAGAGCAGCCGGCCTGGAGCGCCCGGCGGGTGCCGCAGCAGTCGGTGTGGGGCTGGTGGGGTGGTCAGGCCCCACCGTGCTGCTCCCTGCCACCTGGTTGCTGTAAAATAGAAACGTGCTACAGCGTATGCTCGCTGCCTGCCTTGCACAGTGTTTCTGTTGTAATTACGGAAAAGGCGCGGAGTCAAAACAGTGTGTCTAACAAAGTGCTCGTGTGATGCAGCTGTATCCGCTCTTAATCCTTCATTAATGCCTCATCAAAAGAGTACTGTACTTTCCGTTTGTTGCATTTACCGAAGGTCAGCATACTTGGAAGCTATTGTCATACAGCATTGCAGACTTTTTACATATTTCTCTGGTATTGTTCCAAGCTATCGTATACGCAAATGAGTCAATTGGTATGCAGATTGTCTATCATTAAAACCATTTCAAAATCAGCTTTGTCGTTGCTTTAGTGTTGGAGCTTGCATACCCTTCCTGAATGTAATGCGTTGTTCTGCATGGGTGAGGTGAGGTGGTTGTGCCAAACTCCTGCGGGACCGGTCATGGTTTTCATATTGACAGAACTTCCACTGTATTCAAGGGAAATTTTCCCCAGGGCCAGGCCTGCAAGCTGAAGTCCTCAGCTTACACCACCTTCTCTTTGTGAGCCATGTGGTCTACATGTGGCCATATCAGTGCCTGTGCCTTTCCCTCCTCTCCTCCTCTATTTGCTGGGTTGTGTTTTTCCTCAGTGTCTTAATACGTTTATCTAAAAGGCTGCAAAAGTTTTCCTAGCCACCTTGGAAGACGTGTCAGCCCTGGAGCTGGTCCTGCGTTTCCAGCATGTGGCACATCTCTGGAAGCTACCTGCACGGCCTGCGCCAGCAGCTGCCTCCCTGTCGACGGCTCTGAACCCACACCATCATCTGCACACATCCAAAGTTTGCACACACCCATGGCAGAGTGTTCTGCTTTGTTTTTACTATTGAATTTCAGCTTCGAGCAAGAAATAGTGCTTCAAAAACTGAAGGCCACTTGCCTTTTCTATTATCTTCACACAGTTATTTAGTGTTTCCTCTGGGGTGTATATTTGGCAGTTCATATTCAGGTATCACAACCTCTTGGTGCAGAACCTGGATTCATTCATCTACAAAAAACATCTTAATTACTTCTATGCAAAAAAAAAAAGAAGTATTTTTATTTGCAGCTGCATTGTAGATGTGTCAAATGGCATAAAAGTCTTCTCTCTTTAACAAGTGAACTATATAATCATAACCAGAATAAAATGAAAGTAAAAATTAAAAACTACATTCATATAAAAAGATTCAAAGACAGGAAATATTCATTTTAACAATGTGCAATTTATCAGGGGGTTTAGAAGAACAGGAAATGTAGATATACAATTCTTACCAATGGTGGAGGAGAGCTGAGTTAGGGACCATCTGTACAAACCCAGTATTTACAAGTCTATGGGACCTGATGAGGTGCAGCTGAGGGAGCTAAAAGAGTTGGCTGACCTCATTGCAAAACCACTTTCTATCAATCATCTTTGAAAGATCATGCAGGTCAGGGAGTCCCAGACAAGTAGGAAAGAGCTAATATTATGTTCATCTAGAAGAGGACAAAAAGGAAGATCTGGGAAACTACACACCAGCCAGGCTCACTTCTTTCCATGGGAAAACTGTGGATTGAGGCTTCAGGAAGGTACTTCCAGGCAAATGAAGCACAAGGCAGCGACTGAGAAAAGCCATAGAGTGGGTCATAGCCTTCTATGATGAAACAACTTGCTTGGTAGATGAGGGGAGAGCTGTGCAGAACATTATCTTGATTTTAGCAAGGCATTTGACAGCATCTCCCAAAACATCCTTGCTGAAAAGTTCTGGACTGGAAAGTTTCCAAGCTAGAAAGTTCTGGACTGGACAGATGGACCAGAAGATGGATGGAAACTGTCTGAATGGCTGTGATCAAAAGTGCTGTTTAATGGTTCAAAGTCAAACTGGCAGCCACTCATGAGTGGAGTTCCTCAGGAGTCAATACTGGGTTCAACACTATCCAAAGTTTTTACAAACGATATGGATGAACAAGTTTAAACGCACCCTTGCCAAGGCTGCAGATGACACCAAACTGGGAAAAAGCCACCCTACAGATAGACCTCAGCTGGCTGGAAGATTGGGCCAACAAGAATTGCATGAGATTTTAAGAACAATAAATTTAAAAAGTGCTGCACCTGACAGGATCATCCCAAGCAGCAGTACAGGCAGGGGTCTGACTGGCTGGAAAGCAGCTCTGCTGAAAGGACCTGGGGGGATGCAAGCTGAACATAAGCTGGTAGTGCGCCCAGGCAGCAAAGGCGGCAAACTTCCTCCTGGGCTGTGTCACCAAGCACACAGCCAGCAGTTCCAGAGATGTGATTATTCCACTCCTGTTGGCACCTGAAATATTGTGTCCGGTTTTGGTCCCCCTAGTTCAAGAACAACATTGAAAAACTGGGGAGAGTCCAGTGGATGGCCACAAAGATTGTCAGACAACTAGAGAACATGATATGAAGAAAGATTGAAAGAACTGACTTTTCTCAGCCTAAAGAAGAGAAAGCTCAGGAGATATCTAATCATGGCCTTCCGATACCTAAAGCAGAGTTATAGAGGAGATGGAGGTGCTCTCTTCACAAGGATGCACAGTACCAGGATGAGAGGCAGTGGACATGAGTTGCTTCAGGAGAAATGCTGTCTGGATACACGAAAAAAGCCTTTGCTGTGAGAACAATTAAACATTGGAACAGGTTGGCCAGACACATGGTAGAATCTCCCTCACTAGAAATATTCAAGACTCATCTTGTCAGGGCTCTGGAAGACTTAACTGAAGGCCCTGCTTTCAGCAGAAGGTTGGAGCAGATGATTTATAGAACTCTATTCCAACCCAGGCTTTTCTGTAATTTCTGTGGTTTCTACCACAGTAGTGGCAAAGTAGCATGTAAGCTATGCAAAAAATCTAAGTTAGGCAAAAGACGAGCCACCGGAAGTACCATCTTAGGTGACTTAATGGAAATACACTCTTGGAGTTGGAAACCACCTCCCAGCATCCCCGGAAGAAGCATAGCGTTACTTAAGGACAAGGCTACGTGCAGTAGTCCAGACACCCAGTCACCATAGAGATTCTGTCTGGAGCGATTCTCTTTTCATTCCTGTGGAGGGAAATTAACCAAAATGGACACACGCTCATAAAACACTGTGAAGGCTGAAGAAGTCATCACTCGTTGAGCTAGGAATAATACAATACAATAATCCCATAAACTTGGGATGTTCTGGTTAGTCGGAAAGTGTTGGCTGTTCACAATAATTCTGACACTACACAGAGCAGAAGCTGTGCAAGTGATTTGCTCTGTGTGATGTTGAAGAGCAAGGTCACCTGTGTCTTGGTGTCCCAGCTTCTCTTTCAGCTGGGTGCATTGCTTCCCACACTCTCTGTTGCTTGCAGAGTATGTGGTACCTTGTGGTCCTATAGCACTGGAGACATGCTATGTCAGATGTCAGACCCTTGACCTCATACACAGACCCATTTCTTATCACAAGGTTACATTTTGCTTACAATCCCAAATACCCACTTCAAAATCATGTACTGGGAGTTTTATGCCGTCTTGCCACTCTATTGCAAGCATTTTCACTGATAATAACTACCACATGCCTTTGGAGTTTCATTAAGTAACATATCTTAGGATTTGCTTCTCTGTCATGAGGGTCTTCTAGATGTACAAGAGCCCCATGACATACCTCACACGTCCCTGCTGCTGTCAGTGTCCACACTTGTGGTGTTATGCTAATCCTGTAACGGAGGAAACCAATACACTGTTCCAGGACCATCGATGTATTCATAGGTGTTCTAAAATATCCTCAGTACGACACTATGTGAAGGTGCAGTCTTCTCAATTTCAGCATTGCAAAGGCATGTTTAATGCTGTACAATTTACTAAAGTAAATTTACATTGGGAATGATTTCTGTACTTATTTGACTTGGGGCAATTCCATGGTAAAGTAATAAAAAGCTATTTATTTGAAAAAATAAAAATGTGCTTTTAAATATATTATTCAGGTGAGATTTAACTTAAAATGTTCTCTTAAGATACTCAAAGAGCAGATTATGAAGATATAAAAGCAAAACATTCTGAAATGCCAGCTGAAAGGATAGAGGAGTTACTGTAGGAATCGGGGAAAGCGCGATGGGTCTGTTTCAGTCTGTGTGAACTGTAAGACTTGTAAACCTGAGCTTTGAGAAGCATATATGGATAAACTGCTTACGCAGCAGGAAGGGAGCAATCAATCAGAGCTGCGCCCCATTGACACTCTATGTCACACTTTGTATTTGCTGGCGAGCCGCAGAGCTGGTCCAGAGCCTCTTCTGCCAGTTCCAGTCCAAACTGAACCCCAGGGGCTGTTGCTACCCCAGCTTTACAATGACTGCTCAGAGCTGTGCTCTGCAGACGTTGGTATCCAGATGACAGGAACTGGTGAGTGTCTCCAGCTCATGCACGAGCCCCACCTGCAGCTGGGCAAGTGCAAGGCAAGAATGATGTTGAAAACACTACTGGCTGCCCTTTCCTAATGCAGGAGATCAGGTCACGATGCTGACTCTGCAGGCATTGCTATCGGTGCTGAATTTTCAGTCTGCAAACTGTCATATGCGCCATCCCCAGAAGTGTTCAAAGTCAAGCTGGATGGGGCTTTGAGCAGCCTGATCTAGTGAAAGATGTCCCTGCCCATGGCAGGGGGTTGGACTAGATGAACTTTGAAGGTCCCTTCCAACCCAAACCCTTCTGTGATTCTGTGATTCTATAATTGTGATGGGATGAATGTGGCTGTTGATGGTGCTCACACCGAAGTGCGCAGGGGACTTGATGAGGGGCTAGCTCCTTATTAGTTGTCACAGGACAAGCAGCCTTCCAGTTACACAAGGGGAGAATGGCCTTGGGCCTTGGAGAACATACACAGACAGGTTTGGATAACTGAGACTGGCAGACTTTGCCTGACCTGCAGGCAGTCTCCCAGCCTGAACTGGAGTGAGCCAGGCTGGCTCAGCACCCTTCTTTTCCACTACCTCTGAGGACCTTCATCAGCGCATCAGAGCAGGATGCTACCTGTGCGCCTGCACTGTGTGGCCCAGGTTAAAGAAGCCTGCCATGTCAAAGACCTGTGAATCCCTGCTGGTTTTGTTCTTTCATCTGCTTTTGCATTTGCAGGGACCTTCACATTTCTCAGATGTGTGGTTGTCAGAAAGCAATGGTTGCTAGAAGGAAAAGTCCTACCTATTGCCCCAGTGTGAGGGTCCGGTACAAGCAAGAGAGACAGTCAGCGCACAGAGCCAGGAGCTGGCTCACCAGACTGGGTCTTGCTCCATGTCCTGTCCCCGTGCAGGTTCCTGCCTGCTAGCCTTGCTCTCCTTTTAGCTTCTGGCCTTGTCCCTGGGAAATGAGAGTGTTTAAAACCTGATAAAGTCAAGGGAAATATAAGCTCATGGTACAACTGAAGAAAAATTGATCTACATTTTAGTAAGCACGGAATTACAGCAGTTCTTGACTACTGAAACCTACTACCAACAAGACATATTTTTCCATCATGGCTTCCAAAGACCAAAGTCAAAATAATAGGTACCAAGTCACTTTCCATTACTTTCAGCTATTTCTTTTTTCAAGATTTACTGACGCAAGTCAGCCATTCATACCATACAATCTGTCAATGGTCTTTTTTTGGTCACATCTGAAGAAATCTGTTAAAATAGATCCCCAATCTAGATCGTACTAAAACATTGGCTCTTCGTTGCAGAGAGACTGCCTCCATCACTCATCGGTGTCTGAGGGAGAGATGTCACCCTTTGACATCACTGTTTGCAGTGCAGGTGGTGTTTAGAATGCCCTTGAGGATGGTTTGCTAATGTCCCTTGAAGGGAAAGTTTAGCCCAGCCTTGGAGCATGATTTGTGGTCTACTGCAGTTACATGGACTGGTAGTTATTTATTTCCATCTCTGTTGGATTTAAGAGCAATTTGTGCTTTCCCAGGAGACTGGATACTACATACTGGTTTAAAAGGGTACTTGCAGAAGCAGCATCTTCTGCACTAGTAATGTTTTGTCTTTTGATTTTTTTTTAAAGCATCATTGCATACAGGGAAATGATGATTTACATTCTGAAAGCACTCTCTGCCCTGGTGTCAGTTAAATTCATGGCAGACAAAATCTTTCCAAATGAATCTTCCTGCTAGAGAAAATGGCAGTAAGTTGTACATGGGCATGTGATGCCTGATGGTGCACTTCTCTGATGGAAACTTCAGCACTGGACGAATGCTGAATGCTAGCAAAGTAGCTGCACCTAAACCATCTGTCTGAAAAAGGAAGAGAAAGAACTAGGGTACTCTACCCTTTCTGCTCCATTTCCCCCAGACAGGCCTGAAAGGAGAGATCTATCCTCTGGTTCTCTGGGCATTTTGAAGAACAGTGAGAACTCTTTCTCTGTTGTGCACCAGCAGCCTCTACCTCCCTATGGCAGGGGGAAGAAAGGGGCTGCCGGGAGCTTCTACTAGCTCTGCCTAGTCCTAAATAAAAGCAATTAGATCACTTCAGCACAAGGAGCAGCAGCACCCAAACAGAACCCAAACAGACACCCAAAAATGTCCATTTATGATTTTCAGATCCAATATGGCAACTAAGCAATTCTGGAGCCCTAGCATAATGCTAGGCACCTTCTGCTCCTCACCATCTCTTGCCCACTGTGGTGTCCAGCCTCATTGCAGGTTTTCAGCTGCGGTATCCAAGCTAAGCAGTCACCAGAGACACCATCCGGTCAATGTGGAAAATAGTCACCTCCAAGTGCAATTCCCTCCAACTAAAATACTAAAGTTATTCATCTTCCTTCTATTTCCGAGGTCTTTCTGCTTGAAATATTCCTCACACTTCACTAGGCAGAGTAAGTGTTTCCCAAGGCCATCCAGTCAAGACTGCTTGCATACTAGCATGTAGGCTAATGAATGCCCTCCAGAGGAGAGGAACAAAGTTGGTGAAGGGTCTGGAGCACAAGTCTTATGAGGAGCAGCTGAGGGAGCTGGGGTTGTTTAGTCTGGAGAAGAGGAGGCTGAGGGGAGACCTTATTGCTCTCTACAACTACCTGAAAGGAGGTTGTAGCGAGGTGGGGGTCGGTCTCTTCTCCCTAGTAACGAGTGATAGGACGAGAGGAAACAGCCTCAAGCTGCGCCAGGAGAGGTTTAGGTTGGATATTAGGAAGAACTTCTTCACTGAGAGGGTGGTCAAGCACTGGAACAGGCTGCCCAGGGAAGTGGTTGAGTCTCCATCCCTAGAGGTATTTAAAGAATGGATAGATGTGGTGCTCAAGGACATGGTATAGATGGACTTGGCAGTGATAGGTTAACAGTTGGACTCGATCTTAAGGGTCTTTTCCAACCTTGACGATTCTATGATTCTATGAATGAACCGAGTCAGTGAACTTCAGTTTGCTCTTCCTGTCCATCTCTGTGCAATGTAGGGCTGTGTAGTTAAACTGAGTCTTACCTAATACAAGAGGGGTATCATTTTGTCTTTGTGGTCCTGTATTTCTTAATTTAGTAAAATGCAGCTATTCTCATGCTGGTTTTGAACACTTGCTTTGGGCCTTACACTTGGGTTTTATTCAGCCGAAAGACAGCAGACATTTTTCTATTGCTATATGACCTCAGCTACAGAAATACCAGGGCAGATTTTGTTGTTGTTATTCAGTTGTTTAGAATACAAGGAAAAAGTCTTGTAAGGCAAGAAGTGAGAATTCAGAATGAGACACTGCACAAAACTGATGGTCTATTTGCTGCATTAATTTTGAAATCCAGCTGTGCAAATTTGGTTTGAGAATTCATCAAACAGACCTTAAGAAAACACTTTACAAATTAAAGCTCACTAATGGGTCAGGCTGAGAAATATTTTTCAGCTGAAATGTATTCTACAGAACAAAGAAAGTTAAGTAACTGCAGTAATGCTCTTATAAATAATAATAATGATGATGATGATAATAATAATAATGCAGTAAAAGCATATGATACATGGTTCCCTCATGCAGCACATCTTCAGTGAGAAGCGTACAGTTTTTAGTTTGTAGGTAGTAGACTATGGAGAGATGGGCAGGAACATTATTTATTAGACATAAGGAAGAGTAGCCCAGTGCTAATGCTGTTTGTCCCAGAAGTCTCCCTCTACTGCATTGAGATATCTTTGTTTATACTCCTTTTTTTTCCCCATAGAGATCCATTTTGAAGCTGACTTTTGGATGCCAAAGTAATATGGTGTGTTGGGTATAAATGGCAAGGGGCTGACAGCAGGGAGGCTGCAGGGGTGACCTCTGTGAGGGGGCTGCCCCATGCCACACACAGCCATTTCCATCTGGCTCTAGTGGACCCACTGCTGGCCACAGCTGAGCCCGAGGTTGGTGGTGCCTTGGTGACAATATATTTAAGAAAGGGCAAAAAACACTGAACAGGCAGAGGAGGGGAAAAAAAAAAAAAAGGTGGGAAACAGCAGTGCAAACACCAAGGTCGGAGAAAGAGGAGGAGGAGGTGCTCCAGGCACCGGAGCAGATATCCACACTGCAGCCCGTGGAGGGAGGACCCCATACCAGAGCAGCTGGATATTGCAGAAGGAAGCTGGGGCCCATGGAGAGCTCACACTGGAGCAGAAGAAAGATGTGGGAGGAAATGAGTGGCAGAAAGAAACCATTACCTACTGACCATAAACACCCCCCTTGCACTGCTCGTCACCTCTCTGAAGGGACTGAGCGTATCTGCAGTGCTAACAAGGGCAGGAGGAGAGGAGTCTGAAGTGAAAGAGTGAACTTGAGCATGGGAAAGGGGGAAGGAAAGGTCTTTTTGTTTCTCACTACCTGATTCAGTAATTAAATATTTATTTTATTTGGCAATAGATTAATTTTCCCCAACTTGAATCTGTTTTACCTGTGGCAGTAATTGGTAAGTGATCTCCCTGGCTTTATCTTGTCCCATAAGCTTTCTCATTTCTGTTCTTCCTATTTTCTCCTCCCTTATCCTGCTGAGGGGGTGCGTGAGCGGCTGAGTGTGGGTTTGGTTGCTAGCCATGGCTATCCCACCATGTATGGCCATTGCACTGGAATTAGCCTAACAGAACCTCCATGTGTTTGTTTTGGTTTCGGGGTTTTGTTGTGTTTTTTTTTTTTTTTTTTTTTTTTGTGAGCCAGAGTTAGTGTTTCAGCTTCCATACATAGGGATTATTTTGGGGGATGCCTAATTCAGCAGTGAAGATCCTGCAGCAAAGTGAGTGCTTTAGGTCTGTGTTGTAGCAAACTCTTAAAGATAGTAATTATTCTTTAAGAAACACGCCAACTCAAGAAAAGGAGTGCTATAAAGTCTCTCACTTCTTTCAATTTTAAAAGTGTTGAGAAGGGGAAAGAAGGCAATACCAAAATAACAGATGGCATAGAAAGGAACAAGAAAGCAGGAAAAAAAGAAGAGATGTGCAAAGGAGGGAACTTGTTACTGTAGTCTTTGGATTTGCAAAGCAAGGGTAGTGCTGTGTTGAAGGAATGGAAACTGTACCAAGCTAGGTAGGAAAATAAAGATATTTCCTTATTTAAAACTGTCCAAAAATGCTTTAAGGACCAAATGTGGGCCAAGAGTAATCATGGCTTCATGTGGTCCTGTGTGAACACAAGGAGGAAAGAAGAGAAACTTATCCTTTAGGCTGATGTTGGCATAGGAACATATCTGTGTAGGCTGCCCATGGAAAAATTTCTTTTAACAGCTGTGATGCGCAACCATTAAAGTAATGCAGTGGCAGATAGGTATTACAGTGGGAGCAGTGGGGAGAAAAGACATTCACTTCTCTGAGGGTAAAGCTCATAGAATCATAAAATCATAGAATGTCTCAAGTTGGAAGGGACCCACAAGGATCATGGAGTCCAACTTACTGCTCCTTGCAGGACTACCTAAAGCTAAACCACATGACTAAGAGCGTTGTCCAGATGTTCCTTGAACTCTGAGTCCACTGATGGAAGAAGATCCTTTAACATGGCAGTAGCAATAGGTTGGATGCACCAGAAAGCTCTTTCAAGGTCTTTCCTCCTACAGTCTCCCAAACGAGATAAGGTCCCCTTCGGGGTAGCAGCTTTGAGCTCAGGCCTGCACTCCAGAGCCCAGACTGCATGTGCAGAGATTAAAAAAAAAAAAACAAAAACAAAACACATTAAATACAACAGCAAATTTAAATAGTTAGCAAAGCTTGGCAAGTATCCCTTGAACGCTGAAATTACAGCTGTCCAAATCAGTGCTTATTAAAAGCCCAGTTCCACACTGTTTAGTAGGAGAGCTTTTAGCACCTGACACGGGAATGAGGTACGCAAAGACAGTGATGACTTCCCTTCTGTTTGACCCTCTCTGTAACTGTGTGGATAGGCTGTAAGGACAAGAGGGAATGTGGCTGCATCTCACAGAATCAGATCATTAAAACAGTCAGAACTGCCATAGCTGTGAAAGCAGTTCTAGACACAGTCTACAGAGAGCCTCCACAGCACATTAGTTTGCAATGACTTGGAAGTTCCCTTTGTTGCTACTGAAATCAAGAAAATGTTACTGTTCCAGGATTTTCACTCATTCAGAGACACTAACAAAGTGAAAAAGAAAATTTCCTGTCAATGTCAAGACAGATTACACAAGATTACACAAAAATGTCAAACACACTGAGATTATCAGCAATGCAAGATCTCCCCCTCTAACATATGGATTGCACGATTCCTCCAGGCATAAGGAACGTGAAGGCTGCAGATCATAAAGACGTATGAAAACACCGTATAATAGTCTCTGCAGCAGTCTCAGGTTTTGTATTGATTGGGACAGTGTTGACATCAGTAGTTACTTCACTGATGGAGAAGAGAAAACTGTCAGTTGATTCACCCCCATGCACATAATTCTTTGTTAGATGGTTGGTATTAACAATGAAGTTTTTATAGTTGTAGTATTCACCACTGAATTCTGGAGTGCAATATTAGCTGTTAACAATAATCTACTGAGATCTTTGCTGTAAGTTGTTTTTTTTTTTTTAATTGGCATTTTAATTCATACCAGTCAGTGTCCTTTTCTGAAACATTTTTATTAATGCAGAGGACGAATATTAACTAATACTTACACTGCCTATAAAAGAAAAGAATCAAAAGCAGAAGAACACAGACAAAACGCAGGAGTCACATCCCCCAAAAAGGATGCGATTGCCATACAAAATGCAAATCTCAACCATAACTGAGGTCAACTATCTGTGACTGCCAACAGAGGAGTCCTAGGGCAATGTTATGGACTCAGCAGCTTCAGAAGAGGAGCCTGCTCATGAGACATCCTACACTAACTCAGCATCAAAAACAAATTATGAGAAAACCAGAACTTCTGCAATTCTACTGTACTCCAAAACCGTGAGCAGCTTTCACAAATACCTGTTATCCACAGCTGCTGTTCAGAAATGAAAACTTACAAGAACCACAGTGCCTGCCTCACAACAGTGGAGAAGCTGCAATCTCACTTGATCATTTTAGTACTAGTCATTTTGTACCATGAGAGCTTAGCATCTGTAATTTTACCTCATGTGATTATGACTTGGTTCTACAAGTGCTGAAAGTCAAGTTTTCTTTTGTAATCATACCAATGAAAAAAAAAGGTTTTTCTGTTAGGCTTGGGTACTTGCTGATATTAGAACGAATTGCATATTAAGAGCATCTTAAGTAGCAGTGAGAAATGAACTGACCAAATCTCCCTTTTCCTCTCCAAAAGTGAGGATAATTAACATATCTGGCTAAAATGGAGCACATTCTTGGGGACTGCAGTGATTTCTGTCTGGATATTTGGGTCCACCAACACAGAACTTGTTGCAAGCATTGGCTATCTGACACCAGTTGGCAGAGAATAAATATTTGGGGCCAGAGACACTTCTGCAACAGTTACAGTAGCATGTACAGAGACCATTAAATTATTTAAACATGCCTGTCAGTGACTATTGAGTTTTTACAATGCCCAGAGCTGATATGGCAACACAATTTCTGTAACAGTGATACACAGAAGGTGCCTATACTGGAGAGAGAGCCAGTCACCAGCCCTTCAGAACGTTTGCCAGAGGTCTGTAAATGCGCTTTGACTTCCAGAGGCAACTTATTTTGGCAGTTCTTTAAACCAGAATCCTTCAGCTTTCCCTCTGCACACAAAACAACACTTGCCTCATGAACCAAATTTTCTTTTGGCTGAAATCATACCTTCAAGTGCTCCCATTAAGTTGCATTGGCAGGTCCCTTAAGCGGAACAGAAATAAAAACTTTACATGTTTTATTACACAGGAGTGAAGGATTCAATCCTTAAAACATGTCTGAACTCATAACTGTAATTGGTGAAGCCAGAGTTGCTGAAGTGGCTTAAAAATGCAGGGTTTTAATTAGTTGGGAGAGGAGAAGAGTGAGAAGAAGGAGGCAAAAAGCCTGACTTCTGGTTTAAAGGAGAAACATAGCTCTAACTATAGCTAAAGGGAACAAAACTAGACCCCAGAAGAGAAGGGGAAGTTGCTGAAGCCCATCCCCAAGTCTCAGCTAAAAGGCCCAGGGAAGCACCAAGCAAGTCCCAGGAGCTCATTGCAGGAGATCCCCAAGGATCAGGGGAAGAGCAAAGGGCTCCGCTGCTGCTGGAGGGAGGTCATGGCAACAATTCAGTTAAAGCTAGCTTAGTGAAGCGAAGAGGGGGCAAAACAGAGGGAATGGAGTGGGAGAAAAGACGAGACAAACTCTCTTCAATAAATAAGCACAAGACCTGCAAGTGACACCGAAAGACACAACAGTTTGGTATTAGAGGTCTCTATCCTCTACATATGTCACAATTAGTTTTATCAAATATGTTGCCATAATGGATGTTTCTGTTGCAAAACTTGGAGATTTACGTTTTATTGTGCTAAAAATAACCTCTTCCAAGCAAAGATCAGAATCTCAGCACAGCTTACCTAGGCCAGGACAGAGCTCAGCCATCCTGTAACGCTGCTAAGGAAGAAGCTACCCCTATGGGCAAAGTGAGCAGGCTGATGTAGGGCAGGTCCCTCTCCTGGTAGTAAAACTGCTTACTTAACCTTAGAGATTGACCTTTGACTGCTTCAGAAGCCTAATGCCAATTTAGCCAAAGTTTATACTATGCCAGACCTTTGCATCATCAGGGAGCTGCTCCTCCCTGGCCTAAATCAGCGACTCGGTGCTGAGAGATTACCCTCCTCTGTGAGATGGCAAAATGACGGACAGATCGACGAGACTGGCAGTGTAAATTGCAGGTCATATAACCCAGATTCTTCTGGTGAAAAATATAGGCCACGTTATATTGGAGCTGGGAGGAGGCAAAACAGTGTCTTTGCCTCAACTACAGAATCTGCAAAGTCTTGGTCAGTGGATTTGTTTCAAGGGATTGGCAGCCTGCTAAGAAGTTAACCTGCCCCTTTTGATTTTGATTTAAAAGGCTTCCTCTTGAGAGTGATATGTCTAATTGTCCAGAAAGAAAATGCCATTGCGGCTGAATCCCCACCTCCCTCCCCCTCTGCCACCCCTGTTCCCAGCACTCACTCACCACCTGAACTTTTGTTCTTCTCTACAGGTCCCTCCATCTTACACCACACGGTGCAATTGAAAAGCCTGTGTCCATCCCCCCTGGGAAAGGCAGGTTGTCCTGCAGGATAACCTACTGGGGAGCACTGCTTCCACCATCAGCAGCATCTGGATGTCCAGAGGGCAAACCTCTTAGTCTGGGCCTGCAGGTTTGAAGCATCATCCCCACGAGAGTTCCCCTCCCTCCTGACTCACAGCCTGGCAGGTGCCTCTGCTTCCCAGGGGTTCAAGTGGAATAAGGGCAAAAGGCAAGAAAGGCCACAGACCTGGTCAATCTGAGGGTAATTGTTAATTAATGACTTGTATGCAACTGTAATTATAGTTAATACCATTACCAAAGCCTTGTAACAGGTTTGTTTGCTAGAGAGATCTGTAAACCAACTGCACTCCAAACTGGAGGCTTCTCCTTGCTTACCCTGCTCAAAAATTAGTGTCTTTCAATTGCAAAAGGCAAAACAAGTGTTTGAAAGACAACTGTGTTTTTCTTTTTCTAAACTTGTACTTCTGGAACGTAATATAGAGATACTTCAATTACCTGATATGATGACACCCTTGCAAACAAAAAAAAAAGAATTCCCTCCCCCAATATCTGGACAGCAATATACAAATATTTCCAACAGAAAAATAGGGAAGGAAAGAGAAATAAAGTAGTCTTGATAACCCAAGCTATTTTCTTTCTAATACATCAGATTTTGAAAATAAACTACACTTTCCTTTGACAGTATTGAGGTTTTTAACTTCAGTTCTTAAGATATTTCATACGCGATAAGGTCACTCCTGCTCTGCTTCTACAGTTTGCTCCTGTACAGTAGCTGTAGAATTTGCCTATTAAAGGACACTTATTTGTAATATTAACCTTGAAAACAAACACAGAAAGAAGTATGGAAGTTTGTCATAAATATATCACAGTACTGAAAATGAGCGTAACTACATGCTTTATATAACTTCTTAACAAGGACATTAGGTCTGAGTCCAAAACTCTTGGCTTTAACTAAAGTGATTTCAAATAGAACAAGTATATATAGAAAAAAAGAACCCTATTTTCCTGTTAAAAAAGGAAAGGGTGCTTTCTTAAACAAAAGAACATGTGATTTCCTGGACACAGACCCAAGTTATAGTGGGGAGAGCTCAGAAAGCTCCAAATTAAATATCGCATTTGTTAAGGATGATTTAAGAAGTTGATTGGAAGAGGTTCAATCAGCCCATTTAGTCTGGTAATTCTAGAAACATCTGTGTAAAAAAAAACTACTTTTTTTGCTTTCTGCTATACAGTGTCACACAATCACATGACTGAAAACGAGTTGCTTGCAGAAATGGTAGACACCGATCACGCACAATTATTATGTCGGCACCGATTACCTTGTCCAACAAGAGGTTCAACATCCTTCGGATACCGAGGTGCAGTCCTTAGCAGTTGTTTCACATATGTGAGCTTCGTCTGCCTCTAGTGCCCAACGATACACGAAGCCTTGGCTCCCTTGCTTTGTAATGTTCATTGAAGTCCAATCTAAAGCTAAGAAACCGAAAGCTTTCATCAGAACTGGTTGTCAGCAGTTTTACCTTCAAACGTCTGCCACGCACTTCAGAGTCTCCAGCACAAACAGCTCGGCCTTTTCAACAGACCCCCGCTTGCCCGGCTGGCACTCCCCATCTGTCCAAAGGCTCCCAGGCTGCAGGGGAGCTGCCCTGGCCCCACTGCCCCGGCCCTCCCAGGGCAGCCCCACCATACGCAGGAGACCAATTCAGGATTCACTCCGTGCCAACAGGAGACCTCACCTTGTTTCCACGCCACATGTGCAACGCAGGCCAGGCCAGCCTGAGACCACTGCTTGCTTCATCAATACGTATTTCATGTAGGCTCTACTGACAGCAGCAAGTAGCACCGCAGAGCTGCAGAGCATCTGCCCAGTAGGGCAGTCGGTGCTGCTGACCCAGCCAGCTTCTACCACTTTAGAGGAATACCCAACCACAATCTAATTACTGCTGACAGCTCTTAAAAAAATTGGCCCAACTTCTCTCAGGGAGGGAGAAATGCAATATTTGGACCCAGATGGCAAATTTCTCATAGATTTAAATTCCTTGTGTCAAAGCCCGGGATCACTACACTTCCAACAACAGTCACCAGTATTTTTCATCTGGGGACACTCTTCTCTTTTCCATTAGACCTGAACATGAAGCACTGAGCTCCTTTTGACAGTGCAGCAGTTCATTCAGCCAGGCTATAGCTTAGCCAGGTGGAAACCGGAATTCCTAATGATAGAAAAGGCTACAATATACTTAAAAATACGTGGCTGTTTCAGGGCCCAACCTTATCTTAGAAAGCCATAGTACATAAACAACACACATTAATACAGAAGCTACACTGCACTTTGAATCAAAACTCATAATTCGTAAAAAAAAAAAACCAACTGAGCATCCCAGATTATGAGGCCAGAGCTGAAAATGTGTCATTTGCAATTCTCCGCTGTCCTCTAAAGGCTGTTTCAGGAATTTCAGCCTCAGAGTTTGAAGAGCAAAATTGCTTCTCCTCTGTGTCCGTGGACTAGACCGCAGGCCAGCGGGTGGAAGAAAAGTGGGAGGTTTACGCAGAGCTTCAGCTGGAGCTCTACAGGCCGCTACAAGAGACCGGTCTGACCAGAGACACGGAGAGACCGCGTCTGTGAGGTGCGTGGCGCCGCACCAGCAGCGTCGCTGCCTCTGGCGAGGGCTGGGATCAGCAGGATTTCTGTTATTCCGCACCCTGATACAGTTGACTCTGCTGGGGAGGCCTGGAAGTCCCTTAGCAGGTCCGGGCGCCTGCTGCAAATACTAACGCTCATCCAAACCAGCTTGCCAGGATGAACTTAAACATTTGATCTTGTTTAGTACCTACCTATGCCTTTATAAGATCCTCTTGAGGAGTTCTTTATTTATACTGCAGAAAGGTCAAGCCTTAAAATAAGCCTACAATTTTATAATTGCCCATTAAGAAACCCTATAGTTTAAGTCACAAGCACCTGTAAACTTCTTCTATGCAGCTATTTCTTCTGAGTCACTTACAATATTGCCCTTTAACGGTCTTAATTAAGGAAACGGTAACATTTATTCTTTTCTTATACTTCCTGGCTACCATCCAATTACTCTTTCTGTAATTATTTTTTATTCTGTTATTAATGTCTGTTTTGCTCTTTTGGTTTGCAGGAGCTTAGTTTTTTTTTTTTAATTTCCAAAACTTTTTGCCTGTGAAATACTGGAACTTGTGCACACATTCTAACTCTAGGGTAAAAGTCTGGATCTGACAGGTACCATTCTTCTGCTGCTCCACCTCTCACAGCTGCTTTCCTGCTTTTCTCCTAGAAGATGGGACATCTTACCAGTAAAGGTGTCTCTTCACAATGCCAAAACTATTTTTTGCCTGTTTCTTTTGTCCCCTGATGAAAAAGTCCCCTTTCAAAAAGGCTCCTGAAGACTTTTTGAAAATGCGTATCTGTTTCTTTTGCCCACAGGGGCGTATAGAGTAGATCTAATCAACTAATTGCTCCTGTGGGCAATGAGGTAACCTGGGTGATGGCAACACGAAAGACCTGGAGTATATTCTTGTAAAGCCTGTACCATATAATGCTGGAGTGCAAAGGCAATCTGAGTACAGGACTCTTCAGCGTCTGAATGCTATTAGGAGGGTGTTCTGGGAAATTCAGAGGGGGTGTTTGTGTAATGCTGTGGTTATGATTATTTATTCATTTATGGCTTTCTGAAGGATCCACCTTTCCTGCAACTCTTGATTAACTTTATTTGTCAGGAACTGCATTTATAAGATCCTTTAAACTCTCTTTCCTAATTGTATCAAGGATCCCAGTACTCCCTTAGATGTTTGAAAGGGAGAAATGAGGCTGGTGGGGAGGGAAACCCAGGTGAAAGGGAAGTTGTGCCATGACTTATTTTCAGAATGTATCCGTCTTCTTTGTTTCTCAGTCGTCTTTGAAAACAAGAACAATGAGTCGTTTAGGAAGTAAAGTCACTACACAGTGTTTTGGGAAACACTGACCTCCAGTTGTTCTTGCAGCTAAGTTGCAAATGGCTCTTGCAGAAGCGCAGGGCTTGTTTGGTCAGCAGTGCTTACGAAACCCATTTTCTGTAGTGTCTAACGCCCTATCTGCCACTTTGGCGAGGAAGAGTTTTGGCTCATCCATTCCGTTGTAGCTGAGAAATCTGTATCATATCTTTCTCCTTAGCAAATAAAATGACATAATAATTATATTCCTATTGGTCTACTAGCACTTTTATTAATTATGTGCATGTATTATGTACATACACATATATACATGCACAAAAAGTATAAATTTATACTGTGTTAGTCTCTTTACAGGATAATAAAATATCTCAGTTTATTTATGGATGTTTTAATAACTTGGATCACAGCTGCCAAAAATATATTCTGTTTTTGTCTTAAACTTCAGTTGTGTTAATAAAGCCGCAATGAGTCGTAATTCTCCTGCTTTTCTCATTTATCGAATACCATTTTCACTCCACATTTTATGTTCTCTTTATGCTTTCTGTTCTCCGCTAAATGGTGCTATTTTACTCCTCTCCATCTGATAGTTCAATGCTTGTTTTCTAAATAGTTTTGTTTTCTTCATTTTCTGCCCATTATAATATGCTCTAATTCTTATTTTTACACACCAGGTTGTTAAAGGGAAGTTCCCATTTGCCTTTTTTAGTTGCTGTTGTAAGCCCGTCTGTAATTTTCCCGTTTCTTTACGCCCTTCAGCACCGTTCATTAGAAACAAGAGGTAAAACTCAGTACAAATACCCTCTTTTAAAGACTGAATGCAGTGCCTTGTTGGAAAGCGAAGCAGAAGACTGTTCTTTGCCTCTCTCTTGGCAATTTTTGGGAAATCTTTAAAGGGCGATGAAGTGGCCTTGACTAGTTTTGGGAATGTTCCCATTGTAGAAGTGAGAGGGATCCTAGAGTGCCTACCTACCTTGTTCTTGTGGCATGTATCTCAAATGCAAAGAATTGGTTTTCATTCTCCATGGCACTGGAAGATTTTATACACGGGGTAATCACCTTGCGACAGCTTTTTCCTATCATAATTTTTAATATTCAGACTGACGGTAACAATCACTCCGATTGCATTTTCCATACCTTAATGTTTAGCTAACTTAATTGCTGTTCTGATGACCTCTGGAGGAAAACATTTACCAGAATTTTTTCCACAAAGAGCTAAAGTAAATTAACTGTGCAGTGACAGAAATTTCACTTCCTACACCCCTCAGATTTTTTTGAAACTATTTTTCTTTCTCTACTCTTTCCCGAGTATCTCTTTGGTCATCATTTGCTGTCTTTCAGGATCCCTTCTCTCCTTTTGTGAGTGACTATCATCCATCACGTTGGTTTCTTTAACTTCCCTGACCTCTGTATTCTCTCTGACCCCGTACACCTCTGCTTGTCTCTGTCCCTGCACCTGCACTCCAGTCTCTATTTCCACTCGTGTGCAGCTCAGGTTTTGGCCCAACGATTTTGTGAGAGAATGTACAGTCTTGGGTAGTTAAAGTGCATTAGCAAAAAGCTAACTTTGGAACAAAAAGAAGGAAAACAAATACTGACTGAGGCACCTTTGCTGCTCTTCCGGTGAAAGAGAGTACGTATCAAGTTAACCCTTACGAGTGATTCTGATGCCTTAAAGACTGCATTGCTCCAAGCTAACATAAAGTAGTTAAAATACTACGTCAGGGTGCTTGGCTTAATACTTTAGAAAGACGGTGAGTGGTTCACATGTTAAATTCTTAGTATTTCCTGTCAACATCATAAACCTAACGCATTTTCATTATATTTTAAAATTGTGGTTCAGCAAGCCCTCAGATGACTAGTTAAATCAATGGCTGCAGAAACTTTTCACTCTGAACAATTGCAGACTAAGAAAGAGAATATCTTACTTCTGATGGTTTATTGTTATCTTTGGTACTGTAAGTCATTTTGGTTTGTTAAACTGGGTAGAGCAGGTGATGGTTACAAAGCCCTTCTAGAAACCATACAGAATTATTTCCTCCAACTTCTGAAACAGCAAGTTCTTGTATCTGTCCCTGCTCTACTTATAAATGTTTGCACGTCTCTTGCAGCTCTCCCAACTCTTTTTTTCCTCTCTCCAATTAGTAGAATCTTATTAGAGATTGAAGTGATATATTAGGTCTCAAGTAGCCAAAAGATGATTTTCAAAATGAATTAAGCACTTCGGGGAAGGCTCTGAGCACCTTTACGTGTGTGTGAAATATGCTCTGTCGCCTCTGAGGCTGCTCATTTGGGAGAAAACTGAAATGAGTACAAGCGTGTACACCCACAGCTGGTTTCTAAGTTCAGCATTAGGAAATACGCATGAAATGTCAGAGACAACTTCAATTCTTAAGTCTAGAAGTTTTTAAATAAGCTTCAATTTTCTCTCCAGATGATACCTCCCTTTTTTTCAATCATTCGTTACCTTTCAACTTTTAGTGTGTGTTTAAAAATTTACACGTGCACTTTAAGAGTGTCCTTAATACTGAAAATCATTATTGGATGTGGCATACCTGAAGTTACAGTTTTCACACCGAGCAAAGGTAATTGGCCATTCTTGAGAGAAATGCTATTTTGAAGGGTTGGAAAAAGTTCTTACATATGTGACAGGAGGAAGACAGAATCCTTCCACAACTAATTTTAACAAAATAAATCACGTAGATTTAGTTTTTTTATAAAGAAAAGTATCCTCCTATGTAGAGTTGAAAGACCTTGGCATTTGTTCACTGCATCTGGTATGAGAGGAGAAAATCCACAGGGCCTTGAGTGAAAAACAGAATCACTAAAATAAAACCAGATTATGATTATATTGTGTCCTTGATCTCCTACCCTAAACTTATAATTAATTCACTGAAAAATACATTCTATCCTGGGCTTCTGCATTTCCTAGTGGATGTTTCTAAGATATTAAATTGCATCGTACTGTACCCTGAGGCAGACAAGCTGTTGTACCTTACAGAGGGAGATTAAGGTTTCAGGGGCTGTTTTTTAACTTTTTCTTCTTCAGAGTTCATATTGGTTAAGATACAATTTCCGTGTCAGTTACCAGGACAAATATCCCTTGTAGTTTAAAAGAATAATACATAAATACTTTCTAGTTCTTTTCCTTTACTTGCATTTATGATACCGGTAGCACCGCATGGATAGCCCTTCACCCCAGGAGAGTTTGGCATATTGTATGACATCCTAAGGTGGGTGACAATTTTATTCTTAGTTTCGGCATTTCTGCTTTTTAATGCAGTTTCTCAGAAATTTCTTTAGTCCTTGGCAACTCTGAAAAGGAGGGGGCCGAGCGTGCAGGGGCAGTTAGCGACGGCCCCGAGATAGGGTGCAGAGAGCGGGAGGAGCTGGGCCTGCTTCAGCCCGGAGACGTGACCGCTCGGGTCCTCAAGCTGTATTTGTATTTTCAGACACTGCAGCTCCAACAGAAAAACATTGAAATTACCAGCCAGAAGCCTGCATTATGCACCTTACAAAATAAAGAATAGCCTTGAAAGAGTAAATGTGTTGTTAAAAATGATAATCTTTAACACTGATGTAGTAGATACTACGGCAAGGCTCAGGACGCGTCCCCCAGAGACACACGCACACCGAGCACGTGTACAAGCCACGTATGGATATATACACGGCTGGCCACACCGGTCAACCCAGGCAGATGTACAGAGCACTCACATGAACACAGGCAGCATCAACAGCCTCATCCTGCTCCTCTCTCTGGCTGAGCAGGATGGAGGTCCATCAGGGGGAGATATAGATATAGATTTCCTGCTAATATTTAATATACAGATATATTACTTATTTTTATAAGTACAATGTTGTTCTGCACCAGGAGGTCAGTGAGAAAGAGAGGGTGCAGGGTTCTTTCTGGATTCCAATAAGAAAGGCCTGACAATAAACGGCTTAACAAAATAGCTGTTTTAATACAACAGAATAAAACCAGGAATATACATAGGATAAAAAGAGGAATACAGGTAGAGAGTAAAACTTATACCCCTTCAGGTGCTGGGCACCCTGCCTTTGCGCAGCACTGACAGAGCCTGGATGGATTTTCCCGCGGTGCACTGCACACGTCCCATCCGTGGAGGGTTGCCTTCTTCCCGCGCCCTGGGGCGCAGGATGGGCTGGCACGGGGCGCTCCATCAGGTTCCCGCACAGCCGCTGCTCATGTTGACGTTCAGGCTGCTCAAGTGCCAGGTACGAGGCCCAGGGGAGCAGACAGGGTCTGTTCGACATCGCTAACCCCTTGAATACACAACCTTCTGCAAGGCTCACAGTACAAAGGCGGATCTCTCCGGTAGCTGGGCTTAGACACGGTCCAGGCAGCGGCTGAGCCCTGGACCCTCTCACCTCTGGATACCCAAGTCCTCTCGCTGCGGTGTCTGCAGTTGCTGGCACCACAGGCACACCTCCCACCCACCATCCCGCTCCAGGCGCTGCACTCAGACCCCCAATCACACACCCCCAGGAAAAGGGATTTAGTAAGGAGACAGGACAGGCTGCACAGATCAGGTGAAGGGCAAGGCTCGAAAAACATACTGACCAGCACCCTATTTACACACGACCAACCCTTCTTATCTGCTTATCCCACTATTTTCCCCCACTTTCTCCCAGACAGGTTATTCTATGCCTTGCCTTTTAAACATTTATCGATGCATCGTCTCAATTTTCTCTCTGGTTTGAAGTGTTGGCGCTCTTGTATAATTTGTTATGACAATGCTGTTAATATAGTTATTTCCAAGACCAAAGGAAGATCTGAAGTATTTATTGCTCAACTTTTGATCCACTCTCTTGATGAGAATCTGGCCCTAACAGTATAGGGCCAACAGATGATCAGAGAGATTCATCTTCTTGTCCATGTATTTTTTCATTGCTCCACCTACTTGAAAAGGGGTCACTGGCTTCCTCAAGCTATGCTTGTTACACTACCACTGCTCAGCTTTAATTGTAAGATCGGAAGCTACAGAAAATGTGTAGATTGAAATAAACATGACTGCTTCTGTGTTAGGGGATAAAAGACTTGTCTCCACCCACAAAGGAGCACTGAGGACAACAGCAGGTCCCCACTGGCCCAGGTATTCTGTGCCTTGGGTTCAAAACGTCCCCCTCAGCCCGGCAGTCGGAGCAACTCCTGCAGCAGTGAGGACTCTTCCCAGATGGCTGGGTATCTGTGGAACCACTCCAAAATGATCGTTCCCTGTATGGCCACTACTGCGGGTTTCCTGCGTATTGCTGGATTCATTTTAGCACTAAACCTTTCTCTGGAACTTGTCCTCTGGTTCCGACATTGATGCTGCCTCTCTGGCCTGTGGATTGTCTAATGACACATGGGATCGTGCAACATGTCTCTCAAGGCAATGGCTAAAGGAGTGCCCGTGCAGCTCATTTTTTTTTTTCCCCAACAGTTTTGGACAAAACATAATCACATAAAGCTTTGTAGTTCTTTCAGTCTTTACAAGAACAATACTCTCCCACCACACCCACAAAAAGAGAGTACTCCTGCCTGTAAATGATTTGCGACCTTGCGATGCCAAGCTCGGCATCCTTCAGCTTTCCTTTGGCACACAGAATATCACTGGCTTCAGGGTCTGTATTTTCTTACAGCTGAAATGCTGCCTGCAAGTACTGCCACGAGGGCAGCTGCACCAGCAGGTCCTTTAAGGGCACAGGGTTAAAAGCCTTACATGTTTTATTTAACAAAAGCAAAGGCTCCAAGGCCTACACAGTAACAGGAATCCTGGTGTCTGAAGGGCAAACCCACTAGTCCAAGGATGCAAGTCGGGGCATCGTCCCCACGAGAGTTCCCCTCCCTCCTGACTCACAGCAGCCTCGTCTGCATGGCCTGGCAGGTGCCTCTGCTGCCCAGGGGTTCAAGTAGAGTAAGGGCAAAAGGCAAAAAAGGCCACAGACCTGCTTGACCTGAGGCTAATTGTTAATTAACGAATTGCACACAACTCTAAGTATAGATAAGAATAGTACCAAAATCCTGAAATGGGTAGGGATCTGTAAATCAATACACTCCTAACTGGAAGCTTCTCCTTTCTTACCTTGTGGAAAAATCATAATCTTTCAATTACAAAAAGCAAATCACTTGTTTGAAAGATAATTGTGTTTTTATTTTTCTAAGCTTGCATTTGTGGAACATAATAAATGACCTGATATAATGACAACTTTGCAAAAGAAGAATCCCCCTCTCACCAACGTCTGAACAGCAATATATAAATATTTACAATGAAAAAATATGGAAGGGAAGAGAATGAAGTCAACATTAGCCAAGTCAGTTTGTTTCTACACATCTGATTTCGAACATCAATTATTTCATTCAATTCAATCTTAACCAAAACTTTCCTTTCACAATACTGAGGCTTTAACTTCATTTTTTAGATCTTATGTGCAACAGATACGCTCCTGCTCTGCTTCTATAGTTTTCTCCTGTACAGTAATCATAGAATTTCCCTACTAATTTTTTTATTTCAGTTTAACTTTGAAAACAACAAAAAATTAAATATAAGTTTATGTCTCCTGATACAAAGATTCTCACACAGTCGAACACATCACAACACTGAAAATCAGCATAATGAAATGCTGTATAGCTTCTTAACAAGGACATTAGGTCTGAGTCCTAAACTGTTGGCTTTAACAAAAGCTCTCTTCAAATAGAACAAGTATATATAGAAAAAATAACCTTCTTATTTTCTTGTTAAAAAAGGAAAGGGTGCTTTCTATAAACAAAAGATGCGATTTCCTTGACACAGATATAAGTTACAGTGGAGAGAGCTCAGAAAGCTTCAAATAAAATTGGTTTGTTTAAAAGGATGATTTAAGAAGTTGATTGGAAGAGGTTCAATCAGCCCATTTAGTCTGGTAATTCTAGAAACGTCAGTGTAAAAAAAAACCTACTTTTTTTGCTTTCTGCTATACAGTGTCACACAATCACATGACTGAAAACGTGTTGCCTGCAGAAATGGTAGACACCGATCACGCACAATTTGGTTGTATTATGTCAACACTGATTGCTTTGTCCAACAAGAGGTTCAACATCCTTCGGATACCGAGGTGCAGTCCTTAGCAATTGTTTCACATATGTGAGCTTCGTCTGCCTCTAGTGCCCAACGATACACGAAGCCTTGGCTCTCTTGCTTTATAATGTTCATTGAAGTCCAATCTAAAGCTAAGAAACCGAAGGCTTTCATCAGAACTGGTTGTCAGCAGGACCAAGAACTGCTGGACGATTCCCTGAAGGAGAAAGAAAAACCCAAGAGACAGCTAAGACGTCAGCAGTAGTGTGTTTTGCACAGGGACGCCAGGTGGTGCACAGGCCTGGCAAGGAGGCAGAGGGAAGCAGGGAAAGGGCAAGCAGAAGCATTTATACCCAATTGTTAGCAAATGAGTTATGCTGGATTCATTCTTTCTGCAAAACCACAGAGCTTCATTTTACCTTCAAACATCTGCCACGCACTTCAGAGTCTCCAGCGCAAACAGCTCGGCCTTTTCAACAGACCCCCGCTTGCCCGGCTGGCACTCCCCATCTGTCCAAAGGCTCCCAGGCTGCAGGGGAGCTGCCCCGGCCCCACTGCCCCGGCCCTCCCAGGGCAGCCCCACCGGACCCAGGAGACCAATTCAGGATTCACTCCGTGCCAACAGGAGACCTCACCTTGTTTCCACGCCACATGTGCAACGCAGGCCAGGCCAGCCTGAGACCACTGCTTGCTTCATCAATACGTATTTCATGTAGGCTCTACTGACAGCAGCAAGTAGCACTGCAGAGCTGCAGAGCATCTGCCCAGTAGGGCAGTCACTGGTACAGTCCCAGTGGCTAGACTCTACGCATTTGGAGCAGTTTTTATGTGGGACTTGCACTTGGCATGCAGGAGGCACACTTCTGGAGTCCGTCTTCCCATTCGGCTCTACCCCAGGGCCTGCGGGAGCTCCACAGCATGCAGAAAAGCAGAGGACTTTGGGAGGATGGGAAGACTCACTTCAAGAGCTCATTCCTGATCTCCACATTATAAATGCTAATGTGGACATGCCCCTAACTAGAGCACCCCACTGCTTCCAAAGATGACCAAGGCTGGCCAGCTAAGTCCTGCATGGAAAATCCATAGTGGGGCTCAGCAGAAATACAGTCCGAGCAGGCAAAAGCTACATTGCCAACTTGGAGCAATCCTGTAGAGCACACAAACTACAATCTATTCACAGCCCACTCTTAAAAGAATTTGTCTCCATTTTTCTCTGGGAGGGAGAACTGCAATATGTGGACCCAGGAGCAAATTCCTCCCAGATCTGAAGTCCTCACATCAGAGCTCAGGATCTCTACAGCCTTCAACAAGAGCCACCAGTATTTTATAACCTGGGTGCCCTATTCAGTTTTCATTCAAATTTCCATGGGAACTGAAGTCTTTTGATAATGCAGCACTTCATCTAGGGTAGCTATAGCCTGGCAAAGTTATAGGCAATACAGAAATGGATCTGGTGCAAACCACCAGAGAGAAGGACTGAGAAGTGCTCTGCACATGCTGTACAGGTGGTAAGTCACAACTGCTATAAAGAACCAATTGTACTCTTACAAGGTAAAATGAATGTATGAGTAACAACCCAGCAAAACCACTTCAACCTCATTCATTTACCTAGGGCAACAATGCATGCTTGCATGTTTACTATTTGTCTAAATGTGTATTTATGGATATTAAAATATGAAAGAAAGATTCAAGAATTATCAACAGCAAGATGGAATAAAGCAGGCCCTACAGCTCTAAGTCAAACTCAGTATCATCATTAAAAAAATCCTAACTTCAGGCATGCCAAAGGTGATAAATACGAGAAGTTAAAAGGTACACTACATGACATCAAGAGTATCTCATGTGTCAAAGTCAAGAGATGAGTTGAAGTAGGCTTTTGGTTTTCAGTTGACCTGGGGTCTATTCCTGAACGGCTGCTGTGGCACACAGTGCTGTGTCCCTCCCTTTCATCACTTTCTGGAATGCTTTCCCTGAAATCTAACAGCTGATTTTCCTGGGGAATGAGAGCTTTAGAATCAGATATAACAAGTTAAGACAAAGCCAGAATAATTCCCAAAGAAGATAGCCTATGCACGTTCCCCCAAACAGCTTACTCATTGCCCATCTCAGTGCACTTAAAATCAAGTGTTAGGCCCTTAATAAGGACCCTTTCTGCAGTCTTTAATAGCAATGATTTGCAAAGATGGTGAGAAGAAATGGAATGCAGAGGGAATTCTATTTTTTTTTTTTTTCCCAGATTACACCAGAAGATAGCTATTACTTCCACTACTGAAGGAAGGAGGAGACTCGCATGAAGAGACAATTCCTCTTTGTCAGGGGAACATACACGATTACAAAACCTGCTGTCTACTGAAGAACAGTGAATACAGGCTTCTAAGCAGAGAAGCAAAAAATGAAGACCTAGATCCACAAACTGCACACATAAATACAGAAGTTACACATACTCCATATCTGAAATTGATTTCTACATATCAAAGCCCAGCACCCATATTAAAAAAAATACAATCTAAGGGGCACCTGGTAAAAGTGAGTGAGTATTCGCAGCTGTGAGCACATTTTGGGTATTGAATCTTGAAATTCTTTCATCCTCTTGCTCTCTTCTTCATCTTCTGATGCAGTTACACCCCACTTGCCCTACAGAGACCAAATGAGTTAAGAGGTCAAGCATCACCTGATGAAAGTTGCTAATTGGGCCACCTTCTGCCCAGCTAAACCACCATGTTTATACAAACCAACCATTGCCATCAAAAGCCAAACATGGAGCCTCTAGTATTGAAACGATCAGTCCCCTTGGTGGTTGTACAGCACGCGAAAGAAACTGGACGTTAGCAAAGCAGGCGAGTCTCACACCAGCACTGCATGTCCCACAGACTGACAGTAGGGAGGTAGGCATGGAACTATGGCATTTTCTGTAAAAGGGCTCAGGATATTAAAGACTCTTCCATTTCCTTCACCTAAAAGAAACCTAAATTTCTCATTCTCCAAAACCCACTGCAGAATCTACTCACTTAGAGGTTTTGGGCAAGAAAGAAATGAAAACCACTATTCAGCAGTTTTGTTTGAATTCACTAGCTACTGCTGATGACTTTTGCATTTGTCCTAACTACATTTTCCATTTTTGCTGTACCTCTACGTGATATCTAAAATCCTCTGTATATCAAAAGACAAGTATATCTGCCTCAATTAATTTTCATGTTCCAGCAATATCCTTACTGTACCTCAAGCTCACGCTGTTTTTTCCTCTCTTCAAATTGCAATCTCAGCTGCAGCTCCTCCAAAGCAGCTCTGTACATTGCATCTTGGGCATTCTGGAGCTCAATGATCTGATCAAAAACAGCTCGAAGCTGGTTGAGAAGTACCTGTGAGATAGTTAAGCGACAAAACAATGAAAGAGTTGTATGGCAAAAGAGTTTTAAGTTACTACCACTCTTTAGAATATGAGTAAATTAAATCTTTTTATGCATAGCTGGAGAGACTGTTTTGCAAAGTCCTAAATCAGTTGTTGCATAATCACACAGCTTCTTAGGACCAAAAGCAACCAGCCCACATTGTAACAAGTTTTATAATCAGCATCTGTGACTGTGTGTGGGGAGTATGCACAGAGCCTACCATAATAAGGTCTTATATCAGAGGAAGAAAAATGACTTTTCCCCTTGCTCCGACAACATAAGAGAAGATGGTTCCTAACGCATAAGCCAAGATCACAAAGCTACAATTTAATGCAAAGGAGAAGACTTACCCTGGAATCACTATCCAGCAAGCACCGAGCTATGATTGTGTCTAGAAAAACTTCATGGGCTGCAATGATGTGATCCAAGTCCTGTGCTTGTTGGACCTTGTTCCAGAGTTCATCCCACGAACATTCAAGCACCTGGAGCAATGATTCAGGATTGGGCTGTTTTGATTTGCTAGATGACAAGCTCTTTGAAATTTAAGACACACAACACATACAGAATATTAAAAGTACTTCATTTTTAAGCAACTAATTGGGTGGAGAGAGTATACCTCAAATGTAATGTAATACTGCATTTGATGAATGAAATGGACCATTTCTGATGCCAGAACGTGACACTGATGCAGCACCCCAGAAAGCTCTGTAAAAAATCCAAAGAGATGGCATGTTAAAGACCACAAGGACAGGCACAGCCATCAAATGAGCTTGGTAAACTTTTTCTACCAAACTGAATACTTCATTAAACAGCCACTAGTCTTGGATGGTAGCAGCAATACTGGCTGGCAACAGGTAAGCAAAGAACATTGCACAATTAACTTTTAGAAAATGCGAGCCAAAAATTACACCGACTGCGTGCTCAGATGGTGCTGGAAACTTGCTGAGTATCACAAGTGAAAAAGACCCTCTCAGTCCCAAGAGACCAAAATACAGTAAACATCCCATGTGTTCTTTTGGTTGAAAATCTGAGGCCACAGATTTACAGTTGCTTCTGGAGCCTCTCATCTCTTACCATTAGCCTTCAAACCACAGACAGCATATTTTGCATTACTTAGCTACACTGAGACCAAAAGAGAGGGTGGTTGTGACAGGGGTAGGGAATTTGTCGCTCATGTGGTCCCGGCTCAATTCCCCAATCCACCAGAGACCCACAGGTAAGTCACTAATGGCCTCAGCTGCTCACCTGTAAGAGAAGGTCTCTCTGTTGCAGAAGGGTATTATCAAGATTACCATCAATTGCAAAAATTCTCTGGAACAAAGATACACAGCCTTGTGGAATCAGGCAGATATCCAGACAGAAGAAGTAATTTCTAAAAAGCCGCCGAAGTAATTTGCCGCTGCAGACAAGCTATGAGACTACTACAAAAGGAATTCTACATTTTCATATCTTGGGATGTTACAGAACCATCCAGTCATCTGAAAGATATTACAAGCTACTCTGTTCTTCATTTCTTATGCCTTTGCAGTAGGACTATCCCTAACATATTACGTTGCATCTACTTTAAATAGGATCAATGAAAAAAACCTCCAGGGTTGGCTAAACAGCAGAAATTCTGCAACATTGGTGAGTTGGATACATCTGTGTTTCTTCTTCAAATTACTAACAGGAAAAGAGTGAGCTTGACACTACTGTCTAGAAGTACTCCTTTAAAGCATTGAAATCCCTGGCTGTTAAGACTTTTTGGGAATTGTGAATAAAGCTATCTTTGAAAGTCAGTGCTACCTCTTTGTAGTTGAAAAACAAAAGACCCTGCAGCTGCTTCCTCCTATCAGTTACTGTCTTCCATTTGGTGCTCTGTGACTGGAAGGGCAACGTACTGTTTTGGAGGGAGAGAGAGAAAATAAAAGCAAGTTCTACTACTTCTGTGCTGGGGTGGACTCTCCATGTATTTTAGAAAAAAAATTTACTCGCAGCTTCCAACTTAGACATGCCAGTGAGCAAGAAAGACTCCTGTCCCTCCAGGCAGAAGGCAGTACAGGTCTTTGTAAACGTACTCTCCTTTGTCAGAGGCACAAACTGAGAAATACAGCACTTGGCTCCTTCTGCCAACAGAAGTGCTATAAGAGCTTGGCCAGCATCTTAAATGTCTGCATTACTTAAAACATAGCGAAATGTAAAGGCAACAAGCAACTGAGCTGTTACTTACAGAAGACTGCTCCATGGCAAAGCATAAGAAAGTCCTCCTGGGGCAGGGGAGTGGGGTGGGTGGGGGGAGTAAAGAAAAAACTTCCTTCTGAGAACAAAAGAACAAACAAAACCCTAGCAATGGGAGACAGCTCCAGCCTGAAGACCCTCAGGTGATGAGAATAAAATCTGTTAACTGCACCCTAGTCTCAAAGGGAACAGAAAGCAAGAACGCAATAGACCACTGGTTTTGAGTCAAACAAGCACTTATTTGGGACAAATGACAGCAAACTAAATCCTATCTCACAGAAACAGAAAGGAAACCTAGTCATCCAGTACAGTTCCAGGGATCAGTCTTGTGCACCAGAGCAGACTTTACAAGACCTTGTTTCCTAGTGACCTTCTGAGGCCAAGGTGTCCACTCCCACCCACCAAACAGTTCCTAATTAAAAAAACATAAATATATCTTTGTAAATATTACTATGCCACAAAAAAGCGTAACCCTCAACAGCTATTTTTTACTGAGAGAAGTGTAGCTAGGTAAAAAAAGTCAAGCTTGAGCCAGTACAGAGGCTCATAAATATGACTATATTCTCAGCTGAGAAGTCGGATCAAAAAATCCCAGTCCATTTAACACGCACCAGAGCCACTACACTTAAGAGCTTTTCTATTTCTTCTCAAACATCTGTTTCTTTTATCTTTGCCTCTTCTGTTCTTAGCTAAACAAAAGCACAGGGGATGAGTGAAGGTAAAACTAGTAAATTCAGAAGCGTGCATGTGTGAGACTTACTACTTCCAGCACAAGAAAGAGGGAGACACAGGGTACAGACAGGAAGGCATCAACGGAGATGAGTAAAAGGGGATGGAAGAGTAACGGTCTCTTTCCAGAGACCTGGGATGTTTCATTTGCTCACTGCTACAAAAACTCACAACCAAGGATTAAGTAAAACAACAAACAGGAAACTTCCATTTACAATAATGTTATTTTATCTTCATCATCATCTACCATTAAACAGTCAGTCAAGAGAAGCAACAAAATATAAAACTCGTCTGTTCCAACAGGCTTCCCCCTGCCCCCTTAACATACAGTTTAAAATAAAATGCAGTCATCTAAATGCAGTTTACAAGTATGCCATCCATTTGGGCTTCTCTCACCTGGTATACTTTTCAGAAGCTTTGCATTGCACATGTGCCCTTTCCATATATCAGTAAGAATATACTCCATTCGTTTCGCTCTCCAAAGGAAATTAAATACTCTTAGATAGTGGCTCATGCACTCACGTGTAAATACCTACAAAACAAACAAAATATCAGTACAAATTGAATAGACATAGCATGTGTTCTGAAGGACCAAGAACCTCTTCACAGTCCATCTATTCTGACCCATGCAGTTTATTGGTAAATATAGTCTAAACAAAATCCCTGGAAACCCAGAGCTTTTGGGAAGATCCTCCCTCAAGGGCTGAACTAAGTTACCTAACATTCAAGTAGGCACAAGGCACTGCTGAAGGCAGAGCTATAGCACCTGCTCTGGTCTAGAGCACACTTCAACAGCACTGTAATTTTATTTTTTGCATTTTAACACACACACAAAAAAAAGATTCCTACATCATCCATTTTTCCACATCATGTCCTTCAGAAGACTGAAGACAATGAAGTAGAAATGCATTGCAGCTTATATGCTTCTCTACGTGAGTCCTCCACATAGGCATCTTTTCCATGTTTAAAAAAAAAATAAATGAAAAGGTTGTTTTGTTTTCTTGGTGTTTTGGGGTTTTTTTCGTTTGGTTTTTTTTTTTTGTTTTTTTTTTTTTTTTAAATCCTAAGTACTGCTCTGATGCTTTTGCCAGTTCCAATTCATTGCAGGCTGAGAAAGTACAACTGTATTTGTTGTCCTACCAACATGCCAATTGAAAAAGCTTGGACCTACATGCCAGGAGGCAATAATTTCTTGGGAGGTTTTAAGCACTTCCAATCCCATATGGGAGGAAGTGTAAGAAGGGGTGAACAAGACAAATCCTAAACACTTTGTTCTTTTCAAACTGTATATATACATGACAATTCCTTCCACTGGTCAGACTCACATTTTGATGTCCTGTTTAAAAAAAAAAAAAGTTCTTCACAAGTTCTTTATAGAGGCTAAATGCAGTCTGATCAATAGTGCAGCTATTTTCTCGGTAGTTCTAATGAACACTACCTATCAAATTTCATTTAGATAGTACAAATAGGTTCTCCTCAAATACATTCTTCAGTTCCTTGCAAATTATCCCAAATTAGCAGCTACGGCCTAGTAATAATGGAAGAAGAGGAGCACTCCATTTATTAAGAACATGCTAAAATCTCTGCTGGAACAAATGAATTACTGATTTTCAGTAATGATTGTTATAAATGTAGCTTTTTAGCACTCGCAGTCAATTTATAAGAGTTGAGATTTTGGCTCAACTGTTTATACAATGGGTACATCCTGGATGCAAAAAAAAAAAAAAAAAAAAAAGAGTCATCTCTCTGATCTTACACTCCAGAATAAAAAAGGTTATTTCAATTAAAAAAAAATGTAGCAATTCAATTCAGCATTCAAGACATGTTCACAGCCAGCAGTATATGACAATACCGTTGCTATTGGCCCATCAACATGATAGTCCAAGCTGAAGACATCCCATCCAGTGTCCCCAGGAGATACCTGTATTAAAAAGATATGCTACTTTCAGTGTATAGCCAGAGCATACTAGTGCTGAAGAGCAATTCTTGCTTACTCTTCCATTCTCCACAGCCTATGAAAAAACAAGCATCTATTTGGGATACAGGAGTTCCTTGTCAAAAGTAATAGATTAAGCAAAAATGAACAGAAGTTTGACACAAGGGTGGGATTCATCTCACCCAAATGTTGATATTTGTAATGCCAATGTTTTTCCACTGGAGCTAGTAAAGGAAATGAAGGGAAGGAAAAACTTCTTAGGCAGGACTCAGCCTAAGGTATAGACTTATTTCAGATGCTACAGTACATCAGTTAACTCCCACCTCTAGGACTGGAGTTTTCTCCTTAATTCAAATTTCTTACCAGAGGTCTCTTTCATGAAATGCACTTTTCATTGCTTCACTCTTTGTAACTACTGGCAACAAAGAGATCACCCCCCAGATTCTTCTAACAACAGCAGTAGGAGCTGTTTGCACAACCTGAAATCAGGGCCACCAGCATCAATTACTGTTAGACCCCAAATACTCAACTTCATATTGTCAATGAAATGGCTGTAAACCACAGCTTGAAATACAAATTAATAATAGGCAGGAAATGGGAAAAGAAGACGACTTATTAAATGAGGTTTACATAATTCAAAGCAGACTTCAATGGAAAGGTGGGGGGGAATGTATTTACTATATATACATATGAAAATTTTGTTTCATATAGATGCTTGCATGTACACACACACAAAAAAAGATATGTCTCAGGTCAGAGTCCCCATGATGCAACAGACCTCGAGAAGTCGAACATCCAATCGTTTGAGAATCTCAGGATTATCAAACTGGGCATTAGTTGCCCTCACCGCTGTTTCAAGGATTCCAGTTAGATTATGCTGATACAAAGTTGTAGCTGGTCGTGCAAGCTCTGGCCTGGTGGTTATGAAACAAACAGTCACGGCATATTAGTGAGATATTCTGCAGCAGCAATTTGGTAGTAACTGCAGCACACAGTGAAACACTTTTCTGACAGACTTTCAAAACCTCTTGTATTACTCTTTCAGTCTTAACCACGAAGAAAATCAATGAGCAAAATATTTGAGCAGAATATGAGCAGAATATGTCTATTCATATGCAGCTATACACCTGAACATCAGCATGAGGAGCAACTTTATCCTCATTTAATGCCAGTAATTTGAAATTACCAGGATTCCTAGCATAACTATTCTGTAATTTGAGTTGCATTCATATCTAAAATGAGGCAGATTACATCATTAACAAATCAAACCAATAATTTCATTTCAGTTTTGAGAAACTTACTGGTAGCCATCTCACGGGCTTAGAAGTGCTGGCAAGAGCACACAAACCCACCCCCTCTATGTAACTTAAACTTTCCAAAGAGTTGCAACATGCAAGTAACAAGCACCTTGCACTAGTCCTCTGCCCCATGATCAGTACTGGAAAGCCCCTCACTACTTAGGCCTCAAATGTAATACTGACTCCACAAACCAACCTTATTGTGCTTCATACTAATTTTCACTTAAAAAAGCACAGTCATGTACAAATCGTCACCTGACAATGTTGATTTTGATTTACAAACAAGTTAATGGCAGCTCTATTACAAAGCCTGCCTTCTAGACCAAAGGAAAGCTTTGCAAAGGGCATTTTTGGTAGACTAAGTTTCATCAGTAACACCAGCATGTAAAAGCAGTGAGCTTGCAAATACATGTTAAGAACTGAAACTGATACTTGTGGGTTCACCTGAGTGCTTAAAACAGAGGCTGGTGAGGCATCAAATAAATTTTTAAAAATGCATTGAGGGGTTTTGAGACAATGTTTTGGACCAAACACCTCCAAAATATAGAAGCCTAAGATTCACAACAATGTTAACTAGTGGCATCAAAAGCAACGAGATAAGTGCTAACATGCTCAAGTTTGTCACAGGGTCAAGTGCAAAGGTATCTATATTAGTGCAACTTTTCAAGACATTGTGAAATGGTACTGTATATATACTTCCTACCAAAAAGGAAGAACAAAGTTTAAGCCTCAGGGTCAAAGAAGTTAAACCCAAAATATAATTTAAAAGTTATTCAATTAAACCTTTGAGTCATAAGATACTTAAACGGTCCTCTTCCAAAAGCAAAACAGTTTCTATGCTGATCATACACATTTGCAAGCATCAGAAATTCAACATAATTACCCTTCCTAATCTCTTACTTGAGCAAGTCCATTAAATGCCTGATAAAGTCTCCTTGACCAAGTAGTAAGTAGCGCCTCATGGCCTGCATGTGTTCCAGTAAGTTGTACTTCTTATTGAGAACATCCAGCAGGTATTTGCTGGTCTCAAAATAAGCTGCATCAATTTTCTCTTGAAATGCATTTTCCAAATCTGTGAACAAATCAGCAGCTAAAAAAAAAAAAAAAAGAAAAAAAGAAAAAAATTGCAATTAAATTAGTATTTTTCCAAAACTGAGGCAAACAAGCTTTAGAATTGAAACATACAAGCAGAGAAATTGCTATTTATTCTGATTCACTATATTATACATTTGGCACAGCCAAAGTGAAAGCAAGTCTTAAGCAGCCCATACTTGAACATTATTACTTTTAATCTGTGCCCAGGTCATACTTTCCAATAAGAGCTCATATTATTTCCTCACTTTTACACAGAAAGTGGATTTTTTTTTAGCTTGCTGAAATACTGCAATTTACAGAATCAAATAATTTGAAGGAGACCTAAAAATCTCAGAGTTAGGGAAAAGCTTTGTTGGGAGCGATCTAAATCAGAAGTCACTTCTAAGGGTGAAGGGAAAAAAAAGAAATCAAAGAATCAGTCAGAACATTCAACAGAAAAGAGTTCCCACATATAAGTCAGAACGAGAGAGGAGGCAATATGCTTGCATTATCTGTGGGACAACCAGCAACCTGATGTTTTCTTCTCCACTGTTAATGCATGGCAACTTGGGGGCAAAAAGTGGGATGCCGCCCTTTAGTAGGAAGCATATTTCACTCTCTTCTACAACTACAAGCTTATTAAGCAAGGATCTGCAATAAAATGTTACAAGATAGCAAGAAGTGTGGCCTCTTCAGGCAACATGGAGCAAAACTCCAAATACTGGACTGCCAACTATTGTAAGATTCAGACCTCCCTCAGCATTAAAGGATATACTCCCACTTTCAACAATTTTTAATTACACAACAATTGCTCTAAAAGTAAAAAAATGAAGAACCTGGTACCAAATTAGTGTAAGACAGCGTACTGCCTGCTCCGGGATTAGTTTCAACCTGTACTGCAGATAGGAAAAAATAAAACCAAGTTTCATGTTGTTCTGATGAGATTCAGCCTCAATTAATAAAATGCTTTGAAACTGAAGAAATAAACAGCGGTTCTAATAAAGAAGTCACTCTTTAATGAGGGAAACCTCACAATATCTGGTTCAATGACACTCCCTGAGGTTTCCAAACTCTCATTCAGTAACCCGTGAAGCTCTCCATAAGACACCAACAGTGCAAGTCTATGCAGAAATGCCAAAGAGGTGACACTTGTATAATACGTTGCTGTGCTCAAAATCTGTACCCTAGGAGAATACTATCAAGTAACACGCATCAAGCTTAGGAGATGTGAGAGTTAATACAGCCTGCAGCAAGGAATCCTCAAAGTACCCTTTCCAGTCACTGACAGCAAACCAGGAGAGACAGCTCACCAAGGTCTCTGCTCGCTCTGGTCAAGGCAGACATCTGGTGTGATCTGACAAAGCAATTCTTGCATTGCTCAGGTAAGGACGCAGGCAGCAGTGTTCCCACTGCTGGGAAAAAGGGAAAAACACCAGTTCGTGCAAATGCATTTGTCTCACTGGTACAGGGCAACAGGGCAGTGAGAATGTCCGATCAATTCTGACTTTCATCTAGTCTTTCCCCATCAGCAGATCCTGTCCTCTTAACTTCTGTCTTCAAAAGATGGGTTCGAGTGTGGCTGCTTGCGTGCGTAGTGGTACCAGCCATCTGATCTGCCACATGGCTTCACTGCTGGCTTTAGAGGAAGAAGGAAGAACTGCCAGAAGGGGGAAAAAACTAAAAGAGGAGTTTCACAGAACACAGTAAGTTACAACACCCCAATGATCAGTTCCTGCAAGTGTCTTTCCACAAGATGCTGTAAGCCTAACGAGCAAAGCAAAAGAGGGAACAAGCCAACCCAAAGAGAGTTATAAGCTAATACCTTTGGTGACTGGACACAGAGGTTGGGCCTAGGACTGGCTCAAGGCACAGGCAAAGCCAACAGGCAGCAGGCAATTGCCTACTTTGCCTATGGCAAGCCTACCAAGTCACACATGCTGGTCCTGCGTCCACTCAAGTAGGGGTGAGCGTGTGTAAGGCAGTACCTATGGCTGAGGACACATGGACCAGTCTCAACTTCTTGTTATCCCAAGCAGAAAAAAAAGCCTTTCTCCTCTCCTTAGCAATGCCCCTTGCCTTGAGGGAAGTGACCTGGCAACAGACCTTCATCTCCAAGACTGGAAAATTCAAGTTTACATGTGTAGCTGTAACGCACCATCTCTGCATACATGCACACCAGCATAGGCAATGCACCATCCCCGTTTGACATGCAAAACTGCTAAAAAGGTTGCTTACATCAACAAACAAGAGGCCTCGGCCCAAGTATTTAAAGCTGTGCAAAATTATCTCAGGACACTGTGAAAAGCCAGAAATGGGTCAAGAAAGGACCTGGCAAAAAGCACTGACAGGTCCATGAGTTGCTGTTGAACATAGTGGTCTCATGTCATTCCTGGTTCAGAAGTTCCCAAACTGTGGACAGCTAGAGGTTGGAGCTGGGATCACTGTATCTGCCTTTTTTAATGTCCTTCTCCCCCAGGTGCCTGCTACAATCCCCTGTCAGACAAGATGACCAACTTCTACACTGTTCTTCATCTCTGACTTCCTGCTTTAGTACGTGTTCGGGTTTTTTTACATGATGATTACTTCAGCATCAAAAGGAAACTGGGGGAAACATGAGAGTTAAGGATCCAAAGCAAATTAAAGAAATAAAAAATACAGTCAAACCCATGAAACTTTCAGATTTAAAATGAGAAACAGCATCCTGAATTCAGGCTGGCATCTTCAGCTTTCCATTGTCTTATTATAAGTAATTATCTGAAGGGACTCTGAGGATATTGTCAGGTGGCACAAACAAGGAGGACAGGACGCATTTACAACATCACTGACACAAAATGTTCTTTCTGGACTGAATGGGTAAAATGCCCTAAATACAAATGGAGTTTTGTGCAGAATTAAGGCAGTGCAATATTATGAGGTATTTAGGCTACAGACCATAAGCTCAGCACGCCTTCAGCACACAGCAGATATAGTGGATAACATCCATTTCTAAAACTACACTTCTGTCTGAAACAGGTATTCTCAGCACTTAAGATAATGTACTTGCTTTGAAGCTCTTGTCCCATACATAATAGGGAAACTATATTTGTGCAGGTCTTCCATTCAATCAAGGAGAGAGTAGCAAGGGCCAATTAAAAAAAAATATTGGAAAAGCATGGCCTTAAACACTGTGGAAAGTGGTGAAAGTAGTGTAGCCAAAGAATGGTTTTGCTTTTTTTCAGGAGTAGCTGGCAAGATGACGGTTCAAATGCATTTACAGCCCTTATTCACTTAACCCTGACCCTTCTCTGCTCTTTGAGCGCATCTTTGACTAAGCAAGCACTGTGCATGGTACAAAAATCACATTATTAGATGAAATATTCTTGCAGACATGAATGGGATTTTATTAGTAGAACATCTTTCATGGAGGTACTCATGCTAAAAGTCCATGCTGTGAAGAGTTAATATAAAAACTAATCCAAGGTCAAACGGGGGGGGGGGGGGGGGGGAGAGAATCCCACAAAACCAAGCTTCAAAGTTTTATATAATAAAGTCATATTTGAGTACAGGAATAACAGAAAAGATATTGTACAAGATGTCAAAAAGTGCCAAGAAGGATGTTGTTAGAAAACTAAGTAAAGAACTTGACAGAAAAACAAATGTTTAGATAATTCTTCTCTTGGCAAAAGGTGGACATACTAGTAGGACATCATTATACTTCTAGAACTATGTATAAAATAGCATCAGAGAAATTATCCCAGTGATCTACGTCTTAACAATTAGACTCTCTTTGGCATATTAAATGAGTTATAAAAAGAAGTTACACTAGTAAAATATCACGTTCACCAGAAGAAAGCAATTTGTCCTTTCTCCCAGATTTAGCAGCATCCTATGCATTGCCTTACCTTCTTTGCTTAGTATTTACACATAAAGTCTCCTTGTTTTAGATGTTTGTTATTTGCTATCTTTCATCATAACGTTAACTTCATTGCAAAGAATATGCCACCAAAGAATAACTGCAAATGGTATTTAAGTTCTCATTCATTAAAACTGAAATCTCTTCTAAACAGAAAGAAATAACCTGAAGGAATTCTGATAGTTAAGTTTTGGTTTAACATTCAACAGCTGGCAACCCCAATTTTAAGTAATCTTCAAAAAGAATTTTACTAACCTTCCACATACTCAATTTTCTTCAGACATATTATAGTGGTAGAGTGCAGAAAGACTTCTGTCCTGTCTGTTTTTACTGCTCATTCTCTTATTTACAACAAATGGATTATTTATTATTTTTTAATCACAGAATTAATTCAGTATTATTATGGAATTGTATGATGAAGTATATTTGATGAGAAGTCACAAGTACTAAATTCTTACTGCAGCACTCAAGAACATCCCTGCCCCCATCCCAGCCCTCTCAACAAAAGTCAGCTGAAGGCAGACTGGTTTCTGAATGGTTTCATTCAGAAATCCAGTACATTAACAACCATCCAACAAACCTATCAAATTAAGAAGAAAAAGTTACACATACGCATCTTCATACATCTTTTGTAAAATGCAAGTATCCATTAAAATACCTATATTTTAGGGCAGATGGGATTTTTGTACTCCTTTTCACCCCACTATCGAAAACGTCAGTTTACAGGCAAAACCACATATTGTACAGAGCTCAGTTCAAAGGGAAAAAGCTGACTAACACTCATACTTTACCATCTTTTGAAGACTCTGCAGATTTTGCCACAGCAATCATCTTTGTGGATGGAGTCTGATCATGACAAACTTGATGCAAGAAGTTTATGGATTTTCCTATTAGGAGGACCTGAACAAAACAAAGGATTTTCTTTTTTTTAAAGTGATTTGCATTTAAGAAAAAAACACACCAAAACAAAAAAACCACCCACAATCACCAGGACAACGTGGTATTTTGTCATCTTTCTGTGCTCTTAGCTTCACAATCCCAACCACAGCAATCCAGAACTTCAATGCTAACACAAAAAGGTTTTAAACATAAACTTATTTCCTCCCCTTGAGATCTCCTTAAACAAAGTTTATCAGCTAGAGAATGGAAAGGAGAAACAGTCTTATCATCTTCCTCAGCAAACAATTCTAAAATTCTTAAGACGATTATTTATTGTTAAATTTGGTCTCTATTTTCTTAATGGAAATCTAAACAGCAGCATAGAGCAAACAAATAATCAGAAGATTAACTTTTGAATTCATACCTTTTTTGATTGCTCCATTGTAATAAAAGAAGGGATCATTGATTTCCTCAAAGTGTATTTGTCATGCCACAACCGATCAGTTTTAACTGTAGGATCTGAAGCTACAAAAAACTGTAGATTGAAATAAATATTAAAAACAAAAGATGAATGTAAACTCTCTCTGCTAGTGTTTCATTTCTGTATTCAGAAAACTAAAAATTTTCTGAGTTCTTCTTTTAACTAAAAAAGCAAAAAATGAATTTTTTTCATAGCTAACATGCAGAGTGTTCCTGGCAATTGATATGTAAATTGTATGTTGACCAACCTGAACTCCAAAGAAAAAAGTTAAGGAACAGCTCACATAATTTAATCTCCTCTGTATGTTATGAAACCTTGACTATCTCAGGGTTAAGTGTAATATCTGTAAAACATCCACTATGAAATACAGAAGCGCATAGCATTTTCTGGCAATTAGTTATACATATATATTAGGGTAGGAGATAAAGTTCAGAATATAGGTATAATATGCTTTTATTTTACTGGTTCTATTTTTACTCAAGCCCCTTTGGATTTCCTCCTATTTTAACAGACGCAGAATTGCAGGAAAAGAAAAACCCAAACCCAAGAAATCCTGCAATTGAACTGGTGATCAAATGCTAAGGTCTCTCAACCCCACGCAAGAGAATACTTCCATTTGTAGGAAACTAAAACTACATGATTAGTTTTGTTAAAATGATTTGCGGATGGATTCTGTCCTCATCCTGTCAAACAAGATATCCATTTTTTGGACAAGAACTTTTTTCACTGCCTCCAAATACCATTTCTACCAAGAATGGCCAATTGCCTTTGCTCAAAAACTGTGTCTATGGCACAAAAATTCTAGCTTTTAGTATACCATATCCAACAGTGATTTTCAGTATTAAGAACACTCTTACAGTGCACATGTAAATTTTTAAACAAAGAGCTGAAAGGTAATGAATGATATAAAAACAAAAAAAGACATCACCTCCCGTGTATGAGGAGTAGCTGGAAAAAAAGTAAAGTCTATTTTACACTTCTAGCCATAAAGATTCACAGACATTTCATGCAAGCCTCCTAATGCTGACCTTAAATATCAGTTGTGGGTGATATTTGTACTCATTTTGATTTTAACCCAGATGGACAGTTTCAGAAATCAGGCAGCATATTTCACACTCAAGTAAAGTTACTCAGATGTGTCTCAGAAGTGATCAATCCATTTTTAAAAATTATTCTTTGGCTTCTTGGAACCAAAAAAATGTCACTTTAACAAGACTATACTGATTGGAGACAGGAAAAAGAGTTGGGAGAGCTTAAAAAGGCATAAAAACATTTCTAAGAACAGGGACAGTTACCAGAACTTGCTGTTACAGAAGTCAGAACAAATAACTCTGTAGAGTTTCTAGAGGAACTCTGGAACCATAGACCTCTTCTACCCAAGTTGACAAAATGAAGTTATTTATGAAGCTGAGGATAACCATAGGTAGTCAGAGTAGAACATTCTGAACTTTATTCCAAATACAAGGCTTGCATTCTAAAAATCTACAAAGAACTCTGCCTGCATTACTATTGTTACAGTAAGCAAGAAAAGAGAAAGAGAGATGACTTTGTCTCTCTTCAGAAGCAAGCATCTATTGTCAGTCCACCATTCTGCCTCTACTAAACAGACCCAGGATATACGTTGAAAACAATGTACTGCATCGTTGCAATCTCCAGACACCACACTGACTGAATCCATGAAGAGAGCCACTTTTCATGTTGTTATTTTATATATTACTTATATGTTATATGTTTCCATCACGGTCTACTTTTCAAGTTCTCCTCTAAGCTTCCCACAGATTATACTCCCACAAACCAAACGAATAGAGATAAAAACATTTATTGTATCACATACATTACCTCATGGTATGTATCCTCCAGCTCTCCATCATAAATCCAGCGATAAAGGAAATTCAGTACAGGATGGGATACTAGGCCAAGAATGTGCTGAACCAGAGATCTCATGTAGGGATCTCCTGTTTTAGTATAGGCATGAACTGCTGAGGCTAGTTCACCACCTTTTCTCCCTGTGAGATCATAGGGGACAGGAACAGAAATGTATGAAGGAAAAATATATACACCACACTTAAATTCAGCAGCCATTGATTTTAGCTAGTCATATGTCACTCAGACATATGACTGAACAGCAATTCTAAAATGTAACAAAAGTACATTTTTTAATGTTGACAGGGAATTCCTACATTTTAAGGCATGAATCATTAATCTCACTGAAGCATTAAGCACAGCTCTCTGACACCATATTCTGTCTACTTTATGGTACTTGGAGGAATGCAAATTTCAAGGTATCAGATCACACACAAAGGTTGACCGTATGCTTCTTTTCTTCACCACTGCCCCCACCAGAATAGCACTAAAGGAGCTTTAGTATGTTTTCCTTCTCTCCTGTACTTGACTCTCTCTCAGATGTTCTGTGTGCATGCATACACACAAACACATCTTTCCTGCTTCTTGGTTATAGTTCCCCCCATAGCTCCTTCAGGCACTATCTCCTGTCTTCTTGCAATTGAAAGGTAAGAGACTGCCAAAAAACCAACCAAACAAAAAAAACACCACAAAAAACAAAACAAAACAAAACTAGAACTAGTACTTGTTTTGCTGTTATGCTGCACAGCTTAAAGGTTTCTTGCAGCACAGGCTGTAGCATTCAAAATTTTCATGAATGTCATAAAAGTAAAGTCCACTTCTTTTTCAAAATTGTTACCAATTCCGATAATCAAGGTAAAACAGATGTTGTAAGATTTTTTGGTTAAGATGTTCTTTCCAAGGGGACACAATCTCCATTTATTTTCAAAGAGAGCAAAGCTGAAGTGCCCCTAGGGAGAAGCGTAGCCTATGGGTCAGTTACTGGCCAAAGTTTTGGTCAACTCCCAACACCACTCCTCAGCATTTTCTCGTGGATTGCCAACACAGACACGCACTATCTGCAGATTTGTAAAGTTTTGTTGTTTCACATTAATCTGCAGAGAAGTTGCAAACGACTCCTATATGCCATCATATATACAGGAATAGCATAATACTCATACATAATGAGGAGACTAAGCCAACCATTTCATAGTGTATTAGTGGTTTTTTTCAGAGTAACATCCTCTAAAAGATCACTAAAATTGAATAATTGAAAACAGCATGAAAAGTGTATGCTTAAAATCTGAAGGATTTCTCAAGCACGTTCTAGTTTTAAAAAAGGCGAAAAAGTGTAAGTAAGTGTATCAAAACAGCACTATAATTCATCAATTTTTTGCTTAAACTAAAAGAGAGAATCCTCTGGATTAGCTACTTGAAATTTTCTAAAAAACCATAACAGTAATATTATTGATATCCACCTTTGGCATGCACAACCACTCAAAGTTACATAAGTTCCCCATAAATATTAAATTCATGTTAAACAGACCTTGACAGTGATCAACAAGTGCTGCAAGGGTCTTTAACCTTATTTTAGGATCATATGTCCAGACTAGAAGACGGCGAAGTGTTAAACTGCTCTCAAGTCCCAAATTCACGCCCTGATCATCTTCCAATTGCAACTGATCAAATTGGAAACAGAAAGACATATCAAGGAACAAAACTGGCAACACTGAAGCAGAACTGATGTTTCATAGTTTTTGTTGTGAAGTTAGCTTTACACTAATACAATTGAAATACCCAGTATTACATGTTCTTTCATTAAATGATCGAGCCAAAACCCAAGAGCCACAGAAGTGGAAATAGAGAATCAAGTGCAGGTGAAAGGACAGAGACAAGTAGAAGTGTAACAGGGCAGACAGAGCACAAAGGCCAAGAAAATTAAAGAAAGCAAGGTGATAGATAGTCACAAAAGGAGAGAAGAGCAAAGGAAAAGAGAGCAGAGATCCTGAAAGACAGCAAATACTGGCCAAAGAGATGCTCAGAAAAGAGTGAAGAAAAACATCTAAAGGAAAGGAAGAGTATAGGAGGTAAAATTTTTACTACTGCACAGCCAGCTTACTTTAGTTCAGCGTGGGACAAATTCTGTCCAATGTCTTCCTCCAGAAGCCATCAGAACTTAACTTAGATATATAGTGAGATTAAGGAATTGCTACCATTGAAAAAAAAACATTAAAAGCTACGTACAATAAGAAAAATCTGTCACAATGTGACTACCATGAATCTTTCAACACCATGGAAAATGAAAGCCAAATACTTGCATCTGAGATGCAAATGCACATCTCATACAAGTACAGATGGGGTAAGCAGGACAAGAACACAACCTAAGAATACAGAAGCAAGTTCCTAGAGCCGTCCAAGCAGATAAACTCTTAAAAGAGATGCTCTGTTTCTTCCTGTATGCCACAACCAATCCACTCCATGCTTCCTTGTCTAGCACATTTTTTTGCCAAACACGATGTATCAGTTAAACTTAAGACTGGTGTCATCCACATTAAGCTCAGCATTAAAGCCAGTTAAATTCATTAGCTTCTGGATGCTCCTGGGTCCATGGGGTTTTTTTTTGTCTTGTAAACATATCTTGGAAAAAGACGGAAATTGGCAATGATAAGAGATATATGAGCAAAACCTGCCCTTTGTCTTCAAGGAAGAGATAATACACCTACATCTCCTTCATGGAAGTGCATTTTTAAAGGGGCTGACAATGTGAAAACAGCCCGCAAGGAAAAGACCTGAAAAGCTTATGGAATAGTACACTCAGGATGACTCTTACAGAGGAAAAAACATGTTTGGGGGAAGCTCTGAAGACATAATATAAAGTCATAGAGAGAAAGACAGTACAGAACCCTTTGATGAGATTCTTGTTATGTACTGCTATGCCTGAACCGCTAACCGGAACGGTAGCTAACAACTCCTAAGCTGGCAGCCTGTATGATCTCCTGAACACAAGAATGCAGCACGCAGTCAATTCCGAGACGCAATTTTCTACATGTTTTCAAGCAACTGAAATGTACAGTTTTGTAAGGAAAGTGTCTTTCAAAAACGTAGATTTTTTTCCATCCCTTTTTTAAAATAAAATTGACAAGTCACCAAGTTCACCTCTAGGATAATCTGGCACAAGTCTTGAGAATGCCGACTTCTTTCTTAAAGATTTCTGCTCTATCAATTATGAACATAAGAAATGCCATCCTCTGTCAGAACCCTGGCTAGACGAACTACTCCTCAATCTCCAGTAATGGCAAAAGGAAGTGCTGTATGAGAAGAGCATGCAAAGCTGACCCCTCTCTGCAGTCCGTCCCCCTTCGGCTCCTTGCAGCCCAGTTGCAGCGTTCAGGACGTCAGAGGATGCATCCTTGCTCAGCCCTTCCAATAGCAGTTTACAGATCTGCCTTCCATGAATTTGTATAATCCCTTTTTCAACCTGTTGGTACTACCTTTTGTCATGACATCCTATGGAAACAAATTTTTCAAGTTGGCTACTGTTCTCTGTTTTATACCAACGTCCTGCTAATTTCACAGAGTGCCTTCTTTCCTCTTGTAACCATTCACTAAATCCCACAACTTTGTGTTTCGGTTATCCTTCATTAGTTTGGAAGCCTCAGCCACAGCCCCCCTGCACCCTTTCCTCTTCAGCCTCAAGAGACTCAGCCCATCTCCCCTCTCCCCACACAGCAATTGTCCTATGCTCCTGAGGTTTTTAACTGACTTTCTCCTTCCTTAGTCTCTACCTCCCCAATGTCTGAGAGGCTGCCATCAGGACTGCACACAGTGCTCCAGTGTCACACTGACACCTGCAGCCTCATCCTCAGTGCCCATCTCCCTGGCACCCAAATGTACACCAAGTCCAGCAGCGCAGAGAACCATCTGCGAGGACACCAAGGTTTTTCCCAAATTGGGCCTGCTGATGCCAAGTTTGGCGCTGAGGAAGCATGCATTAGATCAGCTTTTCTCCAGTCAAAAAACCTTGTACTTCCCACACTTGGGCTCCCCCGCACCTATTAGCTCACATACTCTGTTTCATGCTGCTCCTTGCCATTCAGAGTAGCAATGTTAGCAAGCTTTCATTGATAGACCGGGAGATTTCACTCTGTCTTACTTTCTCATCATCAACTAAAGTCAGTGCCAGCACCTATCTTTGGTGCACATACTGACCCTTCTCCATCCTGCAACGTGACCTTGTGCTTCCCAGCCTTCAAGTCACAAGAGAATCTCTCCTCCACTGTTGGGTCTCCTTCCTTTCTTTCACAGTCTTTGGGAAGGAATCTTGCCAGGGGCTTCTTGAAAATCCTCTGGGATCCCCTTCAGTCAGGTGCTGAGGGACATCCCCAGAAACTCCAGTCTGCTAGTGCAGCAAAACTTTACATTACAGACACTGTATTGACTGTTTCCTACCAGAATTAATTTCATCGATGTGATCAATACACTCATGAACTCTTAACACTGGAGATGAATCTGGCAAGGAACATGAAGAGCAACAAGAAAAGCAGTAAAAAGAAGACCGGGAAAAATGTGGGTCCAGCTACTGAACGGTGCTGGGAAAGTGGTGACAGGAAAAATGGAAAAGGCTGAGATACTCAATGCCTTCTATGCCTTGGTTTTTTGGTAAGATTTTCCACTGAGTATACTAGACATCACCTGAGATCAGAGGGGAAGTCTGGAACAAGGGAGACTTACTCAGAGTGGAGAAGGATCAGGTTAGGAAACATGAAACTGGATATACTTAAGTCTATGAGACCTGATGGGATGCACCCACGAGTGCTGAGGGAGCTGGCCAATGTCCCTGCAAGGCCACTCTCTATTATCTTTGCAACATCATAGCAATCAGAGGAGGTTCCTGACGACCGAGAGAAAGCAAATGTCACACCTCCCTTCAGGAAGGAGGATCTGTTGAACTACACACCAGAGAGACTCACCTCATTCCCTGGGATGCTGACAGAGCAACTAATCTTGGAAACCATTTCCAAACATGTGGACGACAAAAAGCTTTTCTCAGGAAGAAAAGCTCAGGGAAAGGAGGAGGAAGGGGGGACATTTGTGGTGATGGAGTTTGTCTTCCCAAGCAAGTGTTAAGTGGCTGAGGCCCTGCTTGCCAGGAAGTGGCTGGACACCTGCCTGCTGATGGGAAGTAGTGAATTAATTCCTTACTTTGCTTTGCTTGCACATACAGCTTTTGCTTTCCCTATTAAACTGTCACTAACTTGATTGACTTGTCTTTTTGCCTTCCTTCTATTTTCTCCCCATTCCCCAAGAGACAGTGGTGAGCAAGAGGCTGGGTGGGTGTTTGGCTGCTGGCCAGGGTCAACCCACCACAAAGGCAAATGCAGTTTGAAAATAAGTGATGCCAGAACTTTCCTTTCATTTTCCCCTTACATGCTTCCCCTCTCACCAGACTCATCTCTTCTTCTGAAAGGTTTAGTAGAGCAGGAAATGTAGAGGAAGCTGCATTTCAAAGAAGTCATAAATATTTTCATGGTCAAGGAATTTTTAGAAGTTAGAATAAAACAAAGCTCCAGCAAACCAAGAGAGCAAATATATTTTGAACAGAGCAGGAAATAATTACAAGAAGAGTGACTGGATGGTAGCTGGGAAAAACAAGCAAAAAGTATGTATGACAGGCATTCCAGAAGTCAGGAATGTTAAAGAACTGCAAGTGAGACAAAAAGAATAGATTAAGCCTATGACTTAAACTACAGATTTTTTAAAATTGGAATTCTAAATGGCATTTTAATTTAACTTTAGGTCAATTATCAGAATAAATTTTTCTCAATTATAAATAATGAACTTCTTGAACGTCCCATGTAAAAAAAGTAAGCAGAAGAAAAAAAAAAATCTGGTTTTTATTTTAGAGCTAGCATCTAGGTGCACATATTTATAAATATTTGTGGACAAACTGCAAGATTATCAGCACTGAGTTTGTCTATACATCACAGAAAAATAATAACACGCTGAAACATCTTACTCTTTCAATACAACAGAAGGGACAAGGAAAATGTACAAACTGCCCCAGACAGAACAAAACGTTGGAACTGTTGTTACGAGCTGCTGGACCATGCATTGCTTGAAACACAGAAAGGTTTTTTTTCTCCCTTCAAAGATGTGTCATGCTGTTTGGGATTTGAGTGATAAAGATAGGAGGCAAGATGAAGCTGGCAAAATTGATGCACAAAAGGGACAGGGGCTTAGAAGTACACATTATATTCCTTGCTTATGTAATACATCAAATAACAGTGAATTTTTAAGAGAAAAATAGTCATTGGTACATACAGCCAAAGAGTAAGAAATGTACAGGTTACAGAGAATTGGGTCCACTGTCAATAGAAACTGCTGTACATCCTTCCCTTTCTAAAGGGATGCCTAGGTAGGCCTTTTAGGAGATATTCAGATAAGGTAAAGCAAAATAAGGAAGTTAAATAAGAACCACTTAACTTACCTGAGAATGTAAAACAGACAGAAGTCGGTAGTATTCTTTAAGTTCCTGATGTAAGGCTGCACAAAAACTCTGTAAGAGAAAGAAGAGAAAAAAGAAAAAAAAGAAAAAAAAAAAAAGAAAAAAAAATCAGGAAAAGTCTTTCTGGTTTAATCTAGAATAACTTTTATTCTATCACCACACTGTAAAGGTAGTTAGAAATTTCCTAAAAGGAATCAAGCTACAAGTTTCAGCACAAAAGCCAACTCTTAACTCACCAACATATAAGTGCTTCCCTAAGAGATGCACAGACCTTTTCCAAGAACATATACACACATTCTCAAGAGACTTTCTGTTTCTTGCTGCCTGTCAACAGATTAAACTATGACAAGCGTAACTCTCCAAATAGATATATCATCTCAATAAAGACATTAACAATTACCATAGGGATGTGCAAATCATAACATGACCCAGAAGAAATCTTCTCTACGTAATTATGTAAAATACAGTATGTAGCAAAGTAATAGAGTTTCAATTTCAGGAATGCCTCTAATAACAGAACACAGAAGTTAGGCAACCATTATTATATTTACAGTGTAGACTATATGACATGAACAAGAAAACACAGTGCTCATAGAAGAATACTCCCAGTAAGTGCTGCTGGATCAAGTACTCTAAATTTTTGGCCTTTTATTAATTGACAGTTGTATATGATTTTTCACTTGACATGGAAGAAATGAATAACACTAAGTATATCCTAAGAAATCTGTAAAATGTGTAGAATTTAACTGGCCTAAACTAAAGCAAAGATTCCTCTTTGTAAAACAATTCTAAGCACAGCTACTTTGGGTTGTTTAAAAGTAAATAAATAAAGACAGATTTTAGAAACAATTCCTGAAAGAATACTTGTTTAGTAACAGATAGTTTTACATGGTTTGGGATCCTGGGGTTTTGTAATGTTTCAGTTTTGTTTTTGTAATGTTCTTAACCTAACATACAGACTAAAAAAATTTATGCAACACATTTTCTAAAACAGAATTAAAAATATGGCTCATTAATTTTGGACTGAGTTGAAAATTTTGTACTTTAAGCACCTTTGGGGGTTTAAAAGGGTTTTTTTCATTGTTTTTTTTGAAGAGTACTTCCATGCACACACACAAATTCATCAGAACTGATTTCTTAACCAATTCTTGGCTAATTATTTTGATATCTATTTTAATGGATTTTTTTTAATAGGAAATTCCCCAGGACGTTCCCCTCAACCCCTTTTAAAATCATCACAGTCAAAGTAATTTGGAAAAAATAAGGAAAACCTCACACAAAAAGAACCCAAGAGCTTAAAGTGAAATATTTATTCACTAGAGTATGTACAAGGGAGAAATCATTACTACAAGTACAAGGAGAAAATCAATCTTTCTGCTAAGAGGTCTACCTGCTAAGAGGCTAAGAAGCCTAGGGAAAAAAAAAAATCATTAATCTTGCCATTGTATCCTTTATAAGGAAGGAGGGTTCCTTTCTTCAACTCCACATTATAAATTGGAAAGAAATTTGAAATTAATTTTATTCCAGAGGATACTGAAGGGCAAAAAGAAATCCCCTTATTTGTAACTCCACTTTTCATTTCTTCTCACTTGCTTCTTCAGTACATTTTTGAACCTATTACAGTAGCACTTGCCAAGACAGAGGGCAGAGTAGAGCCTCCAGGAAAATATTTGAAGGCACTATACATCTACTCAAAAAGTGAGAACAGTAATCACTGACTTCAGTAGCCAAAAGGATCTAGGATCTAACTGGCCATCAACTTTTCAGAGAAGCTTTAGAAGTTAAAATTTACATCCAGTGCCAATTCCTGCATTACAAACTAGAGATTTGTTTCCCAAACTGTTACGGAAAACTGGACATTATCCTAGAATTCTGATTTGGTCTATAGCAAAAGAGAATTCAGGAAGGAAACAGAATGCTTGTTCAAGAGAAAAAGATTCAAAAGCCCACTACCTCAACTGGTTCTAAATGGGCAAAACGTCAAAATATAAGGCAAGTTATATTTCATTGCTGATTATTCTTTTTGCTTTCTGAGGACAAAGTAGAACTTAGATACTAAGCAGCAAAGGCAGAAGAATATAATGTTAAAGTGCAGTATATTGTTATATCTCTATTCCTAATAATTGTCAATACCTGACATTTTGCGTGGTAAAAACAGTCACCAAAATCATATAAAAGAGGTGACAGACATCTTATCCTACGTGTGGTTTAAACAGGGCATTCTTTTAAAACATTAAGCAAAAGATGGTTTAGAATGCACAATATATTCTTATGCTAAATCCTTAATGCACAGTGTGCAGCACCTGAAATTGTCAGCTATGAAAGCCATGAAGAGCAATGGTACATACTCTTTTTGCCCAGATACTGACAGCAGGAGTAGAATATATGTTTTTGTTTGTACACTTATGTCCTAGAAATATATATAAGTGCTCGCCTCAAGCAAAATTAACAGCATTAGAGCTATGCAGATTCAGCTAACTAACTGCACAGCCTTCAGCACAGGATCTGAAACCTGCATATTGTAGCTAAGATATTGTACATTTAAATTCACTGAAGAATTAAAGTTCTCCCCTTGCTGTAAACTTGAAGATTAAAGCCAGAGACAGTACAAATAAGCATAAGCAGGAAGCTGCTAGATAAAGAATAAGAAACTTCATCCAGATATAAGGGGGAGAGTCTGAAGAAAATGCATACACAGTAGCACTACCATATAAAACATGGAAATCAGCATTGGACCACTAGAAAAATAATTCTTTATATGTAACTAAAAGAGTTACTAGGAATAAGAGACAGAAGGGAACAGAATAAAACATTAGAAAAGTAGGAAGCACTACAGTGTCTCTACTGACCTCTTAAGAAAAATTAGATTGAAGGGAGAAGGACTTCAATTTCTTGGCAGATTAGGTAGGATGTTATGGCTAGAGGCAAGGATAACATTTCTGTCGACTCAGAAGGGATAATATCCAGTTTTACAGAGGGAGCAAGTGAGAGGAAACGGGAATGCCTTAGCAGTAAATGTGGTTTTGGGTATTACAGCAGCTGTGAAGTTACTGTAGACTACAAATCATGATGATGAAACCTATAAAAACAAAAATTAACATTCTTTTGATGCTGTATTCAAAAGAAAGGGCAGAAGATAATGGGGTATTAATTTTATGTAAGTTAGTGCAGTATTAACACATGAACATCAACATTAGCCAACAAGAGTGTCTCCTGCATAGGTCACCATAACAACTGAACTGGTGATTAATTATCTCAGGGATGCCACCATCCCATTTAAGCAATCTTTTTGTTTATAAAGATGCATGAGCACTTAAAAAAAAAAAAATTTAAAAAAAAAAGAAGATTAAGAAAAGGAATCTATGCATGAGACTTTCCAGTTACAAATGACAGGGGCAACTCCTTCTTATGACCAGCAAGAGCAAATGCCTTTCCCTTGCCTTCAGACTATGACCCATACCAAAAGTGGCAGTCCATAAAAAGAGTAAATCAAAGTATGAATGATCCAGGCTCCAAAGTTTACGATTCATTTTAGTACTGCATTTTACTCAGTAGTTTCTAAGGGAAACAAGACCAAAATATTGTAGCAAAATCAATTTTTTAGCTGACCTACCTGTCCCACAAGTCCAAATGCACGATCCAAACTCCTCTGGTCTGTGTATTTTCTTATTTTATTATGTAGCCATCCCAACTCTGCAAGTCTACTTGTAGTATCTCTGAGAGATTTGGACAAGCTCACCTACAAAGTTAACAGAAACAATAACTTGCAATTTTAAGTCAAATCTACCAGGCCGATACTTTTTTCTTCATGAAAGCCCCTCTTTCTCATAAAACAAGCCAGTTCAGGAATCATTTCACATTCTACAGCAGAGATAGTGCTGAAAAAGCAGACAACCATCTAATTAGCATTAAATTTATACACATAAGCATTGAAAAGGCAGCAGCAACAAACTACTGGCAACTTTGTGACCTTCCCTTCTGGAAATCTTAATGTAACAGTATTCATACACTCTTTAGATTAGGCAATTATGGCAGTGACAAAAAGGTCTTCAGGAAAGAGGAAGAAATCTGAAATTTTATGATGTAGATACTTCATCTTATCCTGATAATCAGCAGGACTGAAAACATTAAGAGCTCTAGAAGAGGAGTCAATGACTGAAACTAATGAAGAAACCTAGAGAAAATAATTAGTTGCTACTACATGTGAAACACACCTTTAATGGAATACAAATGACCCAATGCCAGACTAGGTATCAGGAACCAAAACTTACAGAATCCAAATTCCAAGTTTAAGTCCGATCCACCAGTAACAGCTTTTATAAGCTATTCAATCATGTGCCCCTCTGAGCTCTTCTAGTCTGTTTCTACTTTTCTTATCTCACATACCAGGTATCTCACTTCACCCGCAAACCTGCTTTAGTCCCACCACCCTATGTAACTACTACTACTGCTTTCATCTGAGTCAGTACATTTCTTCCTTTAAATTACCAACACATAAGACATTGGTCCTCTTGTTCCTACTTGAGATTTGCTTCTACCATATTTTGCCACATTACCCAAGAACACCATCAAGTTTTCAAAATTTGATTGGATAAATAAAAACGAACAATATGACTGACCCATTAGGCCAAGAGGCAGAGATTGACTTTTGCCCACAGCAACAGGGCCTATCCCACCTCTACAGACAATTTTAACTTGAAGAGCCAGCTGGAACAATCCAAACCAAAGCAAGGAAGTGCGTTAACAAGCTGAACCGGTTGCTAAAGAACTAGCGATCAAGCTCACTCATCAAGCCTTTCAGGGAGCAATACAGGCATTCTCTAACATAAAAATCAGCTACAAGAGCCTGTTAGCCACAGCACTGTGGGCTTGAACCAGGCAGCAGCACTTGGTTGTAAGACCACAGTTCAGTCCCTGGCCCTCTTGCTCAGATATACAGGCACAGCTTTAACTCCTTGAACAACTTCTATAGGATAAATTCTAGCCCAAACAAGCTTGATTGGACACAGTTAGAAACTCTGCCCACAGCTAAAACCAAAGAGATGACATAAGAACTATTTAGAATTCTACAACTACAGAGTGCTTGGCAAGCATTAAGTACAATACACATCCGCTGGAATCAAATGAGGAACAAGCAAAATTGGCTTAGTCTTATTACATTTGTATCTCTTAGATCAAATCAGAAGCTGCTAGCTTCTACAGTGCTGAATGTCTCCAACAGACTTAATATTAATGCTGGCATTGGAAAACATTCAGGCAAGAATATCAGCTTGGAAAGTGTGTTTCTTTCTGAAAATAAAACCAGACTGTGTACAATAACATTTTCTTTGTGCAGCTGAGGGAAAACTACATGCTTTGACTACTAACATGCAGTCAACACAGCTAGAGGAGGTATGATCTTGGTCCTCCTTGTTCATCAGAAAAAGCTCCAGCTGCAGCTCTAGTCAGTCAAATAATTTCATCTTCACTGGGTCCAGTAGCTCAGTAAAAGTGCCAATAAGAAGGAAGGATGGAAGACAACTGATTTCACAAAAATAAGACACAAAGTTCTCAGGAAAAAGCATTACTGACTACAAACCATCTGAATCATCAAACTCCCTCTATTAAAAGAATTAGGAGTTCAAACTAAAACAGTTTTTCACCTCAAACTAGTCTACATGATATGAAAACTACACAGAAAACTAATGAAACCCATCGTGCCAATTTTGCAATCACTGATGAAGTTTTCTCCACATTCCTCTAGAAAAATCTATTATGCTACCTTTCCTTTGCCATATATAATCTAACTTATATATGGTACATAATTAACTCAGTGCACGTGTTGAGGAATTACAAACTTTGCAGCATCTACAGGTGCAGAAGATGACATCCTTAAGAATCTGTTTATTAAGAATATTTAACAAGATTTAAGTTTTTAATTTTTTCCTCCACTAAGCAGTGCTAAGTGTCGTTGTAAAGTTACAGAGGGAACAATCATACATTTCACTTTTTGCTATTATTATGGAGGAGAAAAGGAAATTAGTTCAGTTATCATCAACATTAAGATAAGTCTACTGGGCTCTTGGCACGTGAAATGGGCCAAAATCAATGCCCCACCATTTTAGGGCTATGTCATATTGTCACAGGATAAAGTTCTTAATACGAGTGTAAATCGGAAGCACTGTCTTTCCATTTGAACAAGAACATGAAAGCCAATTAGCAAGCGGAAACTGAACTGTGATGCAGTACTGTCTAAATACCGAATAAGGATAATATGCTAGCACCATTTTTTTGTTCTTTCTTCAGCTGACCCAATCTTACCCTTGGGGTTTTTTTTTCCACATTGCAATTATGCTTAACATGACCACCTTAAAGCCAGATCTTCTCTCTCTCAGGCTTCTCTCCCATTCCTCTGCCCCCTATTTGACACCTTCCTTCAAATTCACATCAGCTGGGTTTTCTATCAACAACAGGAGTTGAAAGCACTCTCTTCAGTTCTGTCACCAGTCCTTTCTTTGGTGATCTGCATGATCCCATCTGATCACTTTTAAGTTGTAATCAAGCCCATAACATCAAGTGGCTAGCATCCATTCCACATTTCAGGCTGTTAAATTTAATCCAATAATAATGTGGTCAAAAGTCTGCATCTGCTTTATATTCATTCTTATACACTGGGGAGGGAAATTGATGACAAAAATCCTCAAATTAAGCCATAACTTAGAGGAGTCTTTGTACTGGCTTAATAGTTGGGAGTCTAGTCACATCTTGTGAAATGCTACAGTTTCTTTCTGGGACCTAAGCTACCCAATCAGTTTTAAATTCGTACTGTTGAAACTACTCTGTTGTACTGGAAAAAAAAAAAAAAAAGCTGGGGGGGGAGTCAAGACTTGTGATAATATTTTAACTTTTTAAACATATTTTTCATGGCTATTTTTCCCCTACATACTTCTCTGCTCATATATGAAATACAAGTCACCATACAGTACCTTCCCCTCCACTTTATAGCAATTTTCAGAATTGCACATTTTGATGTTTTTGCCATCTATTCCCTGGAAGACATACAAAACATCTCTTACAAGGTTTGCTTCGGTTATTTCAACAGAACCTAGAAAGAGAAAAGAAAAAACAACCAGTATTTAGATTTGTTGGGACAATTAGTTTTGATTACAACTTCAAAAATCTATTTAGAAGCCTAGCCAAAAAAAGAAAAGAGAAAGCCTGTGTTTATAACCTGTAAATAAATGTTTTAAGTCCTATTAACAACCTGACAGGAAAGCGAAGAATTCCCTTTACTTGCCTTTGCTGATACCTGGGATTCTCTCACAGAAGGTCAGCTTGTATGACACAGGGCATGTTATATTCTAACCAACACTTTAGCCAGTTCTTAAACTTGTTATCTTTTCTGATTCAATCACCAGTGCAAGTTCTGAGGCAAGCATCATAAACAGCACCATCTGCTTTTGTAACTTCATTTAAGGTATCAAGAATGAAACAATTTCAACAATGACTATCCAGAAATTGAGATGCTACAACATGCTTCTCCCAGATTTGACAGCACTCTTACTCTCATGAGTTTGCTTTCCCAACAATCCACTTTCCCAGAACAAAACCAACAAAAAATAAATTCTATTCTTATTTTGGCAAAAGTAGCCATCACCTCAAGGTGCTGTTTAAAACTCAGACTCCCCTCAAAATACTAAGATGTGCACAAGAGTAGCTAGTCCATTTTAGGAACTCAGCGAAATAGTAGAAGATTCAAGTGCACATTTCTTTAATTGGTAAATAATACAACAGGTATTAATGTCAGCCATACAATGCTCCTGGTTATACTGTCTGTGCAAATGCAGCAATAAGAAAACTCCAGTTAACAGCAAGCAACTTTAGAAGAAATAAAACACCTTTTAATTAGTTAGAAGAATTTCATATTCATAGAAATATATCTTCTTGACAATAGCCTTTTATATTCTGAATGCAGCTCTATTTCTACATCAACCAGTGACTACATTTAAGACAACTGTCAGTACCCATCCCACATAAGAATCAAGAGTCACAGCTGCTGGCTGACTGAAACCAGTTTGTACTGCTCTTTACGGCAATTAGTACAACAAAAATAAGAGGCAGTGCTAGATTTTATGTATGTCTATATATTTTCTCTGTATTTATATATGTTAAATCCATCATGTATATAAAAATAATATATATTTATAAATATTTTATATACACACACACACATACACATCCTCTTGCACATCAACAGTATTGTTAATTATGTTCTAAATGCCAAATGCTCCCCTCAGATATACCAGTACAACTCTGTTTGGTCTATAAGCTGTTGCTTTGTGCACTGTTCCTCAGTAAGATGCAGGGGCTGGCAGATAGACTATATTTTAGCTTCTAACTACCCACACTTCTTTATATAGGAGTTATTAAAAAAAAAAAAAAAAAAACATAAAAAACCACATCTCTTATCTTTCTTTGCCAGAGAGTAACAGCACTGTAGGATGACAACATCTGCTATTAGCTCTCTTATTCAGAAAAGTCTCCCGCTTTTACAGTAAAAGTAGAGTGGGTTGAAACTTACACAATTGCCACAGAGATCATCTGTTAAACAATTTCTCCTTAGTTGCACTCATGTAAATTCAGAATAGACCCTCTAGGCAGCAGTTTCAAGTTTATAGCCACTTAATCAAGAAAGTAAATTAGTAATATTCACCTATTTTTTATTTTATTGACAATATTTTGTGTCAATTGCTCTAAATACAACCACCGTAAACGGAGTGCTAATTTAAAGAAAAAATAGTTTAAGAGCTCTGCACATTTCCAAGTTTTAAAAGACAGAATCACAAATGGATGGGTCTATTTCAACAAGTTCTATTCATTGAGGTCTCTTCCTGCCTTTCTAAAAGCAGTAACATCTTATCATCAAAAGCATGATCGTTACTCACAAACCACAATCACTTGATTCTGACAAACACTGCAATGAAGTCAGTCTTTTAAGACCAGAACACATTATCAAACCAATCATTGCAAAAAGAAATTAACAACCAACCAAAGAGGTTGTAGCCAAATATACTAGCCTTGCATATTTGCTTCTATCATTCTATCAGATACGTTCTAGCAAAACATTCCTCAAAAAATTCAACATGCTATAAAACTATTTCAAAATCATGAAAAAATAATGGAGGATATAGACAACAATTGTAAAAAGTTATCTTTAACAAATGCATCTTTGCTCACCACTTGTATCCCCTTCTCGCCTTGACCTTGGCACACCACGGGAGACAGCATTTGAAAAGCCTTTTGAGGTAGTACTTTGTAAAGAAGGCTGGCTTGCAGTTAGAGTCCATGCAAGACGTGACCCTAATTGCTGGCGGAGGCAATCTCCAACACCTGGAGCTTGATAGGATTGTCTAGAAGGACAAAAGGAAGAAACATCTTTAAAAACTTTGATTCTATACCCATCACCTGGTTTGGGGTATGCAAATTTTGAAAAATGCCCATCTAATTTAGGTTGCCTAGCTCACAGACTACAGGACTAAAGAGAGAGCAGTGAAATTGCTATAAAATTGAACAGTCTGAACAAGTCGGACCAAGAATGTGTCAGGAACAGGGTAGGTTCTGCTGATGTTTTTAAGCAAGCAGATATACAAAATAACCTCACTGACATACCCTTCTATACTGTATCAGGATTATATAATGGTTGAGGTTGGAAGGGACCTCTGGAGGCCACTTCCTCCAGCCCTCCTGCTCAAAGCAGGGTCAACTAGAGATGGTTGCCTGGTGCATTCTCCAGTCATGTTTTGAATATTTTCAAGCATGGAGACTGCACAACCTCTCTGGGCAACCCCTTCCAGTGCTTCACACCATCCTCCCTGCCCCGAAACACGCACCCCACCTCACTGCAAAAGAAGTTTTTCCCCTTATGTTTAACTGGGATTCCCAGTCTCACAAGTTTTGCCAATTACCTCTTGTTCTTTCCCTGGGCACTACCAAGAAAAGTCTGGCTCAGTCTTCTCTACTCCACTGGTCAGGTATAATCACATGGGTAAGATCCCCCGAGCCTTTTCTTCTCCAGGCTGAACAGTCCCTGCTCTCTCAGCTCCCCTCACATTTCAGATGCTCCAACCCCTTAATTAGTTTGTGGTTCCTTCTCCAGACTCTCTTCAGTCTGTCTGTGTCTTTTTTTGTACCGTAACTGGACCCACCATTTCAGATGTGTCCTCACCAGTACTGAGCAGAGAGGAAGGTTTACCTCCCTCAGCCTCCTGGTGATGCTCTTCCTAATGCAGCCCAGGAGGCTCTTGGCCTTCTTTACCACACATTGTGCCCTCATGTTCAACTCGGTGTCTACCAGGAACCCCAGGGCCCTTTCTGCAAAGCTGCTTTGCAGCCAGTCAGCCCCCAGTATGTACTGGTGCATGGGGTTATTCCTCCCCAGGTCCAGGACTTTGTTGAACTTCAGAAGGTTCCTGTCAGCACATTTCTGGAGCCTACTGAGGTGTCTCTGAATGGCAGCTGAATCACCTGCTTTATCGACCACTCCTCCCAGTTTTGTATCATCTGCAAAATTGCTGAGGGTGCACTCTGTCCCATAAGGTGGGATGAAGGTGTATAGGATCCAGCTCCTGGGCTACGCCATTAATGACTGGGCTCTAACTGGGCTTTGTGTCACTGATCATAATCCACTTCACTGTCACTTTATCTAGTCCATTTTTATTAAGTTTGTCAATAAGGATGTTACAGGTAGCCAGTGTCAAAAACATCTTACTAAAGTTGAAATAAACAACATTCACTGCTCTCCCCTTATCCACCAAGTCAGTCATCTCATCATAGAAAGCTGTAAGATAGGTCAAACATGTCTTCCCTCTCTTAAGTCTGTGCTGACTACTTCTAGGCCCCTTCTTGTCCTTCATGTGTCTGGAAATCCTTTCCACAATCAGATGCTCCTCCACCACCTTCCCAAGTGTTGAGGTGAAGCTAACTAGCTTGTAGTTCCCTGCATCCCTCTTCTTGAACAAAGTAGCAACCTTTGATTTCTTCCAGTCCTCAGGAAGCTCCCCCAGTTGCCATGTTTCAAACATTACAAGCTTGGGGAAGAGTGGTTGGAGAGCTGCCTGGCAGAAAAGGATCTGGGGGTGCTGGCCAACAGCCACCTGAATATGAATGAACCAGCAGTGTGCCCAGGTGGCCAAGAAGGCCAACAGCATCTGGCTTGCATCAGGAATAGTGTGGCCAGGAGGACTAGGGAAGTAATCGTCCCCTTGTACTCAGCACTGGTGAGGCCACACCTTGTGTGTTCAGTTTTGGGCCCCTCACTACAAGAAGAACACTGAGATGCTGAAGCATGTCCAGAGAAGGGCAATGAAGTTGGTGAAGGGTCTAGGGAACAGGTCTTTCGAGGACTGGCTGAGAGAACTGGGGTTGTTTAGCCTGCAGAAAAGGAGGCTGAGGGGAGACCTTATTGCTCTCTACAACTACCTGAAAGGAGGTTGTAGTGAGGTGGGGGTCAGTCTCTTCTCCCAAGTAACAAATGATAGGACTAGAAGAAATGGCCTCAAGTTGTGCCAGAGGATGTTTAGATTGGATATTAGGAAAAAATTCTTCACTGAAAGGGTTGTCAGGCACTGGAACAGGCTGCCCAGGGAAGTGGTTGAGTCTCCATCGCTGGAGGTATTTAAAAGACGGGTAGATATGGCGCTTGGGGACATGGTTTAGTGGTGGTCTTGGCAGTGCTATGTTAATGTTTGGACTTGATAATCTTGAAGGTCTTTTCCAACCTAAATGATTATATGATTACCAAGAATGGCCTCACAGTGACACTGGCCTGCTCCCTCAGCACTTGTGGATGCATCCCATTAGGTTGCATGGGCCCTGATCATCCTCTGCCAGGGGTAAACTGGGAGTAATGAAGATCTTCCCAAGGGTCTCAGGGTCTGGGCTGGTCTTAGCAGCACAGACCAAGGCAAAGGCAAAGAAAGCACCGAGTACCTTGTCCTTTTCCACATCATCCGTCACTACAGCCCCTGCCCCTGAGCAGCAGGCCCATGTTTTCCCTAGCCTTCCTTTACTGCTCATGTACTTGTAGAATTCTTCCTTGTTGCCCTTCATGTCCCTTGACAGATTCAACTCTAGGTGAGTTTGGGCTTTCCCTGCACCCTGGATGCCCCTCTGCACCTTCCCCTGCTTCTGTCTTTTGTACACTTTATGTCTGAGTTTTGTCAGGAGCAACTTGTTCATCCATGCAGGCCTCCTGCCACCTTTGCTTGAATTCCTGCTTGTCAGGGTGGACCATTCTTGAGCTTGAAGGAGGCGATCCTTGAATACTAACCAGCTCTCAGGTCTGGCAGTTGGACTAGATGATTGTTCAGACAGAACTATTCTATTGTATTCTCTCCTGAACCCCTCTTTTCTCCAGGAGAGTCTCTCATGGAATTCTTCCAGGCAGATCCCAGAAGAGCCCAAGTGTCCTCTCCTGAAGTCCAGGGATTGGATCCTGCTTTTTTTCCCTGCTTCCTCCTTTCAGAACCCTGAACTGCACCAGGATCACTGCAGCCAAGGCTGCCCCCAACCTCTGCCTTCCCAACCAGTTCCTCCTTATCTGTAAAAAAGTAAAGTCCAGCAAAGCACCTCTCCTCATCATCTCCTCAATCACCTGTGTCAGAAAGATACCATCAGTGCACTTCAGAAACCTTCTGGATTGCTTGTGCCCTGCAGATATTGTGGTGATTAAAGTCCCACATGAACACCAGGGCCTGCAAATGTAAAGCTTCTTCCAGTTGTCTGAAGACCTCATCTACTTCTTGATGATAAGGCAGTCTACAGCAGATGTCCATTACAGCATCACCCATGTTGGTCTGCCCTTTAATCCTAACCCAGAAAGTCTTAGCTGGCACCTCATCTGACCCTAGGCAAAGCCCCATATGTTCTTGCTGCTCCCTCATGTAAACAGCAATTTCCTCTCCTTGCCATCCTAGCCTGTCCTTTCCAAAGAGCCTGTATCCATCCTCTGCAACACGTCAGTAACCCACTATCCCACCATGTTTTTGTGATCCCAATGAGATCAAAGCCCTAGTACTGCACACAGACCTCTTAGGTCATCCTGTCTGTTCCCCACACTGCATGTGTCAGCATGTAGGCACTCCAGTAAAGTTGTGCTAATCTCCCAGAAAAGGTATGAGAGCCTCCCTTATAAGGCTGCCCTCTCCACATTCCTCATTTGTGTGCACACACTTGGGTGGACCCCCTTCTGCCCTGCTCTGTTGGTTTCAAGGTTTCTCTTGACCACATCAGCCTGCACCTTTTGCTTACTAACCTGGTCTACCACCTCCTCACTCAGTTGTGGGGCACAGTCCTCCCACAATGTTCCTAGCTTAAAGATATGCTCTCCTTGTGCACCCAAGATACACCATACAAACCTAGTACCAACAAAGTCAAGAAAGTATTTGTATTGTAAAGCATATTAATAACAATAAAATTCAGTTGTGTCAGCACTGGTTATTAATTCCATAATATGAATTCTATAAATCATCTCAAATACACTGTATTAAAAAAAAAAAAAAAACTTCAACTCAAAATAAAGCTGTAGTACTTCCTGAAAATGCACCTATTCCGATTTTGTGTTTGTTTCGCAACTGTTGGGGGTGGGGAAGAGAATTAAGAGATCTTTTCTGATTATGAGAAAGGAAATAAATTAATAAAAATTTCCATAAATTAGTCTTATATTAGGGATTTGGTCAACTCATAACCCATGAAGCTTCTGTTAGGACAAAATAATAGGGCTGTGCTCATTTCTGCATCCCTTAAGAGGTTGGTTTTTTTTTTTTTTTTTCCCCTTTTATTATATTCTCTTGAGTCTTTCTGACATTAATGACAGTTGCTTGAAAAGTGATGTCCCCATTGCTTTTGGACAAAGGCTTTATTTCCAGGCTTTTTTGTTCAAGGCTGAAACAGCTATGCAAATAAGTCCAGTCCTCACTTTTACAAGTTTCGTAACATTCTTTTCACTTTTCCATGCTCAACTTCCATGAAGCAATGTATTTCCAGGTATATATTACAGAATGACCGTTGAACCACTCCCTCTCACAGACTATGAACACGTAGAACACAGACTCTGTGCAGTGCATCTCTGTCAGTCTTTGTAGAGCTGGAGGGGTAATACAACATGATATCCAATGGCACAAGAAGGGCTCAGATTTTGAGCATGTAACTGTCTGTGTTGGCTTATTTAACAAAGTCAATAACCAGGTAATCATCTTATGGCTTACAATGGCCAGCTTTTACTCATCAAAAATCTGAACTATTTGGTATTTGAATGTTTCAGTTCCAAATGTAAATTCATCTTGGTATGAACAGACAATTAAACCACTGCTGAACAGTAGGTGTTTTAGGATTTTTTTTTTTTTCTAATAGGTAATTTTTTTATGAGTTGATTAACTCTTGTATAACTTTTTTTCAAAAAAACCCCTGTCCACTCAAGATTCAAGACTCCTCTAGTACAACAGCCAACCTGCTGTGAACATGCTTAAAAGAAAGTCAGACCATGCAAGAAAGGTCACTCACTTGAAAACGGATGATGTTAAGTCTACTAATTTGACACTGGCTGAGTAATGCTTAGTAAAAGGAACTTGAGTAAGGGCTCTAAATCCAAGGTGTTTAGAGAAGTAAGATAAAGACTGTTTTAAAGGGTTTCAGAGAACTGAGAAATTTGGAAAAGGACTTGGCACTAGAATCCAAAGGAGCGGATCCAGTGAAATACAGCTGTTCAGCAGATAGCTAAGGTTAAGTTTAAGAATGGATACACTTGGCCAGCCATTTATGGCTTCACATGGTCATATGACAGCACTTGATATTTGAACTGTTCAGCTAAGGAACTCAGTTTCTATGCACCTACAGTAGAATTTCCAATGTCATACAAATGAGGAGGGTGGGGGAAAGAAAAAGAAAAAAAACAAAAAAAAAAAGAAGAGGGGGGCAGAGAAGAGCAGATCATCTCAAGCCTTCCCCAAACCTATTTGTAAGGTAAAACAGTTTAATTTACCCTGGAAGGAGTGATTGCGGAGTTGGCGTTGGCCCATTCAGGGCATACAGGCTGATGCTGCTGATCCCACTGCTCCCCATGCTGCCAGAACTCTGGGCAGACTGAGCACTGCGGTCTTGGTAATTCAATGGAAGGCTTTGAGGCCTGGCATAGTAATAAGGGGTTGAGTGAGCATCCCGTGGCAACGCCTGAGCAAAAAGTGTGGCATAACTGGATACCTGAAAAAGGAGAGAATTTGGAAAAGGAGGAATAAAAAGAAAAGATTTTTGAGTTGCTTCAAGTCATGTCTTTAGTTAACAGAAGTGTAATATTCAAGAATGCAAAAAATAACTGAAGACCATGTTTATGCAAAGAAAAATTTGTTGTTACAATTATAATGACAAAAAAGCAAGTCCCTTACAGTGAGCAGAAGTACTTTTAGCAATATAGCTTATTTTTGCATGCCAATTGTCATTAGCAATAGCTGCAAAAAGCACTTTGGTGCCAGCAGAGCTGCAACCAAAGGAGGAATTTTGCTCTCCCTACTCCATTTCAAACTCATTAGCACGTGAGCAGACATTACACCACCAAGCAGAAAGCAAACAAAATCACCCATCTAATAAAGTCACAACTTTAGCTACAAATGTTGGACAGCTCACATTTTTACATTTACTTAGTATAAAAAAATTACACAGAAAAAAATTGCAGATACTTGCGTCATGTGTGTTCTTCCTTTCAGCCTCACACAGAAACACCACAAACACAACCTGAGGTGTTGGTTAAGTCTGGATAGTGATTCTTAATGACATTTAGAACAAGTGACACACATTTATTGTTTCTCAGAAGTAACAAAGGTTTCCTCCCCTACCTTGTTAGACTGCTTACGTGGATCCTCACTAAGGCTAAGCAGGAGGTAGAGTATTGACCATTTGTTTTTCAAAATGCCCTTTAAAAAAAGATGAAGACAAACAGAAATGAGTGTTTTAACTCTTAATAATAATGGATTTTTTAAAATCATCCAGCCTACTAACATGTACCATATAAATCAATTTTCCACACAAGTAAAACCAACTCAGAGCCGTGCTCTTGATTAAACTGGGAATGTGCAGTGCAGCCTCTCTATTGCTAGTTTGATGAATTTTCTCCACTGTATTCAAACCACGAACTCTCACCTGCTCCGAGATCAGCAAGTACACTCAACTGAAAATTCATAGCTACTAAGAAAGAGGTTTATACAGAGTTGAACTTTTACCAGCATTCCCACACACTCTCACCATTTAAAACATCTCAGATGCGGATGCTACTCTAACCTAAAGGCGAAGAAGGAAAACTCTTGGTACAATTTTAAGCAAAGAACTGTCTTTTCTCCACTCTCCCCTTCACAGGGAGGCTTTAAAAGTTTGAGGGTTTCAATTTCTACTACTTTAAATGCCATTCAAGAGAGCTACCAAAATTTTCACAGCTTAAGACAGACACTGTTAACATGAAACTTGAGGAATATGCAATATAGTCTGGCGAACACACAAATAGACAGATACATACAGACTGTTTGAATAACGCTCTCAGCAGCTTTAGATCTCAGCAGAAAGCTTACCAGCAGAAGACAAAACAACGCTAAAGCCCAAGCTACAAATTGAACACTTTGAAGAGAACAGTTACGGCAAATATTAAAATGTTTTATTTTAAATACACATATGTTTCTAGATATGCTACTCTGTAGTTCTGTGACACTAACACTTGCACCTGAATTATCAGGGACATAGAACCTCATAATGGACATGAAGTAGTGGAGTAAACCAAAGAAACTCATACAAGTTCCTTCACAATATTGATCAGGCTATGGACTGGAATACTAAGCAATGTTGAATACAAAGGAAACTTTAGTCATACCAAGATTCAACAAAGATTCCATCCCTTATGAAGCAATGTAATTCAGTGCTATCAGATTGCAAAAAGCACTTTCAAGGTCACTTTGAAATTCTCTTTTTTAAACACATTTTCATTCTCACCTTTTTCTATTTTTCCTGTTTCTCTGCAAATTATGCATTTTGTGCATATATGTTACATGGTATAAGAAGCTTGGCCATAGAACATTTCTTTCTTCAGGACAGAGGCCACTAACCAAACCTACCAAAGCTCCATACTGTTATATAAGAGTAGAAGGAGACATTCTATATTATTATGTAGAGCAGAAGTCTATTATCTTCTCCTGTGATCTCAACAACAAGCAAAAAGTAGATGTATTGCATCTGTTGCAAATAACTAATCCAACAACTCATTAACAACTGGTGAAGAAGGAGCAGCAACATTACTGCTTCTTCTACTGCCCAAGACAGAATAACTCTAAGTGCCTCAAGAAGCATGGTTTGCTCAACTGGCAAGCTGCCACTAAAATAAGCACTGACCTCCTTTTCTCTTTAGAGTAATGGATGAAACAAAGTTAAAACAGATTCACACAAGCCTTTTTCTTTCTCCTAGTCGCTTTCAAGAGAACTGCTGGAGGAAGAAAAACCCTCATTGATTCAGAAAATGTATATTCCTTCTGAGCCCTTCTGTAAGCTCATGAGGAAAAGAAATGATTGTCCACCATTAGTAATAAACCTAACAGCAGATTGAATAATAATTGGTAGAATGAATTTTAAAGAAGGTAGTATTCAGATGATACCATTTCACATACACAAGATGCTAGCACAGAAAAAAAAAAAGCCAGAAGGTTAAAAGAACCTCAAACATTTGAGCAGGCAGCAAAATATGAGGAGATAGCTGATGTAAGCTTGTATTACATTCAGAAGAATAACCAAACCAGTATGAACACTGACAAGGTATTTTGTTTCAAAGTTAACAGCCATCATGCTCTGCAGCTAGAGTTGCTTGCCAAATGCAATGGTATGGCAACATAGTATGTAAGGTACAGAAACACGTTACAGAAAATCTGTATTAAAAGAGCAAGATCATAGAGTGTAATACATGCAAGAAGGGGCTGAAACCAATGGCTGAGGTCATCGGAACAGGTGTCTGCAAACCAGTGACACTTGCTTCACTGTACAAATCAATGCAAATAACATACAAAACCACAGGATAAGGAAAACAAAGAGTTACACAGTACCTTTAGCTCCAAGCACTAACAAACTAGTGAATAAGCTAAGTATTGATGAGAGGAGGGGCAGAACTGAGTTCTGACTAGTCATACTGTCCACAGAACCACTTTTTTTGTAATCTTAAAATCTTAGCATTATCCTGTAAAACTCAGCCATGATCTATATGTAAATTCATGAATAAAAAGCAGAAGAACAGAGAAAAACATTTCTCTTAAATACAAAGAGCAAAATAAGGACAAATTTTCTGTTATATAGAAAACATTGTCTTTTACATTAACTAATTTTTGTTGTCAAAAATCAGGTACGTGCAAATGACAACTGGGCATCTTATTTAATTACTGCCCACTATATTCTACCTTGCTAAATACTCGATTTTATGGAGAATCCAGAACAGATTAGCAGCAATCATTTTTCACCTACCTCAGCTAAACTTCCATCCTCACATCTTTTCCCCCTTTCACCTGATCCATCTTCCTGCGTCATGGACTTTCTATACACTAACATCTTTTGTCAGAGTATCAACATGCAGTATTCTTTGATTGACACTGGTGTTAGCAGAATCATCAAAGTCAGCAAACCCTTAACGTTCAATATTAAAGACCCAGAGCACTTAAAAATTCAGAAGCATGAGGACTGTTTAAACCCTAGATTAATAAAATCAATATACTTGCAAGGCATTGCTGTAAAATAAATGACAATCAGAAAAGTCATCAGTTTTACATATAAAAAAGATGAACACTTTTATTTTTACAGAATTCCTTCCTTCATATGAAGTGCCCCTTCATGTAACTCGATGCAAACTAAACAGGTATCCTTTATTCTCTTCTGATTTACAATTAAGTCCAAATTAATTTCTAATTAATAGCAAACAGCTCATAGTAAAAACAAAACAAAAGTAACTTGTAAACTTTTTCACAAAAATTACAAAATGGTTGAGGTTTGAAGGCACCTCTGAAGATCATCTAGTCCAACCCCTCTGCTCAAAGCAGGGTCATCTACAGCAGGTTGCTCATGACTGTGTTCAGTCAGGTTTTGACTGTCTCCAAGGATCGAGACTCCACAGCTTTCCCGGGAAACCTGTTCCAGTATTCAACCATCCTCTCAGTAATAATACTGTTAATGACCCAAGCACTCTCCAAAACAACTCCATAACGTCCGAAGGATGCATATTTGTGCTTTCAGTTTCTTTACTCTTTATACATTTATTATACTACCTGTGAACTGAGTTTTCTGTAGAGTTCTGAAAACAAAGCAGCATCTGCTTCCCTTCTTTGCCGCACAACTATTAAAAAAAACATATATAGATTAAAAAATTGAAAGAAGTTTAATAGTCATGTCTGAAATTGTGCATTTGTGGTAAATTGGAAAATGTACCCAAGAAAGCATAATGATGCTTAACTGTTTCACTCTACTTACTCATATCGTTTTGCCTGTTTTCATGTTATCTGCATTAGTGCCCTGAAAATTCTTGCATCAGGAGTGATGTAATGTAAGTACCTGTTTTTCTTAGAGCAATAAAAATACACACCTTCTAAATAAGTGCCCTTTTAAAGTCTAATCTACCATTCTGTGGGTTTAGGGAATCAAAACATAACTGAAAGCAGATATAGGTTAAAGAATGCTATAAAGCCCTTCACGAAACTAAGTGGAATTGTTCCTGTTTTAAGCAGTAAAAGCAAGAAACAAAAGTAGTAACGCTACTTGATCAAAGTCAAGCAGAATTCCAAGGTCACACAACTTTTATCTACTAAGAAAAATAACAGTCTCAATCACTGCCAGTTATATAACAGAAGTCTTTGCTCAGAGGAAAAACATCTCCAAGCTTTAAGATGTCTTCAGAAAAGCCATGCAACATCAGAAAGAGCCATGTTTTTAAAAAAAAAAAAAAAAAAAAAAAAAACAAAAACATCTGAAGAAATCTTAATAATAAAAAATTCACTGTTAAATGTTAGAAACATTAATTAGCATCAAAAGCCACTGCTAAATACATTTTGCCAAATAAGTCACTTTCTGCGCGGTAACTTTGAAATAAATGTAAAGTTAGAAGGATATATCCAGTTACTTGTTACATGATCACTAACATCAGCCTACAAGCTGAAGCTGGGGAGAAGGAAGATCAGGGAGATAGCCCTCTTCAAAACTCCTGGCAACAGGCTTAAAGAATATATGCTGTGCTGGCTAGCACTAGCCAAAGCATGTAGCAACTCATGCAGAAAGTGTATACTGTAGAACACAGTGTTTTGGAGATGCATCTAGAGAAATTCTGATGGGCTTATTTGCCTATCAGCAAGTCATGGAAGCTCTGTGTCAGCAAGAAATACACATGTACTTTAGAACAGTTACAACCACTGACTTCAGTTACCCTAACTCAATCTCCCTGACTGAACATTCAAAGTTCAAATACAAAGCTTTAATTTAATTAGCATACTTCAAGTAATTGTTTCTGGACATTCTACTGCAGAGCACATAATCTTCTGAAAGCAGTATTTGGCTTTTCAAGAAGAATGCATCACATCCCCATTGGATTCCCACAGTGCAAGACTTGACTCAGAGCAGCATAGAGCACAATGGAACGTAACTGCAACATAACTTACACTGTCACGGTCTAATGTTTTGGTTTTGAGAAGGTGGTTGCAGATAAACTTGTAGAGAAACTGAAGGCAAGAAATATCAGGTAAGTCACATAAACAATTCCATCAATTCCCAGGATGCTCATTCAGCAAGTTTCACACAGATGCTCATGAAGTTAATTGTGCCAAATGTAATATTTCTGAAGTGCACATCACAAAAAAAATCAGTCTTCTGAAAAGAACTATGAATTCACAAAGTCTGAGTACTATTAAAGTGAAAGGAGCGCAATATTAATTGTTCTTTATTTTCATAGTGGCTAAGATACAAAGTAAATGGCAGCAAGGGAAATCTAAGCTGAGCATTCAAAAAAAATCTAAGCTGTGAATATAAATAGCCACTCAGGAATACTAACTGGGGAATTAATGGAATTTCCATCATATTTTCAGGGGGTGAGCATTAATAACAGATTAGATAACTATCTGTGAGGCAGAGTTGTCCCATTTTCAGAGGAGTAAACTGGTCAGATATCTTCTTGAAGAGCTTCCATTCCTATTTCTAAGAAAGAAACAAAGATGCACTTACGTTCTTTCTTGATTTTCTCTGCTACAAGAAATTCATCCCGTTCAACGGTGGGAGCAAAGTTGCTTCCAATAACTCTGACTGCATACTGAAACTGCTGGGCTGCATCAGCTGAAAGAAAAAAGGCAAAGTCGCTCAGGTAAGCGGAATGTTAAAGTTCTATTAAAATAAATAAATAAAAAAGTTAGACATGAGATTGCATTGCTATGGCTGAATCTGGCATAAACGTACCTGGCTTAGGTCAGATAATGTTATACTATAATCCTTGGACACACTTCTAAACAGAGGGCAGTAAAGTCCAGTTTACCCATGAGCATATTATCAGTGCTATACTTGAAACACACTCACTCTGCAAAATAATTGCACTTAAATTTGTGAATAAGCCTTTCCTATGCTGTGCTGATGGAAGAGACACTTAGGCCTACCCGCTTATTAGAGAGCATTAGCACACTTCAACTGGCTCTGCCCTTCTCCACAGACTGAAATGCTGTGGGACTTGGCGCAGCGTCACACAATTCAGCTCGCACATAAGAACAATACAGCCACGTTCCCCAGGCACGCTCTCTCACCAGGCACCAAAACTGGGTTATCCTACATGTGGATCTTTACTCAGATATCCACAACAATGGTTTTACCAGTTTGCCATTGTCTTTAGTTTTTTTGGTTTGTTTTTAAACCAGTTTACATGGTTTCACCACTTAAGTTCAAAGCTAGCTCAGAGATACTGGCATCATATTCCAATGCATAATATAGATACTAATGGAGAAGTCACAAGCCAGTGACTTCCCTCCGCTGCTCCTTCATCATGCAATAATTCTCATTTTAATATTGTTGCTGAACAGCATTGTTTTAGTGCAAGAATCTCTGCTTTTTGGGAAGACTAGGAGTCTGGTAACACTGAGATAGGGCCAGCTCAGTATTAATGCCTCTACAGCGTAGTCACATTCCCATTTATTGACCTGAAAAATCAATCAAATTATAACCCTACAGACATGTCAAGTGCCCTTACAAAATGTCAAATAAATTTCTACTCCTCTTGAGGAATAACTGTAATAACATGAGGGGAAAGGTACATAAGAAAAAGTAAGTGTAAATGTGTGGCATCAGCTACTTGCATCCTTACACTTCCTGACTTCAGGAAAAAAAAAAATCATCTAAGCAATTCTGCCTATTAAGTCTGTTTTGTATATAACAATTTTGTGTGCAAGTGCATCAGACTTGTCATGTGTTTTATTTAGTCAGTTAAGCAGTCAACTTTCAGAAAAAATTGTAGAGTAATGCAGCAATGGTTCAGCCAAGGAAAAAGCAAGGATGCTGGCCTGGACAAATACGTACAAAAGGAACACAAAAATGGAATAGGATAAAGGTTCACTAGAAGCAGAGATATTTTAAGTGTTGAATCATTTCTTAAATTAACTAATATTGACAATTGAGAAAAATCACCTGGGAGATACTAGGAGTCAATTATTGATTAAATGCATGAAAATCTCCAGAAATTTATGGAAAGGAGAAATCTGAAATCAGAACGTGCTACTTGAATGCCCATTTTTTACTGTCTTGTGATATAAATGCCACCCACTGGTCCTAATCTACTAGAATACAACTGTAGACCAGCAAACATTAACCAGTGCACACAAAACAGTGCTTCATACCATTGGGGAAAAAGTCAGACAGAATCATTAATATTTAACAGTATTTGACAATACTGGACTACAAAATGGGCAAGCGTATCATTCTACTTTCAGGGAAGAAAATGTCAATATCCAGACTACAGTAAGGTCTCAAATCTGCATGACTTAAATGCCTCACAGAAAGAATAGTTCTACTGTGAGACTAAGCAACCTCTCATTTGCAATAAGGTCTAGAAAATACACATATAAAATAATTTGATAGTTCAACTATTGATAGCTTAAAGTGAACTAATGAACCAGGTGGGAAGAGTAAGTATGAGGAAGTGTTTCTGAGTAATTCTTAAATACAACACACATCATTACAGAACAACTCAAGATTTCCAAATGTATTCTGCAAGGCCAATTTAAGTCAAATATTGGCACTAAGTTATCCCAAACGACAGTAAGAATTTTGTTGTTCGTTAGTTCCTCAACTGTGTATCTAGCAGCAGTTAGGCAAGAGCTAGGCTTTTCTAGTCATTCTTATATATTTTTGGCATGTTGCTATAGTGACTCAACACAGGCTACAAATTAAAAATAAAATTGCTACAAGAGTTCCCGGTCAAGCATCTTGGATGAACCAAAGTTAGGAGAAGGATCAACGGTTGATACCAAAGTACTTTACCAGTTATGACATGTATCTAGATTAAATAATGAATTCCCTCACTGATTATCCACTAAAAACTATGAGAGAATGGATCTCCAGTAAACTAGTTCAATACAAGTTATAGAAAAATATAAAAAGAAGCAATTAAAAAAAACAAAACACGTATAGACATAGTCTTAAAGACCAAAATAAAACAACAAACACACAGACACACACACTTCAACCACAGCAAAGCCGTAAGAACTTCCCCCTACAGTTCCTCCTCGCTCATTAGATGCATTACCCTGGTTTTCTAAGGAAAATTATGTTCTGAAATTAACTTCTATGTCCACCTGCACCACCCTATCCCTTAGGGATTGCCCTTTAATTTTTCTTTTTTTAAATTAATTTGATAGAGGTCTCAGGGATATGGAGTTAAACAGCTTTCATAGGAACTGAGGACTGGTAGAACAAACATCCAAGCAGGTCTCCCTGGGGAAGAGATTGCAGCGAAAGCTCAGTGGTTAAGTATTCCCTCTTGTCTGCCTGCACAGAATGAGCAATATCAGGTGCTGCATCCTGCCCGGACCACAGCCAGCAAGCACGAAGAAACAAGAGACCTGGCGGATGAGGGAAGAGGGATTTCTGAAGAGAGCTACAGGCCATGAAAGTACAAGCTGGCAGTATTGCAGCTGAGGAATGCAGGAGGGTTACTGAAGAGAGGACTTGCGACACAAATCCACAGGAAATAACTTAACTTTACTAAATGAACTCGTTTCCTATACATTTATGATCTTGCGGTGTATCACAGTATGTTTATCTTGATAAGAGTGTTGAATAAGAAAATATGTAGTGGATTGTAAAAAAATAATTCTATGTCTGGACAATTGAGCATTATTCATTCAGCTGCTTCTGCTAACTTTTCAGTATATGCTATGATTTATACTGTGTTTATCAGCAAGCTTAATGCTTGGAAAAAAAATTAAAAATCAAAGCATTACATTTTATTTATTTACACTGAAGTGCAATGCACAGTTTTTCCATGTAAGCAATGCTGTATTTACTGTATTTATTCACTTTAAAAAAAAATCTTTGGTTTCTGAACAAAATGTTTCATATCAGTGCTTCAAAAAGATTTAAGTGCTATGTTTCCTCTCTGTTGTTCCCTGTGGTTTTGAGGGTTAGATTAAATTCAAGTGAACCAAGACCCACACAATAAGAAATCAAGTGGGTTTGCTGTCTCTAGTCACCTGATGAGATAATTACAAAACCCAGCAAAGACGTGTACAAAGTCTCTAGAGATTCTCTGGAATTTCATTTCTCCAGAAGAATGGACTCAGAAAGACAGCTATACATTACAAGTTTGGGTGGGGTTTTTTTGGTTGATGATGTTGGAATAGGGATTTACCTCAAAATAACAGAAGAAAACCAGGGACTTTGCCATTTGTGTGTTTTCCAATCTGCCTCTGACACTAGAGCTTTTAAAAGGCTACCTATGCTTCGAGTTCTGTGGTACAAGGCAATATTGATGGCAAGACTGAGAGACAAAGAAACACATGTGAAAGTTTCTGGACTTTAAGATTTAAACACAAGTCCTCAGTCTAATAAAAAACACAACAGATACATTATTAATAGTAAGTAGCAGGGTTTTTTTCCTGTAATGGGGAAGTTTTAAGAAAGATATATAACCTTCTATAATAACCTTCTGTTTCAACACCAACCATAGCAAGACTAGTTAAAGCACAGAAACTTAGGATAGTCTTTTCCATACTGCCCTAACAAGGCATCTGAGAGAGATCTCTAGTTGAAAGACTACAATTCCATCAAAAAATTCTGATTATTAAACCTGTTAGACTACTAACAATATGGAACAAAGTTATCTGCTCTTTACATATACTGATTTGCACTGGCAACTCAACAGCATCATAGCAAGACTGGTTTTATACTGTTTTATCCAGATTTTCATGTTTTATTCATATCAAGTTCAGCTTCTCTTTTACAAACTAAACTCCCTGCTGTGGGAGTTTCTTCAGCAGATTATTTCTTATAAGTCTGTAAAATAACTTCAGTACCTAAAGTGATTAAACATAACTTAATAGGGATATCTGTCAGTAAAATAAAAATTCACACAGTTTATAACTAATAGACACATTTAATTGCTTCCCTCCTCAAAGAACAGCCATTATGACAGCAGACGGGCTTAAAATGCACAGCTACGTATCTATGTATGTGTACATCCTCCTTCATCCAAGAGTGATGACGGCATGAATCTATTATGTAACAGCAAGCTCAATGTATCTGATGCATGCAATTGATGCAGCTGTTTTTGGGGTAAGGGGGGAAAACAACATTGATTATTACTTGTTTTCCAGAGTCTGATCAGAGCAGTGAATGCAGATAAAGACAGGCACTCTCCCGCAGACTACATCCCTTAAGTAATACACACATACACACACACACCCCTAATGACACTGGTTTAAACAAGGCCGGATTTTGCACCTGGGACACGGCAACCCTGGATGTACGTACAGACTGGGGAACGAGAGGCTGGAGAGCAGCCCCGTGGACAGGGATCTGGGGGTTCTGGTCGATGGCAAGTTGAACATGAGCCAACAGGGTGCCCTGGCAGCCAGGAGGGCCAGCCGTGTCCTGGGGTGCATCAAGCACTGTGTTGCCAGCCGGTCAAGGGAGGGGATTGTCCCACTCTGCACTGGTGCGCCCTCATCTTGAGCGCTGTGTGCAGTTTTGGGCGCCACCGTACAAAAAGGATACAAAGCTACTAAAGAGTGTCCAGAAGAGAGCCACGAAGATGGTGAAGGGTTTAAAGGGGAAGCTGTATGAGGAGTCGCTGAAGTCACTTGGTCTGTTCAGCCTGGAGAAGAGGAGACTGAGGGGAGACCTCATCCTGGTCTACAGCTTCCTCACAAGGGGAAGAGGAGGGGCAGGTGCTGATCTTTTCTCCCTGCTGACCAATGATAGGACCTGAGGGAACCCCAGGAAGATGTGCCCGGGGAGGCTTAGGTTGGACATTAGGAAAAGGTTCTTCACCCAGAGGGTGGTGGAGCACTGGAACAGACTCCCCCCAGGAGGCAGTCATGGCACCAAGCCTGACAATATTCAAGAAGCATTTGGACAACGCCCTCAGACATATGGTGTGAATTTTGGGGTTATCCTGTGCAGGGACAGGAGTTGGACTTGATGATCCTTGTGGGTCCCTCCCAACTCAGGACATATTGGTAAGTAGCCATGCAGCTGAACAAAGAAATAGCACTTGCAAAACACAAAAAAAACCCTAAAACGCTCTCCTTTGAGCACAGCAATCTATCAGTAATTCAAAGATCTATACTCCACCCAGCCATTTAAACTTTCCTATAAACAATGCAGTATTAAAACTGAACTACTTCAAAAGGCAGATAACAGCATTTTAAAGCTGCATAAAATACAAGTCTAGCACATGCAAAAAATACAGAAGCAATGCACAGGAAGAATTTGGTTGTAAAGAAAGCAAGGAGAAATAGGACAAAAAATAAAGTTTAAAGGAAAAGTTCAAGAGACAAAGAGACAATTGGCCAATATACTTCCCAGAGGCCAGTATTTCAGAGGAAATGCTGAAATTCAGCAAGTCTTTTGCTAACAAGAAGCTTCTAACATTACCTATGATTTTAGGAAGTGATCTGAAATTCACTTTACAGTCTTATACGTTTCTTTCAGCAAATCCGTTACAGGTCTATTGAAGTTTCCAGAGGAAAAACAAACATCCTGAAAACATAAGTACAAATCGAAACCATGTTTTCAAACATTGATGTGTCATGATTATGAGAAACCTTGTTGCCTGGAAAGAAGACATTTGGTTATTTCAATTTGTCTGTAAGCATAATTTCTAAACTGTAGGACAATTCTAAAGAAAGCTTATCTAAACCAAACAGTAATCACTTTCTTTCTTGAAAGACTTCAGAGATTAGCAAACTCTCTCCACTATCTCTTCTTCCAGTCAGCTGTCTGTCATCCCAGACAAGAGTTTTGCTTAAACGCAGATGCAAAATTATCATGAAACAACTACACTCTAAACTGTGTTCAATGCTCTGTGTGTGGCACTGACCAACTAACAACTATTGCTGCAACCTACTCAGATACAGATGCTGCCATCTAATATATGCTGAAGAAAAAAAGCCAAACTTCTTTCCTGTAACGAAGTGTTTGGTAAACACCTAATGTGCAACTGTTGCAAAACGAAGCCTGGAAGAAAAGCTGTAAAAATTCAGAACCTTCTCACATACTCTGTGAGCATATACTGAGTTTGTCAAGACAGTAATGCTGCTGAATCTTCTCTGTTTTAACTATATCAGAAGGTCTACATCAGTATGAATTATTAGTGGGGAAAAAAAGCAATTGCATTAATATGATGTCATATACCGATAAACTAAAATACTAGTCTAGAATGCCATTAGCTTTACTATTTTCATTTTTTAAGCATTGTAAGCAAAACCACTTGTTCCTCTAGAAAACATTGTGTTTGAGAAATGTAATTTTTGGATCAGCCCAGTTATGAAGTATTGCTAAAAAAAATAATATTGCATCAGTCTTATGCTTTAGTCAACTATCTTAAACTTCTCTGGTTTAAGTTCATTTCTTTCAGGAGGAAACATAACAGTAAAAACAAATTACAAAATGTAAACGTAAAAATATTCTGTTCATGCAAGTTTTCATTTGAAGCATTTTAAGTTTATTCTTAATTAACCATCTTTCCAGTCTCCACACTCCTCTTCTACAATGGAAAAAAACCAACAAACCCACACAATAAAACCCAAACCACACACGCTCCCATGCCTTTCCTTACTTAGAAGTTGTCCACAAACTTTGAAACGCTGCACAGGAAACATTAACTATTCTTTAATTCTGTTAATATCACTGGCTCTTGTTGTATTGTCAGTGAACAGATTTATTTGAGGAATGTCCCACGGGACTATCAGCAATTTGGTCACACAATCTTCTCAGAACTTTCCCCTCACTGTGAATTTTTGCCTAACTTGTCAACTTGAATTTGCTTCTGTTATTAGCATAGGTAAAAAACCCCCCACACCACCTTTTGAATGAACTCTATACTTTCCCCTAACCATGAAAATGTAAGATCTATTCCAATAGTTCAGAGCTTAAAATAAAAAAATAAAAATTAAAAAAAAAAACAAAAAACAAAACAAAACAAAAAAAAAAACAAACCACACACAACAATAACAAAACTCCCACTGAGATTACAGAGATGAAATTAAGGCCATATTACAGACTTCAGGTAGCAAACTGCTCTCTGAAGACTGAAATGCTACTTTCTAGAGCATGCGCACCTCCAGAAGCACTTTGGCACACAAAAATCTTTTTAGGATTCAAAACCAAACACATGTAGCTTGAATATTTACAGCAATACCATTTGATTCCATTGAAGGCACTAAGAGTTCTTACAACTGACAAGCTTGTACAGCAGTCTACAAAGTCTCTGACTAAGATTGCCAAGAGGTTTGTGAAAGACAGCTAAGAACAAGAAGCTTTTTGTCAGAAGGATTAAATTCACTGTCCAAAGAGAGGCATGCAACCCTGTGTAACTGCTGGAGTCTACAAATAAGGGGGGGGGCAGGAAGAAGTTACTGCACAGGCAGGCAAACTCTCAACAAGATCAGGTATTAGTGTAAAAGTGAGGTGGATAGCCTGGCGTGGTGGGGTGACCCTGGCTGGATGCCAGGTGCCCACCAAAGCCACTCTATCACTCCCCTCCTCAGCTGGGCAGGAGAGAGAAAATATAATGAAAGGCTCCTGGGGCAAGATACGGACAGGGAGAGATCACTCGGCAACTACGGTCACAGGCAAAACAGACTCGACTTGGGGAAATTAGTTTAATTTACTACCAATCAAATCAGAGTAAGGTAATGAGAAAATAAAAACTAAATCTTAAAACAGCTTTCCCCCACTGCTCCCTTCTTCCCAGGCTTAACTTTACTCCCAATTTCTCTACCGCCTTCCCCCCAGCGGTGCAGGGGGACAGGGAGTGGGGGCTGCAGTCAGTTCATCACACGTTGTCTCTGCCACTCCTTCCTCCGCAGGGGGAGGACCCCTCACACTCTTCCCCTGGTCCAGCATGGGGTCCCTCCCACGGGAGACAGTTCTCCACGAACTTCTCCAACGTGAGTCCTTCCCACGGGCTGCAGTTCTGCACGAACGGCTCCAGTGTGGGTCCCTTCCATGGGGTGCAGCCCTTCAGGAACTGACTGCTCCAGCATGGGTCCTCCGCGGGGTCACAAGCCCTGCCAGCAAACCTGCTCCAGCGTGGGCTCCTCTCTCCATGGGCCCACAGGTCCTGCCAGGAGCCTGCTCCAGCACGGGCTTCCCATGGGGTCACAGCCTCCTTCAGGCACCCACCTGCTCCAGCGTGGGGTCCTCCAGGGGCTGCAGGTGGACATCTGCTCCAGCGCGGGCTTCCCATGGGGTCACAGCCTCCTTCAGGCATCCACCTGCTCCAGCGTGGGGTCCTCCAGGGGCTGCAGGGGGACAGCCTGCCTCACCATGGGCTTCACCACGGGCTGCAGGGGAATCTCTGCTCCAGCACCTGGAGCACCTCCTCCTCTCCTTCTTCACTGACCTTGGTGTCTGCAGGGCTGTTCCTCTTATGTATTCTCACTCCTCTCTCCAGCTGCAGTTGCCTAGTTTGTTTGTTTGTTTGTTTTTTTCCCCCCCTTCTTAAATATGTTATCCCAGAGGCGCTACCACCATCGCTGATGGGCTTGGCCTTGGCCAGAGGCGGGTCCATCTTGGAGCCGGCTGGCGTTGGCTCTATCGGACATGGGGGAAGCTTCTAGCAGCTTCTCACAGAAGTCACCCCTGTAGCACCCCTGCTACCAAAACCTTGCCATGCAAACCCAATACACCTGGATAAACATAGAAAGATTGATAATGCAAAACTAGTACACTAGTTCTTGGACACTGTGAGGACATGAGGAAGAAAGAGGTCAGCAATGGCTCCAACTGCAGAGCGCAGAGATCCCCAACTAACTGCAGTGAGTGGCTGTGGACACATAGCACCATGGGAAGCTAGCTTTAAGCCCTTAGCTGAGAACTGGCTAAAGCACAGGAACAGAGAGCTTTCAAACCTTAGTCCTACAAAAAAAAAAGTTGAGGTAGATTTTTTTTTTTTTTTAATTTTAAATAGAGTTCTTCCACATAACTCAGCAGACCTTGTAATGAATTTCTCAGAAGCAGAGCTGTTTGCAAAAAACCAGTAACTAGGCCTATGCAGCTGACTGATTTTGGAAACTGAGCAAGCCATCTACTTAGTGGCTGCTCTCAAAAAAGTGGGAAAAGAGAGAGGATAGCTCCACCGCTAGGAGCCTCTGCAGTCACATTCCATCATAGCTCAAATTCACTTCAACATAAATCTTTAACAAGTGGGGAAGGTGGAGGCCTTCTAAGGCCACGACGGGCAGAAGCGAAAGAATCCCCAGCAGACCACAGGCTCCATCAGGTTTACGGAGGACTTCAGGCATGGGATCGCAGGATGTAAACATGGATGCAGAGTAAGACCACTCACTCCACATTAGCTGTAAGTGCACTATTATGATACAGACATCAACGGAATCCTTCAGCTCCTTCTGAAGCCATAGCTTCCTCACAAACATAATAAAACACAAGTGCTGAGAAGGAACATAGCCAAGTAGATCAAACCTTTCGAAGTACAAACTCAGGGAATGCACAGGCAGGAAGAACCACTAGATCATTGAATCTCAACTCCTTTCTATTACTTACGAATTACATTTCATGCAATTACTTCAGTACCTTGTATTTTACTAGAGCACTTATTCCAGGAGGGCATCAAAAGCTAGGATTTCAAGACATTCACAGTAGGATAACTATACAAATGGTTAAAGGTGGCTGTTTGTATCTAGCTTCAGCTTCTTGTTACTAATTTTTATGAGAAATTTCTCTAATGAATTTAAAAATCTCTTAAGGATCTAAGCTTTTTTCCCCCTAAACTCTAGGGAAATAACTGAACATTATAAATCACTTATCAAAGACTAAACTGACAACACTTGTAAAGTCTTCTTCAAAAAAGAGAACATGTATATACAAAGCAGCCTAACTTCATCAGTACACAAGGAGCAGGGAAGCTGCATGTAGACCGCTAACCACACATAAATGCCATACTTTAAACTTATCCTGTGCTGAAAGGAAATTAGAGTTACAAGTCTGAAAAACAGTGAGATGCTAAATAACTTGTCTGGGGGTTTTCCTATCACCTAGGGATACGTGCATCACACCTCAACACAGAGAATGCCATACACACCTTTCATGACCAGGATTTCTTCCACAAAGGCTTTTTGATTTTTCCGTCTCTATGAGCTTTATATCAATAGCTGAGTTGATGACAAACTAACACACATACTACAGCTGACTGCTTCAAGAGAAGTCTTACGTTAGAAAGGAGAGTCTTCGGTGCTAGAGTTCCTCGTAACACAAAAATAATGAGCAGGGTAAGGATGGGCTTCCTGTCTGCCACATGCATAAAAATAAGGGTGATAATAAATGTGGCAGATAACCCACACTCATTTTTTAAAGTTGTTACTTCAAAGAAATCCTCAGAGATAAGGCACAAGTGAACAGATGCAGTGGAATCACAGGTTGCACACAGCAGCTTACCGTGATTTTGGGAAAAATTTCCCCTTTCGTTAGTCACACACAGGCAAGAGAGATTTTAGTTACATGAGTAGAATCCCAGTGTACAGGAATAGGTAGAGCACTTATTTTAAAAAAAAATAACAAAACCCAGAGTTCTCTTCCATGTTTTTTACATGTACTGCTTTCAAATAAACTTATTACTCCAGTCAGAAGAGAGATGTGTAGAAACTATGATTTCAAAAAGATTAGATCCAAAGTCAGTAGAAGTGAGCCACCTCTCCTCAATACTCATACAGTGATTGATAAACGCAGAGTTTTCTGTTTCTATTCTAATGCTCTGTTTAAGTTTTATAAGTATCACAGACCTAGATAAGATACTCAATACCAAGAAACAAGCTTAGATTAAGTTTAGATCACAGCTCCTTTCAAATCTATGAAAAAGAGTCATGAAGAAAACAGAGGCCTCCACTACTCCAATAAAGCAAAAAAATTTATTTTCCAATTTTTTTTTTTTTTCCTTTTTGGAAGCAGACCTAGCACAATAATTTGAGATTTCTGGTAGCGAAAAGTTTGAAGTGCTCTTAAATAAGAACATGTACCAATTGTATTAGAAAAAAAATTTCAAATGTCAGAAGTGAGAAACAACTTTAAAAGCAGAGCTATAATAGCACCTTAGAATTGTAGGCTGATATGAAATACCCTTTAAAACACAATTAAACCAGTTGCTAAAAGAAACGTGTAGTTACATAAAAACACAGTATGTATTAAACCGTTTAGAAGCAAACATTGATTTGGGGGAGGTAGGAGAAGAGTAGCAACTTGCCACATCCTGATAAAATCTCACATCAGAAATTCTTGTCACAGAAATATTAGAGATTGACAATTCTGGAAATTGGAAATTTATGGCTTTGCAGAAGACCTAAACAGGCAATAGAGAGTGAAAGGATTTTGGAAAAACAAAACAAAAACCACGGCAATCAACAGCTTTAAGGATGTTTCTGTGAAGGGCTCCCTACTCAACATTTCAGTGAAAACAGGAAGATTCCGACTTCTTCCCAACTCTTCCAAGTTTCTCAGATGAATCACAGAACAGTTTGGGTTGGAAGGGACATTTAAAGGTCATCTAGTCCAACCCCCTGCCATGGGCAGGGACATCTTTCATCAGGTCAGGTTGCTCAAAGCCCCATCCAACCTGGCCTTGAACACTTCCAGGGATGGGGCATCCACAACTTCTCTGAACAACCTGTTCCAGTGTCTTGCCACCCTCCTTGTAAACAATTTTCTCCTTATGTCCAATCTAAACCCACCCTCTTTCAGTTTAAAACAGTTGCCCCTTATCCTGTCACTACATGCCTCAGTAAAAAGTCTCTCTCCATCTTTCTTACATGCCCCCTTTATATACTGAAAGGTCACAATAAGGTCTCCCTGGAGCCTTCTCTTCTCCAGGCTGAACAACCCCAACTCTCTCACCCTGTCTTCAGCAGGAGAGGTGTTCCAGCCCTCTCACCATTTTTGTGGCCCTCCTCTGGACCTGGTCCAACAGGGTCCATGGTCTGTCTTTGTACTGGAGGCCCCAGAGCTGGCATACAGTACTCCAGGTGGGGTCCCAAAAGGGGAACAGAGGGCCAGAATCACGTCCTCAACCTGCTGGCCACGCTTATTTTCATGCAGCCCAGGATATGATTGGCTTTCTAGGGCTGCAAGTGCACATGGGCGATAGGTTGTGTCCAATTTTTCATCCACCAGTACCCCCAAGTCCTTCTCCGCATGGCTGCTCTCGATCCCTTCATCCCCAGGGCGGTATTGATACCGGGGGTTGCCCTGACCCAGGTGCAGGACCTTGCACTCAGCCTTG